>NC_073307.1:18501394-18813894 GCF_027595985.1 Sorex araneus
TTAAGCAACTCTAATAATGACAGCAAACAAACTTCACCCTACCCTGTTACTCTCCCATCTTGTTTGGCAAAATGGCAAGCACCAAGGTCTGTGCTAATTTTATCTGAGCTCAGAGGAGGGGCTCCAGCCACCCTTGGGCTAAGATATGTGCCCAGACCCATGTATCCAAGAGCTCTACACTGGGGAGTCAGATCCCAGCTTATGGTGCCTCACTGTCCCCTGCCACTGGCCCTGGTGCTCTAAACCTCTGAGTTCTATCTAATAAGTTAAGAGTGGCTTAATGGTCCTTACACGGAGATTGCGCTCCTAAATCAGGGAACAAGTGCCAGGTCAGTGGTCACCAATGACTCATGATGAAATCTTTCCTTCACAGATGACTAAAGCCCTTTGGAGTTACTCTATATTAAATAATCTTCTGAGGACCGGAGCAATAGTACAGCAGTGAGGGCACTTCCGTGCCAGCAGCTGACCTGGGTCTGATTCCCTAGGGTCCCTCGAGCACCACCAGGAGTGATTTCTGAGTGCAGAGTCAGAAATAAGCCCTGGACACCACCAAGTGAGGTGGTCCAGAACCCAAGTAAATGAAGAAATAATTTTTTTAAGGACCATTCTTTGGAGAGGAAAGCTGATACTTTTCCTTCTAAGCAGTCCAGTAATAAGGGGCTCTAATGTCAAACCCAGTGGCGGTATTCATAGGGAAGAATGTCCCTTCAGATCTTTTCCCTCTCTGCTGTCTTTGAAGGCTGCATCCCATCACTTGTCCAAGACACTTAGCCCTCCTTTAGTGGAAGATAATATAAAGAGAAGCAGCTAATCCTAAGGTCATTCTGCCTGTTAACTCCAATTCATCCTTCATTCAAAGTCAATAGGGCTTCTCTTACTTGGTAATATCTCAAACAGCTTACTCGGATACTACTTAGGTATCAGCTTCCTAGGATGCCACTTGGGTACAGAGGCAAGTGTTCCAAAGGAACAGCGTTGCTAGTATCTATTTTGGTTTGCACTTCCTTTGCTCTCATGGCTGATTGTCCATTTTTCTACAGGAAATGATTCCTTAGATTATTATTATCTTTGGCCCACTTCCCTTCTTTCTGCCACTGTGGCAGCTTTGCTCCCTCCCCCAACTCTTTCCATTCCCTTCCCACACACTGTACAACACTTGGAAGCTATATTCAATGGGGATTGGAAAGTTCACTCTCCAAGGAGCAGGGAAAGACCCGAAGAAGAACTCCAGAGACAGAAGGATCTGTTTGCCTGAAAGACACACTTCCACCCAAACACGCAGAGGAAACAATTGCTGTAGCGTTACCTGGCTATCAGACAAACCAGCCTTGGAACACAGAATCACGGCACAACAAAGGAAACACCAAAGAAGGGTTTGTCTCTCCTTCCCCCCAACTGCCCCAACTTACTTTATCTTCTCCCCATCTTGTTTTATTTCTTAGCATAAGAAGAAAATTTATTTGCTTCTAAATGGATGGACATGGAGAGTATCATGCTAAGTGAAATGGGTCAGAAAGAGAAGGACAGACATAGAATAACTGCACTCCTTTGTGGATTATAAAATAACATGAGACTAACCCCAAGAACAGTTGAGACAAAAGACAGGAAGACTGCTCCATTGGAAGCCTGCTTCATGAGTTGGGGGAGAAGGCAGCTGGGACAGAGAAGGGATCACTAAGTCAATGATGGTTGGAGGAATTGCTTGGGATGGGAAATGTATGCTGAAAGTAGATAAAGGACCAAACATGATGGCCTCTCAGTATCCGTATGGAAAACCATAATGCCCAAAAGTAGAGAGAAAGTAAGAAGGAAAGTGTCCGCCATAGAAGCAGGGGGAGAGGGGGAGGCAGAGCAGGAGGGATACTGGGGACATTGGTAGTAGAAAATGTACACTGGTGGAGGGATAAGTGTTAGATCACTGTATGACTGAAACTCAAACATAAAAGCTTAGCAACTATATCTCATGGTGACTCAATAAAAAAACAAAGAAAATTTATTTCTATTTCTTAGCTGTCAGACAACACAAATACACTGTGCAAAGTCTAATTGCAAATTTTGCTCTGATGGCACCTATTCTGAACTAATACATTCATCTTGCCTCTATTCACTCAAACAGAAGAACTACTATTGCAAGTGAAATTACCTCTCCCTCAACCCCTAAAAAATATAAGAAAGAAAAAAGAAAGTGTATGTTGAAATTATAACTTTCAGTATGTCATAATGTGTTTTTATTTGGGACCAGCACCTCTAAAGAGGCAATCAAGTTAAAACAGCCATTAGGAACTAAGTTAAAATGAGTAGTTATAAAAAAAAAAAAAGGGCAATTTGGACATAGAGACACAAGGGCCAGACACAAGGGCCAGAGCCATAGTAGAGTGGGTAGGGCACTTGCATTGCACACCACTGACCCGGTTCTATTCCAGGCATTTCATACTGTCCCTTGGGCATCACAAGGAGTGATTCCTGAGTGCAGAGCCTAAGCACTGCTGGTTGTGGCCCAAAACAAAAGGAGGGAGGGAGGGAGGGAGGGAGAGAGACCACAAGAGAAGACTCATAAAGTCACCAGGCTGCAGTGATGTATGGATAAAGCAAAGAATGGCAAACATTGCCAGCTAACCCCTGAAGCCAAAAGAAAAGAAGAAAGACTTTCCTACTGGATTCAGAAGGAACACAGACCTGCTGGTAACCTGATCTTTGGTTTGTAGAACTATGAGACAATAAATTTGTTTGTAGTATTTTGTTATGGATGGCAGCCTCAACAAATGAACAGAGTTCCCAAAAATCTTCACTCACATAACAAAAAGAATGGGGGCCAGCAGAGTATGAAAATTCAGACAGGATATATCAGCTAACAATACTCTTTAGCTCATCTTTAACAGAAGAACCCACAGTACTGCACTGACTTGCAGCAAAAAACTCAGCATCTGTGGAATAGGCTTTGCATGGGAGAACAAGCAAGATGGTGCTCACCAAGAAAAATATGAGACTGATGTTTTAGAAAATGCAGTGATAACTGGGTCCCAGTCAGAGTGAAGGCAGAGGTTCAGGATGGGATACAGCTGAAAGAATGCAGACCTGTGGATGGACAGAAACAGAAGGGACTGGGACGGAAGGCACCAAGAGGAGATGACACTTTGAGGATGTGCGACCTGGCACAGTCAAGAATGAGTGTCCCAAGTACTAGGTGATATTCAATTACGGAAATTCAGGGAATAGATGGAACTTCGCTTTCACCTTTATGAAGTCAGTACATCATTTTACGTAATCCAAATCTCAAGAACATTTAGTACCTCAATATGAAAACAAAGGCTTCTAGGACCAAAAAAAAAATTATATTATTTAGATCCCAGAAGTCTGGCCTTCCTTCCTTGGAACACTAAAATTTTATGTTTTCTGAAGGTTAGCAATGTTCTAGTACTTGAAGTTACTTTCTAAGAAATAAATGAAATAGTGTGCATGTAGGTCCCTTGAACAGATAGAAGATACTACTTTGACTGCAACCAACACAAAATATTAATAACCACATCAGTACCACAACAATTTAATTCAATGGATTTCTTACTGGTTTCCTTCAATAGTAAGCAATCAAATGGTGTTTCATAGAGATTGAGGGACCGACCATTATAGTGCTTCATTAAATTAAGTGTGTTCGATCCCTCTGTCCATCTCAGAAAGCTCGGCAAGCTACTGAAAGTATCCCACCCCCAAGGCAGAGCCTGGCAAGCTACCTGTGGTGTATTCGATATGCCAAAAACAGTAACAAGTCTCACAATGGAAACATTACCGGCGCCCACTAGAGCAAATCAATGAACAACTGGACGACAGTGCAGTGCTATGGATGAATAAAAATGCGCCTCCAGTTCTTCATCTAAAAGCAGATTTAAAAATAATAATAATACCTAACTTCAGAAATGTTTGGTCGATTTAATTTCATAATGGAAGTAAAGTGTTTGTTACAAATACAGTATCACTGTCATCCCACTGCTTATCGATTTGCTCAAGTGGGCGCCAGTAATGTCTCTATTCCTCCCTGTTGCGTTCAGGGTCAGGGGAAATGAGGCCCATTATTGTTACTGTTTTTGACATATCGAATATGCCACGGTTAGCTTGCCAGGCTCTGTCATGCGAGATTCATGCTCTCTTCCAGGAGCTTTGTTTTAGTCTCTGGATCTTGGCCGTTGATGAGATTACATGGCGCCGGGAGCAGTTTGTGGGTGTGACTGCCAGGCTACTGGAAAACTGGGGATCTGGGTGGAGGAGGCCCAGTCCTGATCCGAGCAGGCCTTGGAGATCTCAGCCACGGGTCCCGTATACCTGGGTTCCTCTACCAGTTTCTTCATGTGTGAGGCTCATAGTAGGGAAAATTATACTTTTGTTGATCACAGTAGCACCGTAGCACTGTCATCCCATTGCTCATCAATTTGCTCGAGCAGGCACCAATAACTTCTCCATTGTGAGACTTGTTACTATTTTTGGCATATCAAATACACCACAGGTAGCTTGCCAGGCTCTGCCTTGGGGGTGGGATACTTTCAGTAGCTTGCCAGGCTCCCCAAGAGGAACGGAAGAATCAAACCCAGGTTGGTAGCATGCAAGGCAAATGTACCTGCTGTACTATCACCCCAGTCCACTGATCACAGTACAAAACAGAATTTGAACTAATAGCATTAATTACTCTTTCATATTTCTCTTTTCTATAATCTTGGGCACCGGCTCAAAATTTGATGTACAAAACAGTCACCTGCTGTATCTACTAAACCACTAATGAACAGGCCTCATCACCTGGGTAGAACCTCAGACCCTCGGGATTTCTATTTCTAAAGCTGAAGAGTATTCTACTCAGTGACTTCTTCACTCTTTGATTTCTCTTCTCCCTAGCCACAGCTCCTGAAGCCAGAGCCTGTAAGTTGGTGCAAATATTCAGAAAGAGATGATTTCCGTAGAAAAGCTGAAGTTAAACATCCAAACCTTACATCACTTCCCATCAGAGAAATTATCTCTCTTACTTTCTCTCTTTATTCTATGAAACTAGAACTTTTTCTCCTTAGCATGTCAGGTACCACTCTTTATGACCTAAATAATATAGTAGTTTTTGACTCTTTTATCCCTCTGGCATCTATTTCTGACTTTGCCCAGCCAGTCATTGATCTGCCAGCTACCTTAGCTCTTGGCTCTATTCAACAAGCTTCCCCAGTAAGGCTCTGAGCAACTCAGACACAGTGGCAGGACCCTGCTGCATTCTCCTTGATACTCAGCAAATAAGTGCTTTTAAATTTACCAACACATTAAAACAGATGAGCCCTGTTAATGTAGGCAGTTGGCTCATTTTACATCGAGGAGACACTAAACTGACAAAACTAATATATTCCTCTACCGTGGAACGAAGAAAATATTGTTAGCTGGATGCTTGTTAGCCGTGTTCTACGCATCTTACAAGGATCAAAAAAATTAATCCTCAGAACACCTTTAAAAGATAGGTAGTATTATTATGCCCATTTCGTAGATGAGTAAACTAAGGTTCAGAGAAATAAATAATGCTAGACCTCTGACCTATGAGGATATAATGATTCTCAAAATTAAACACACTGATGAGCTATAACAGAATGCATCAGAAAAATAAAAGGACAGATGTTTAATGATTTCTTTTTAAAAAATGGAAAGGAGGAAGAAGAGGGAGGAGGAAGAAGGAGGAAAAGGGAGGAGGGAGGAAGGAAGGCAGGAGGAGGGAGGAAGAGGAGGAGGAGAAGAAGGAGGAGGAGGAAAAGTTTGCAAAGATCAGCAGTCATGCAAGCGAGCTAAGCTGAGATTAGCTGAATCTCATTAAGGAATGAGGCATCCATGTCTACTGTGTATCAGGCTTCATGGTTATCTGCTACCCTAAGAAAGCTAAGAGATATAATACTTGACCCTGATACATTAAAGTGGCAACATGTAAATTCATTGTTAAAAAGGAGAATTAGCCAATCAAAAGATTACTCATGAAAATGAAGAAGGTACAGAATAATTGTTGTAATCATATGGAGCTGATTTATGTGTACGTTAAATTATTGAATCAGACCCTCTAAAAATTCTAGTAAAAACTTATAGGATAACATTGTTTGTCCTTTCTCCCTTGCAACAGGGATCTTAGGTTTATCACAGTGCTCCTGAAGCATCTCCACTCCTCTGTGTTTATTGGAACACAGCTCTAAACATTTTAGGATTACATTGGTATGTCCTGTTTCGCTTGCCACAGGGAGCTCAGGTTTATCACAGTGCTCCCGAGTCACTCCCATTCCTTTGTTTATCTGTAACCTCTTCTCTATGCTCTCTTCCCCAACCAGTTAATCAGCTTTTTCCCCTAATCAGATTCTGTTAACTTCTAAGATCAGATTTCTCAGAAATCTATGATTTTATATATATATGAGTGAAATATTGCCTTTCTCGTCTCCTTATATCTTTTGAATAGTTTACTTTAAAGCAGTGTCCTTCTTGTATGGACAAAGGAAGACAGTTAATATTATGCTCTTATAAATTGGGAATAAATTGTCTCCAAACAATCCGCACTCCGGGGCATCTGCTTCCTTGACTTAAGCTCCCATTGCCCTTAGTTTCTAGCACGCCCAAAGCACTGTCCCAATGAGGGACTGAATAGACCCAGGAAAGGCTGTGAGCTACCCTGGCATCGAAATAGGCCAGGCCAAAGCACCATGATACTCAACTATAAGTTGAGAGCATGGTCATGGACAAATGCTGTCATGATCCAAAAGTAACAACAAGATAAGGACCCTGCTAGGGATCGCTGTTATCACTGTATCACTGTCATCCCGTCGTTCGTCGATTTACTCGAGCAGGCACCAGTAATGTCTCTATTCCTCCCAGCGCTGAAATTTCAGCAGCCTCTCCTTACTCATCTTTCCCAACAACTGGAGACTCTTTCAGGGTCAGGAGAATGAGATATATCGTTACTATTTTTAGCATATCGAATACGCCATGGGTAGCTTGCCAGGCTCTGTCTGTGCAGGCAAGATACTCTCAGTAACTTGCCAGGCTCTCAACAAATCATATGTATAACTCTCTAAGATTTGTTGCCTATTGTCTATCCTCCATCAAATAAGGAGTGGTAATTATGGAAAATGGATAGGAAGTGTCTTGTAATGTGTCCGGAAAGCGGCCTGGAGCGTTGTGGCGGCTGGGTAGTGGAGGTCGGCTGCTGGGGCTGGGTCCCTTGGCATGGGGAGGGTTCTTGCCTGCCCCCCTCTGGGGTGCCCCAAGTGAAAACAACCTGGTGCGGAGTCCAGAAAAATTCACAAATACAGTTTATAGGAGATGACAAACACACAACCATAGTCATCTGTGCCAAGACTGAAATCTTACTCAGGTCTTGCCATACCAACACACCCTAATCCAAAATCTAACATAGAGGTAAAAGTGCAGAGTTTTTGCACTGAAGTACTGTAGCTACGACACATTCCTATATCACAGGGAAGCCAATCTTAAAGTAACCTTAATCTAGAATGAGCCTAAAATGAGCCTAGGACCCACAGAGAAAGAAATGTGACCAGAATGGAAGGCAGGCTACACAGAGGAAGGGAACCAGGCTTCCCCACCCACTGGACAATTTGGGGGCTTTGTGGAAAGAGATATTCAAGATAATCTACAATCCCCTGACCTAGAAGTTTTCCTTGTCCACACACTTGCGCCACACTTTCAGGTACAGCGCCACTAGGCCCTTCTGACCCTTCTGTCAGGATTTTCTGTTCTGACACTACTTTAGTCGGTCTAGAAGCTTCCGCAAGAAAAGAAGCTGCAAATATGCATATGTTGCCTTAATCTAAGCCTCTTTCATAATAAGGCATAATACGAAGTCAAACTATCACTAACAGTATCTGAAATTAACCTTGAAATTAATGCTTATGTTCTGTCTGCACTTACTAGAAAATGGTCCCTGTATCAGGGACCTTGGGTTCTTAAGAATCAGATGTCTCAGGGGGAGGACGGGGTGGGGGGTAAGAGGGGAGGGATGCAGGGACCATTGGTGGTGGAAATGGGCACTGGTGGAGGGATGGGCACTCGACCACTGTATAACGGAAATGCAAGCATGAAAGCTTGTAAGTCTGTAACTGTACCACATGGTGATTCACTAATAAAAAATTTAAAAAGAAAAAAAAAAGAATCAGGTGTTTCTACGCACCCTGAAAGAAGACTATAGACCGAACATGATGGTCACTTAATACCTCTATTGCAAACCACAACACCCAAAAGGAGAGAGAGAGCAACAGGGAATGCCCTGCCATAGAGGCAGGGTGGAAGGAGGGGGGGACAGGGTGGATATGGTGGGAGGGATGTGAAACCATTGGTGGTGGAAAATGGGCACTGGTAGAGGGATGGATACTTGACCATTGTATGACTAAAATGCAAGCACAGAAGTTTGTAAGTCTGTAACTGTACCTCACGGTGATTCACTAAAAAAAAAGAAAAAAAAAAGAACCAGGTATCTTTAAGGTCTAATTCTGTGGCCAGTACATAAAAGGTATTCAAAAACTATTTGTTTCATGAAAGAAAGAATGCTATGCATGGCACGATGACCCATGACCTTTAAAACAAACAAAAAAGTGAGCCTGATTGCCAGCCTGCTCTTTCTGCTACTCTAATTCACAAGTTTAGGGATGGCCGAAACTTCTGGGCAAATAATATTAATACTCCAGAACTGCTCACCCCACTAATGCGCATGTGCAGGCAAGGCTTAAAATTCCATCTGCATTATTTCTATAAATAGGGCTCTTAAGATGGGTCAGAGAACTAACATTTTCATCTCCAGCCTGAGCACTGTAGTCTGAGATTGAGATGACCCCAGGAGAGCAATTCTATAAGCTTAATGTATCTCTTACTGTGTCCACACAAAATGATTAATATTGTGAATGTTTATGTTTGCTGGACAAGGAGAGGAGATTCCGCTCTTGGGTGGGTCTTCCTGCAGTATGAGTATCTGTCCTAGAAGAAGCATCCCCTGAGGGAAAGACTTTACCTCTGTTGACTGTATGACCACACCTACGTGTAATTATTACCCCAACCCCTCATGCTTTGGGATTTAACTAGACTGTAAGAGGAGGGTGGGCTGGAGCAATAGCACAGCGGGTAGTGGGGTAGGGAGTTTAGTTTGCCTTGTATGCTGTCGACCCAGGTTCAATTCCTCCGCCCCCCTCAGAGAGCCCGGCAAGCTACCGAGAGTATCTTGCCCACACGGCAGCACCTGGCAAGCTATCTGTGGTGTATTTGAAAAAACAGTAACAACAAAAATCAGTAACAACGAGTCTCACAATGGGGACGTTACTGGTGCCCACTTGAGCACCTCAATGAGCAATGGGATGACAGGGACAGTGACAGTGACAGTAAGAGGGGGCTGGGGATCCAGAGTGAGAAGGAGAATGAGAGGGCGAGAAGGAGAATGAAGTGGAATTGAGAAGGAGAATGAAGTAGCATGGGGGAGGGAGAAGCAGGAGGAGAATCAGAGGAGATGGAGAGGAGGTTGGAATAAACTGCTATTGACACCAACCAGCCTGGCCAGGCCGGCGTTCTTCCTTTCGCCTGTCCATCACCATTGGCCTCTCCAGGGTGGGGGAAGTGGCCTGAGACTACTGAACACGGGCGGCAGAGAGAGACAGCCGCCATACAGCCCTTTGGTATTTATTTTCAGTAAATACACAAAAACTAATAAAAATATCAATGACCAAAACTGGAGAGGGAGCTCACAGGGCTAGACCGTATGCTGCATGGGGCTCTAAGGTGGAACCCTGGTACCACATGTCCCCTTTCTCAGAACCAAAAGGGCATACATCTGGAGGTTTCCAAGTACCACTGGACCTGAGTGGTACCACCTAAGCAGACCTGAACACTGAGAACACTGAATCATAGGGTCCAATAGGTACAGCTGGGAGCACGGCTAGGGAGGTCCTCCTCCCTCCAATTGTTTTTAACAGAAAGCATTTGCATTTCAATTGTGATCACAGAATGCATCTTCAGTGAACCTCTGACCGGAAGGCCAAAGGCTGGCTTTACCACCATGGTGCACAAGGCAAGACAATCAACAAAGTTGTCTGAAGGGTGGCATCCAACCCCACCTAAACAGAAAGATGAGCATTTAGACCTGAGCACTGCAAGACAAGCAGTTCCTAGTATTTGGTTACTAAATCAAAGGCAATTATAGAAAATTTACAGAATTTGCCAGAAGTATCTGTAATCCCAAGAACAGTTCCAGAGCCAGGGCAAAAGTACAGCACATAGGTCATTAGTCTTGCATGCAGCGAAGCCTGGTTCCATCTCTGGCATCCCATACAGTTCCCTGAGTTCTGCCAGGAGTAATGCCTGAGCACAGAGCCAGGAGTAACCCCTGAGTATCACCATGTATGACCCAAAACAAAACAAAACAAAAAAACCCAAGAACTTAGTTCTAATACAGGATGCATGATAAAGAGAGTTGGAAATGATCACTCTGGATAGGAACTGCATGCTGAATAGTAGGTAAAGGAATAAACAGTATATTTTTTTGCAGACCACAGTGCTCAGAAAGGAAAGGGGAAGGGGAGGAGGAGGGACAGGGGGAGGGAGAGAGAAAGTGCCTGCCACAGAGCCACAAAAGCAGTCTGGGGGAGGTGGGGTAGCAGATGGAAACTGGGGTATTTGGTAATAGAAATGGACACTGGTGAAGGGATGGATGTTGGATCACTATATAGTGAAACCTGACCATGAACAGCTTTAAAACTATGTATCCCCAAGGGAATAAACAATTATGTACTTGGAACAGCGGGACACTGGTGGAATCTCGAGCCGGGGCCGATACCAGCGTATTACTTTTGGTTCCAGAAACTGCTTGCAGACATTCTACCAGGCTATCAACTAAGCCAGAGCCCCACGCCGGCTGATGACGGGAAATAACCATCTTTTTTGGTTTGTTTTCCCTTTGTCAGGCAGCGTGGTGATTACTAAACAGGCATGATCTCGGTGGCACGGGATGAGGGGGGGAAAAAAATAGAAAAGTTATGTAACAAACAGCGGGACTTAATATCTCTACATTCTCAGCAATGGAGAGCCATCAAATGCTTCCTTGACAGTGGGACTGTCTTTTCTTTTGGGGGGGAAACCCTAGCAACAATAGTGAGTTATGTGTTGAAACATGGACTGTAACCAAGATAAAGCGTAAACGAAGTGAAACTTATCACTTACAAGGGCGGGGACTGGGGGGTCGGGAGGGGGTGGGAGGTATAATGGGGTGGTTGGTGATGGAATATGGGCACGGGTGAAGGGAAGGGTGTTTGAGTATTGTATAACTGACATAATCCTAAGAACTATGTAACCCTCCACATGGTGATTCAATAAAATTTAAATTAAAAAAAAATAAAAAATAAAACTATGTATCCCATGGTGACTCAATTTTTTTAAAAAAATTAAAAATTTAATAAATGAATAAATTAAGTAACAGATGCATGAGGTTCCAGAGCCAACTAGAACCTTGGTGAAACTATGAGCAAGTAAGATGCCTAAAAGCAGGCCCAAAGCTTCTAGACTAGAATGGGACACAGAAAACTTTATTAAGAGGAGTGATTTTAGAAGAATATAGGCACGCAGAGAAAGAAGGGACCCCCTCTCCAACACCCACCCATTGTAATGAGTTTTGGGGAATAAAACCAATAAGCCTGAGGCTGACAGGGCCCACATTGTGGACACAGGAACTAAGATCTGGTAAGACCTTTAAGTGGTGCCAGCACAGACCAGAGAAGGCCAACCTTCTTCAAAAGAATCTTCAGCAGGAACAAAAGCCAGGACAGGAATATCAGAGAAGACTATCAACTGCTCCTAGTTCTACCCACTGGCAACCACCCTAGACAGTGATTCTTACCTAGGGAGATAGCCCTAGGACATTCTGACCAATCATAGTCCACTCAACCGAATCTCCTTGCTACTTGGTTAGAACAAACTACAGGTGGAAAATTGCTATATAAAACCTCTCTTTTCTTTCATGAGTAAGGAAAAGAGGTGATTTTCAGTAAGGAGACAAAAAGAAAAAGACCTCTTATACTTCCTCTTCTTTCTCTGGGCCACTATCCCATTACAATTATCTGAGAAAGGAGGAAGAGGAAAGAGACCGGAATGTGAAGGTGAGACTGTTCTCAGTCATCAAGAGAAACACTTCTCCCCTGCCCCCTCCCATTTGGAAACAAAACCACAGCACAGGGTAGCAGGAGAAAGGCACCTAGAAAGGCACCTAGAAATGGAGAAAGCTCCATTTCTCTCTCTCTCTCTAGAGATGCATAATGGCTACTGGAGAGAACCCAGGGTAGCCAGATCAAGTTAGCCGAAGGCACAGCATCAGAACTGTAGGTCTTTTGATGAGCAATTCAGAGCACTTTGAAACATGCTGGGTAGGTATGGGTCTAAAAGTATGGGCGCTGCATTAAACTCTTACCACCTACTTACCGGCTCCACAAACTCAAACATCTTTCTCTCTTGGACTTCCTGTACCTTGAAGACATACTCCAGGGATACTTCATAGAAATGCTGCCGGACCAGGTCCACTTGGCTATCCGCCTACAAACAAGATGAAATTTAGGACAAAAACCAAGTCACTAGCTAAAGAGAACACTCAGCAAGCAGGCTAGACAAATCTCAGAAGGTGATTTTTTTAAAAGCAAATGAAATAATATAAAATGGAATAAGTGGTAATAATGGCTAGCCACTAATTCTTGTAGATATACTTTTGTATTCAGTCCTCATTCATTTCAGTCATTTACTCCTTAAATTCCCATAAAGAATATAATAACTTAAATTCACAGGGAAAAAATGAAGCCAGTGATTTTAAGGACCCTGCACAGTTAGTGCAGGTGTGGGAATTTGTCCACCTAACAAAAACCCTAAGGACAAGACATACCCCTAGGTAAAAGAGTTTAGGTCTAAAGACGCAGAGGGTTTGCATGTGTGCACCCATAATAGAATATGAGGAAAGAGTAGAACAGATGACAAATATCTGAAATGTGCACTGGACAATCAGAGTAAGACAATTTAGGGCATTTTAGATGTAGGGGCAACATAGGCCAAAACAGAACAGGAAACTGCCAGGGACTTTATTTTAGGAGCCTTCTGATTAGCTATGTAAAATACCCCAGGCTTTAATCTTATGTACCTATTGAATATTGGTGTACAGAGAGTCTCTTGCCCGCACGCCTGGTTGTCTTCCCCTGGCCCCTCGGAGGGGATGGGCTCCAGCTTCCCTCCCCACCCCCGAGCAGAGCTCCCAGTGGCCGAACACCACTGGAACCTAGCTACAGCCATGCTGGAGGCCCCTCTCCACACGTTCGGACAGGCCTCATGCATGAAGGTACCGGCAGAGGAACCCACGTGTGTGTAATCCCATCAACAGCCAACATCCAAAGAGAGACTTAAAAGCAAGCTCTCAGAAGCAGATATCATGTAGTCTGCTTCTCCCTCTGGGAGAAATTGGCAATCTTCTGAGAGTTTCCTATCTACATGGGACAGCCTTGCAAGCTTCCCATGGTGTATTCATATGCTAAATCCAGTAACAAGCTGGATCTCATTCCCCTGACCCTGAAGAGCCCCCAGTGCAACATCGTTAGGAGGGCCGAGTCGAGGTAGACTTCTAAGATCTCAGAGAAAGGATGAAATAAGATGTTACTGAGCCCGCCCGAGAAAGAAATCGGTGGTCCCGAGAAAGAAATCGGTGGCTAATGGGATTTCGTGATTCGTGATTCGTGAGGGTCTTTAACTATCTCTTTTAAGGAGCAGGAGTCAATTTATTCCTGATATTGTAAGCTGGCCTGTGAACTCAAGGATGGCTGTCCAGGCGATCTAAAGCAGCTTAGACAGTCCATGTGCTTTTGTCTTCTCATTGTTCATCTCATTCTCTGCAACTAACCTCCACTGGACAAAGACTGAAGGTGCCAATCCAACTGGCATTAGACAACAAGGAAGAGTGGGACTTCTATGCTGGCTGATCTGTTGCCAAGAACTTTGATCATCCCTTTACCTATAGCTTCTATCTCCTTCCCATACCCTTGGGGGCACTTGCATTCCATAGAAAGCAGATTTTTAAAGAGAGGGGAAAAAAAACCCTACAGGGCCAATCTGATTTGAATCCTCCTAATGCAATCTCGACAAAGGTATTTTCACAACAGTCCTAAAGCTTCCTTTGTGACAAAGACACACTCTTCTTTGACCCAATGCGAATGAACAACACTTTTCTCTCGGCGGAGAGTATGTCCAGGTCTAAAGTAGGTTCTGAAACCCAGGGAGAAAATCATTGTGCACGCTCATTTCAAACCACCATCACTAAACTTTCCTTAACTTTTCCAGAGTGACTGGGTCAACTCATTCTAAGTATATAACTCACTGAAAGCACACTTTTATAATAAAAAATTCCAAAGAGTAAAATATACACACATATAGAAAACCTTGCCTTCAAATAAAGGCTTTGAAGGCCAGGTTTCATAAAATGCTTTTCTTACTCCCCATGTATAGATATTTAGATCCCTGGGATTGTAACCAGCCAAAGTCCCAAATGCCTTTAATTTCCTTGGGGTGCAAATCCAGTAAACACACATACACTGAGAGTTACATCATTTTGCCTCGAGATTCCCACCACCACCACTACCTACAACAGTAACACATGCACACACACACTGAAAAGTGAAAAGTATCTTGTGTTGTTAGGCAAGATGAGGGAGCCAGAAGGGAAATCCCCAGAGCAAAGGAACAAGAGTCCAGCTCCCTCTGGAGAGAGCAGAGCCAAATCTTGCATGTGTAGTCCTGTGTTTCATAGGCACGGTCTATAGCTGGTGCCACCGCATGCACCACGTATCTTCTCTGGATCTCTTCACCCTGGGAGGATGAAATTATCCCATGTGCTCTTACTTCTAAGCTGAGCTATTTCAAAAACAAAAGGAGCTAAAGGCTACGCACAATCGGAGCATGAAGAAGTATTATGCCCAGGGTAGTGGTTACCAGCAAACACTTCTGAGCTGAAGTTCCGGTTCCAGCTCCTACCCTAAGCCAGACACCTCATCTCTGAGAGATGGCACTCCTGATGCCCCTGCTTTCTGCTCCTCATCTGTCACCCGTACCCTCAACCACTCTCCCCTCAATGACCAGAGTGAGTTTTCACGAATCACAGTCAGAGGCTCTATCATAATGCTTCAATGCGAAAGGGGAGCAGAATAATTCACCTCAAAGTGGGCCAACATCCTAAAAGAATTTAAGGAGTGGGGCTGGAGCAATAGTACAGTGGGCAGGAAAATTGCCTAGCACGCTGCCGACCGAGGTTCGATCCCTGGAACCACAAATGGTTCCCCAAGCAACTCCAGGAGGATTCCTTGAGTGCAAGTAAGCCCTGTGCATAAGAGAATGTGCCCCCCACACACACCGCCCAGAAAAGAAGAACTAAGGGAAGACCCGGCCCAGAACAAGCACTATTACCAGAGAAAATGTTTTTATCTGAATGATCTCTCCAGATAGCCAGGCAAACACCCAATTACAAAACATTTGTTCTGTTCTTTCTTGGCCCGTGAATAATCTCCCTGTAAAGTCTAGGTCCCTTGTTCATTCTTACCCAAGGAGGCATATAAGCCTCAATTGCCCTATTAGCCTCATATCTTTGGTAATCCCTGTGAAAATAAAATGAATGTGGGGCCAGAGCAATAGTACAGTGGATATGGCACTTGCCTTGCATGTAGCCAACATCCCATAAGGTCCCCTGAGAACTGCCAGGAGTGATTCCTGAGTGCAGAGCCAGGAGTAACCCTAAGCACTGCTGAATGTGGCAAAAAAAAAAAAAAGTTTCTCTCCCTAAAATATGCTACATCAACATAAATGTTGATATTGTTGTTAGTTCAAAGAACCCAAAATGGGAGTAAAATATGAGATCCAAACAATACTGTCCCTAGACCTCTATCGTGGTCTGCAAGACCCTGTGTGACTGACGCATCCTTCCTCTACCATCTCCTCCATCTCAACCATCTTACTGTTCTAGCCACTCTGGGATCTTTTCTGTCCTCTAATACCCTGAAACTCTTTCTTGCAATAAACCTTTATTCTGCTTAAAAAACCTCTTTTCCTATTCCTTTGTTTTAAAATCAGAACTTCAATAAATGAAGAGAAATGACCTTTTGAACGAGAATCTAATAAACATATACATTCAAAATCAAATATGATAAGCTTTTATGTTTTAAACTGTATTCTAGTTCATTGTATTTCATGACCCAGAAATTCAGACTTCATAACACACCCACAATTTAGGGAACACTCTCAGATTTTACTTCGCTCACTTTCTCATACTGTTCTCAATTTAAATATTACCTCTTTAAATATACCTTCATTTACCAATTCATTTTTTGAAAGGTTGACCACCCCCTGCCCCAGGAGTCTCTATTTGATCTCCCAAGTGACTTATCACTATTTGAAAGTTGTGTTTGTTTCTTGGGTATTGCTTCTTACAATACAAGGTTGATGAGGGCAAAATCCTATTATTTTTCTACTTTCTTTTGCTCCCATTTCCTGATCCAGACTGTGAATACAATAGATGCCTGAGAAATGAATGAATGAATGAATGAATATATCTCTATGCTGCCATCAACTGATACAGCACTCAGAGGAAATGCATAACTCAATGCATTTCCAAAAGAAAGGGAAGAAGAAATCCTAAGCAGAAGGATTAAATTTATCTCCCCTCATATCCCTGGTTCATCTGTTTTGCTGTGTTTGGTTTTTTTGGGGGGAAGGTGCCACACCCAGCAATGCTCAGAGGTTACTCCTAACTCTGTACCTCCCTGGTTCCCATGGCCTTTAAGCCTCTCATTACAACCACACAATGGACTCCAAAACTAGGACTCCAACCCACCCAAAAGGTCACTCAAGATGGCGCCTGTTAAGTTGAAAAACTCAATCTACCAGCTGGTCTGAGAACCAGCAACCATCTGTGCTTCTTAGAAATAAGACATTCTCCTAGACAGAAAGCTCCATAAAGGTTCACAGTTCCTGCCACTCCCCACAATATACTTGTGCCTGAACAGACATTTACAAAATTACCCAATGAATATTTATTGAGACAACAACCAATGTTGCCTTGGAAGCAAGCTTCCGAGCCACAGAGACACTGATGTTTGCAACACCATCCACTAGAGGGCAGTGTCACTTCACACTGCTACCCACTGAGACTTTCACCCACCATGGACTAGAATTTCAAAGTATTCAGTTCAGAGCCTTGCAATCGGGGAACAACTGTGGACTATCAAAACAAATAGATTTCATAAAAAGTGTGATAGGTGTATAATAATTGTCCCCAAGGAGCTAATTTTTTAGCTCCTCTATGAAGAAAATTCTCACAAAATTGTTACAAGAAATTCTGCCTATTACAACTTCTGCAGGAATCTCAGTTCCTTTGAATGTAATTCCTAGATGCCCAACTAGAAGGTCATCAAGATCCCACCCTCTCTCCAGTGCTATCTGGCACTGAAGGACAATAGATGGTGGGCAGCAGACCATGCATGCCCCTAACAAAATGGAGAGAGAGGTAGTACGGGTGAAGGGAAAGGGCTCCAGAGGTTAAGAGCCACAGTAAGGCACAGACTACTGAACATCTCTGAACCTGTCTCCGTAGATATAACACAAAAAGAATAGTCTGAATCTCATGGGCTAGTTTAGAAGATTGCAAATTTAATACGGTACCAGACACAAATACGTATTTAATAAACACTTGCAAATACTGCTGGTGCTATTAGTGAAAGTATTATTACTACTGTTACTAGGCTTTTATTCCATCTAACTCAGGTCAGATACAACTAAGAAACATTGCTAAGAACAGGCCAGGACTTGCAATAAAGACTGGCAAGACCCATCAGTCCTTGCTATACCTTCAAAGAACTAAGGAAGAATGAATGGCTCAAAGACAAAAACATGGTCAACAGTGACAAAAGGGGCTGGAGTGATCGTACAGTGGGTAAGGCTTTTGCCTTGCATGCAGCCAACCTGGGTTTGACCTCACGCATCACAAATGGTCCCCTGAGCCCATCAGGAGTGATCCCTGAATGCAGGGTTAGGAGTAAGTCCGTCTGAACAACAACAGATGTGACCCCAAAACCAAAACAAATAAACTGTAAAAATAAAGAGCATAATAAAAAAAACCTCTCTACCAAGAGATCAAGTGGCCAGGACAGTGCTATATGTAGACTGAATGTCTGTGCCCCTCTTACCCAGTACACACCCAAATTCAACTATTAAAACTTAATCCCTACTGGGATGGCATTTAGAGGTGGTGCCTTTGTGTTATGAAGAAGAGCACAGAAAATGGAGTAGCAGTGATCTTAAAAGAATAAAAATGAACCTAACCCATGGTGAGCTAGGGAATAGTTCTGAGTGCTGGAGTATATGCCTTGCACAAGCTGGGCCTCAATTGAATGTCTGGTACCACGTGATACCCTATCACTGCCAAGTGAGGTCCTAGTGGGTTCCAGCATCACCAAGTCCGAGTTGCTGCACTGCAGGGCCGGAGCACTGGACTGTCAGGCCTGCAGAGGAACTCAGAACACTCCTAAGAGGGGCAACTGAGCACTGTTGAGACAACATTATCCCCACACACTTCAAACTATGAGAGAAAGAGAGTCCCAGCAAGTTCACTCCTCTGGAAATGCAGTTAAAGGGGGATTCCTAGATCACTCCTGACCCCATTTTTTAGAGAGAAGAAAGCCAGAGAAGGCAAGAAATAAAGGCAGGAAAAGAGAACAGGAAGTGATGGGGGAAAAGGCATCAGGGCTTCAGTTATACAGGAGATATGGGTGAGGGATAGAGCCATATATCTAACACACAGACTCAACAACACCAAAACCATGTGCTCTAAGTTGCAACCACTGGAACTTTGTAATGTGCCTGTCAAGTTGACAGGAGGGGATGGAGTAGGGGTTAGAGTAGGGAGGGAATATGGGAATACTGGTGGTGGGAATGGTGCTGGTGTTAAAATATTGTATGACTAAAATTCAACTATCAATAACTTTCAAAATCAGTTAATTTTTTAAATTTTTTATTAGTGAATCATGAGGTACAGATACAAACTTAAGAACTTTCATGTTTGAATTTCAGTCATACAGTGATCGTTCACATCCCTCCACCAGTGCCCATCCTCCTCCACCAATGTTCCCAGTATCCCTCCCACCACCCCCACCCCAACCCCCACCACCCCACCCTGCCACAGTTAATTGTTTTAAAGGGGGAAAAAGAGTCATTCAACCCTCTACTATCGAGTGAGAATAAAGTCAGAAGACAGCAGGCCTATTAACCAAGGAGAGGGCCCCACCAGTTGCCAAATATGCCAGCACTGAACTCTTTCACAAAAAAACTTTCACATTATTTCAAGCACTGGTTGAAATAATGAGGCAAGGATTTCAAATCACTGATACAAAAAGCAGACGTGAAAATCGAAGCAATAAAGTAGAGAATCAAGATCAGGGGTGAGAGAAATGGAACTGATGTCTCAGTTTGAAAGGAAAGATGGACCTAAAAATTAGGGCCACCCCTAATGGGCCTGGGTGACGCTGGATGGCAACACGCTGCTCCAACTCTGGACAGGCTGGAGCTGAGTGCTGCGTGGGCAGGAAGATTTAGGGCCTCTGACTACGTGTCAGATGCAGGATCCAATCAATCCCCTGACTGGAGAAGCTCTTTAGGGCCTAGAACTAGACTACAATTTCCTGACAAAGAGGAATCAGTACAACAACCCCAGCACCATGTGAAAGTGAAACACTTCATCCCGGATACTAGGAAACTTGCTTACCTCCTGGAGCTGAGATTCTTTCTTTTTGGAGGACAAATTCAAGTGCTTGTCTAAGATGCCACAGTACTTCTCTGTCTCCTTGTCATACTTCTTCTTGGCTTCCTGATCGAGAAAGAGAGAAAGAGAAAGAGTGAGAGAGAGAGAGAGAGAGAGAGGAGAAGAGAGAGAAAAAGAAGAATGAAGTCTCACTGGAATAAAAGCAATCGCAGTCACGACCATTCCGCTCATCTTCATAGCTCCCCCATTCCCTCAGACCAACAACAGCAGCAAACCAGCACCTCACTCTATTATGTCCATAAAATCAGTCACCCAGCAACAGCCCAGCAGCTATCAGAGCCTGTCCATGTGACATATTTCATGCTGAAATGAGATACATACACATCAGTACTGAATAGCGTCAAAGCTAGGACTCGACCTTCTACAAACTTCATTTGTGAGAGAGGAATATCTGGTTTCAGCACTGTGGGATGTTCAGACCACAGACAGGAGGGAAGTTACTATGAACCCAAAACAAGAAGATCTACTTCCAATTTAAGTGTAAATTACGAGCAGATCCAGTTTTGACAGTGTTCAAAAAGTATTTATCTATATACAGACGTAAGTGTCTTAAAACATAATAACAGCAACAGTTTTTACAGTTACAAAATGTTCATGTTCGGGGCTGGTGCAATAGCACAGCAGGTAGCATGTTTGCCTTGCACACAGCCGACCAGGGTTCATTTCTCAGCATCCCATATGGTCCCCCGAGCACCACCAAGAGTAATTCCTGAGTGCAGAGCCAGGAGTAAACCCTGTGCATCGCCGGGTGTGACCCAAGAAGCGCAAAAAAAAAAAAAAAAACACAAAATGTTCATGTTTGAGTTTCAGTCATACAATGATCAAACACCCATCCCTCCCCCAGTGTACATTTTCTACCACCAATGTTCCCAGCACCCCTCCAGCCCCCATCCCAGCCCTCCCCCTGCCTCTATGGCAGACAATTTTCTTCTTCCTCTCACTCTCTACTTTTGGGCATTATGGTTTGCAGGAGAGATACTGAGAGGCCATCATAATAACAGCAATTTTTAAAAAACCCAAATAGGGAACAGTGAGAGAGGACAACAGGTAGGACAAAGACCTGGGCTCAATCCCCGGCATCCCATATGTTCCCCCAAATCCTACTCAGGGATTAGGAGTGATCTCTGAGTGCAGAGCCAGGAGTAAACCCTGAGCACTACTGGGTATGGTCCAAAATAAATGAATAATTAAGTCTAAGAAAAATTCAAAGTAAAGAAGATTTTATCTTCACAGATGCATTCACAAGTGAATTCCTTGTGGTATCATCTATAAGAGGAATAAAACAGGGGCCAGAGAGATAGCACAAGGGTGAAGGCACAGGCCTTGTGCGCATTTGGTCCCTGTCTGATCCCCAGCACCACAGGGCCCCCCAAGCACCAGGAAAGGCAGCCCGAGAGCACCCCACCCCTCTCGTGCACCACAGATGTGTTCCTGAAGGCCCCCCCCAAGGCTGCTCGGGTGGCCAAGGCAAAGCCCAGTACTGCAGTGCCCCAACAGCCCTTTAGCCTCAGGTCCCTACATTGAACTACTGTCCTGGCCGGCCAAGAGGCATGGGGGGGGGGGGGGAGGGGGGAGGGGGAAGGCCCAGGACCTCCTGGCATGACCTAAAAATGCTTCCTCCCAAAAAAAAAATTAAAAGAGGAAAAAGAGGTAGAGTAAACATCACCACTTGAATACAGAGTTTTAGAACCAAAGGGCAGCATGAACAGCAATAAGTGTAAGTAAGAAGGCAAAATTGCTCATGAAACCAACATGGAACATCTGACTAAGAGCAGAGTGAGACTCTAGTGGAAGATAGTTCAATGCAAAGCCCTGAGTTAGGGTAAATGGAATAAAGAGTAATCATCCCATTCCCCCTTTTTATTATCCTCTACCATTCCTTTCAAAATAAAAAGAATATAAATGGAATACACAGTCTTGCTCCCCCACCAAATCCTTGGGTCATGGAAGTTCTATTTTTATCCCCCCTCTCAGAGATAAGAAAACTTCGCTGCAGCAAGTGTAACTTAGACTGAAAAAAAGCCACGGAGATGAACCGCGCTGGGATCCCAGCCAGGACCAGCTGCCTCCAGGGCCCAGGTCCCCTGCCATGCCTGAGACCCACAGTCACGGGCAATTTCTCCTTCTCTCACAAGCCAGCGACCAGAAGGCAAGGGGGCCGGGAGAAGGTTGGCACTGGCTTATTAAACAGGATCACATTTTCTGAGTGCCTCAGTCCTGCGCTGGACTCAAATATAGCCCAGAAGGGGTATTTTTCCACAACTCCAAGGTCTATCAGAGGAGAAAGAATTTTGCACCCATATAAGGATGATCAGAGACACTTCTTGATTATTTCACAAATCCACAGTGAGGCTGCCTTTGTGCCACGCTCCACTTCTTAACTTCTAGGTGGGGAGGTTCCCAGCATAGGAGAACCATAGTTCAGGTACAAACTAACAGCCAAGTTATAGACTGCTACAAGCATATGAAGCTGATCTACAGGAGGAAGCTGTAGATTACGGTGATTACAGAGATAATGGTGCCTGGAGGGGGGGGATGGGCAGGGGAGAAGCGGCACTTTTAAGGGGAGGGAGAAAAGGAAGGAGCTAAGATCCCTAGTAACCTGAAGGGGCAGAGTAAAGGGGCAGATTTCAGAGCACACGAGTCCGTGCCAATGCTTAGGCACCACGCCCTGACCCTAACGGCATGGGCACACCAAGGAGCCCTCACCTGAAGGTCTCTAAGTCCTGGTGATGACAGAACCATCCTCCAGTCCAAAGCAAAAGTCCCAGCCTCACAGAGCGAACAGAACTGTCACAAACACATTGTCACTGACCAACTCTACAAATGTGAATTTGTTTTGTTTCTTTAGTTTTGGGGCCACACTTGGTGGTGCTCGGGGATGACAGAGATCAAACCTGGGTAGCCAGGTGTAAGGCAAACACCCTCCCTGCTATACTATCGCTGTGGCCCCTACAAATACAAAAATGTGAATTTTCTTATAAGGTTATTGACAAGAACTGAACATGCAGAAGAAAATTAGGGGTAAGTGAGGAGACATCACTTCTTCAAACGGGCAAAAAGGACAGGCCTGACACCTTACTCAAGCAATTCTTTCTTTTTATAGAAACCAGCAACTTTGGTCAGGGGAGTGGGGGCCTCCAACCCCAATCAATGCCTACAGAGCCATTCTACCAGCCTTATCAGCAAGCCCAAAAAGGAAAACACTGTAACGGCTGAGTCCCACTGACCAGAGGTGAGCAAAGGCCAGGGAACATGAGTCACGGGGCGTTCTGTGACTCTGCCCCGACATTCCACATCCAGGAGGACAGCCAGCTCTGGGGAAAAGGGGAAACCATTTCTGCCCTCAGAAGGCAGCAACAAGAGCTGGTGGGAATCCTAGCACCCCAAACTGAGAGGGGGCATCACCGATTACTCAGCCCTGGATGGTCCCCTGCAGACAGCCGAAGGATGGAAGACAGAGGGAGGACAGGCCGGGCTCCAGGACCAGGGTGATGCTCTGTGCCCGAATGAGCGCAGTAGCACAAGAATGCCCAGGAGTCTTCCTCCCCAGCAGCCTTCAGAACAACACTCCAACTTTGGCTTCTCACAGGCAGCAGCAGGTTATTAGAGCAACGAAAGCAGCAGAGCAGAGGGAGGAGGAAGGGCCATTTCAGCATCGCTCAGGCAGAGCTGGGCCCTAAAAACCACGAGCTGGCGCTCTGGCTACTCTTGGGCCTTCTCCCTGGAAACCCTCCAGATTCACCAGTTTGTTTCTCCTTTGGATTCTCTCAAATGTACTGGATGTGGGGACTAATTGGTGGGGGACAGGTAGGCAGGAAGAAAGAAATGACTGGGACGTGTGTATGGGCAGGGAAGCTGAGACATCGCTGCCAATGTCCTCCTGCCACTCGAGTGGATATGACAGCAGAGGGCGTGCAGGAGAGGAAAGGCATTTTGCTGCCTATTTTATTGAAATTCTTTCATTCTCACTTTCTCACCAGCTACAGGCGTATTCCCACCCCTGGGTACCAACTCCTCTATTTACCAGTACTCAAGCCACAGGGAGCCCCTCTGACCCCTGCTCCTTCAGAGGCACTATGGGATTCCCCCAAACCAGGGAAGAGGCCAGAGGAAGTTCGGCTGGAGCCATGGGAACGGTGCCTCAGATCGATTCTGACGACCCTGAGGCTCTCCAGAGTCACTCCTGTGTGACAGCAGGGGTGGGGGGCACAGGCCCCAAGATCACCAAGGAGAAGGCTTGCCTGTGGAGCTGGTGTGGGTGTGAGCCTGGAAGGGTCCCCAGCAGCATGATCTCAGCCGTTACTATATCATTTCAGAGTCTCAAGACAAATCTTAGTGCAACAAGACTGCCTTTTAATGACACAAGTGACCCTAGAGATGCACAGGTCTGAACTGCAAAGGCGCAGTTCTGTGTGGCTTCTTCTGTCTTTCCCGCACTATATCTGCAGGTTCTCAATTCACGGATTCAACCAACACTGGATGCCCAAGGGTTAACTTTATAATGTTTAATCTCAGATACAAAAACTCCCAATAAGCTTCTTTGCACATGTATACTGTAAAACTGGTTGTAAGTTACTATAAAACTGGAAAAAGAACCTTGCTATTATTTGTCCTTCAAACTATGGCTCCCTGCTCCTCTACATAACCCTCACTTATCTGTGAGCATTATGTCTGGGAGGCCCCAGTCACATCTGCTTTCAGAAAGTATTTGACAGGAGTGAGGGGAAGAAATCCCACGTTATGACATTTGGCTATCTTCTTCCCACCTGTAAGTAGGTGTGAATAATTCAAGGTCATGTCCTAACTCAATCAAACCAGCTTCAGCAAAGCAAGAGGGCTGTCTTGCCCAAAATATCCTGCAGATGGCGCAAGTGACTGTGGCTAAATGACACAGTTCCAGAAAAACAGGGAGAAAATTCTGAAAAATCCTTTTTATTCATTTATTTATTTTGCTTTCACTGATTGCAATGAAAACATCTCCCTTTCAGGTGGCCTTTAACCCCCTGCTGGAGCTCAAACTGACTAAACTTCCCCAGTGATTTATCC
Organism: Sorex araneus; assembly: GCF_027595985.1. Lineage (NCBI taxonomy): Eukaryota > Metazoa > Chordata > Mammalia > Eulipotyphla > Soricidae > Sorex > Sorex araneus. The sequence goes on from NC_073307.1 coordinate 18,526,311, forward strand.
AGGGGAATCTGGAGGATCCACCTGTTAAAAATGAACAAATGAACAGGATTGCCCTCGGAGATCTTTCAATAACACAATGGAATCAGCCAAGTTTAGCTTGGGGGGGAGGCGGGGGAGGAGGGCGGCATCCCTTTGAGGTCAGTGGTGACCAATGGGACTACTGAAGCCATCCTGCTTCCTTGCTGGTTTTGGCTTGTTTTGGCACCACACCCGGCAGTGCTCAGGGCTGATTCCTGGTGCTCAGGGATCTGTATGGGATCCTGTGGATAGAACCCGGGTCAACTGCATGCAAGGCAAGTGCCCACCCTGTTGTACTCTCACTCTGGCCCCAAGTTCTGCTTTCTGAACTGCAACATTTGTGAACTGCAACATTTGTGACATATTGTTGAAAGGACTTGAAAAACTTCAAGAGAAAAAATGTTTGTATGAAGACTGGAAAGTTTCTCAGAAAATTTAAAGATGTACAAGCACATCTTCCTCCTCCACATACTGCAGACACTGTCCAAAGCTAATTACCAACTGCCTCCCTTTCACCTGGACCTCTAAACCCACCGGGCTCAGCCCTGGGTCCTCCAGATATATGACTGGTTTTGTCAAATGCCCAAGTTTCTGCCTCTGGAACAATTGCCAACTGAGACAAAATCATGAAGTGACAAAGTAACAGAATGACCGCTGCTGTGTGGACCATTTAGGTGATTTGCTTCAGACTCTATACAAACCAGATGAGCTGTGCTCCAGGTTTATCAACCCTGGCTGGACGGCAGCCAGAGAACCGATACTTTTCCGAAGCGGGTTTGAAGACATCCCACACTGAGGTCCCACACTGAGAACAAGGCTTTTGAGAGTCTCACCTTGGCAGCCCCAATCTGCTCTTTTCGGAACTTCTCCAAGGGAGTGATGAGCACTTCACTGGCATTTTCAATCTTGTGAGGGCGAAAAGGAAAAAGAGACACAAAAGCGTTATCAACAAAGAACATCCGGAGTTGGGCACCAAACGCCTACCCCATTTCTCAGTATGAAGTCTGAGCAATACTGTATAGGTGGTAACTGTTCACAATGAAATCTAGACGTCAGCTCAAAGTGTAATTCATTCTCCCTGAGCATGAGGGGGTCAATTCTTTAAAAATAAAATAAGAGCTGATAAAATCATGCGACCACTGGAGGCAGAGGGAGTGGTAGAAGAACAGAGCCTGGATTTCAAGCTTCCGGTGACGTTTCAGACATGCTCATCCACCAAAGTTATATTTAAGTGATATATTTAAAGCAGATAAGCATCGAGTCTGTGTTAAAAACAAAAACAAAACACTCCTGAGCATCTAGCACCATGAAAACCCTCAAGTCTGGTTTTGTGCAGTCCCACCAGCTCTGACAGCGACCAGACCTCTGGGCCTCCTGACCAGTTTGCATCTCCGCTTCACCTCAGAGTGTTTCCTCTCAGCTCCCTCTCTCCAGCCACACCATGCTCAAATGTTCCTTGAATGTTTCAAACCCATCCCATGTCCAGCTGTGCCTCTGGCACTTTCCTCAGGTCCCCTGACCCCACATCCCCATGTGGACAACTCTATATTTCTTATAATTCCTGTTTCAACTTTAAGTTCACCTCCTCAAGGAGGCCTTACCTGGGTATCAATGCAATCCAGCTACAATACCAACCATGCAAGTATGCGAAGGGTCTCTGTCCAAAGGCAGCCTGTCCCTCACCAGACAAACACACACACAGAACAGCCTGCAAATTCTCACTTGGCTACCACTATCCTCAAGACACAGAAGACTGCCATAAATAGGCACCCTCAAATATATCTGAATGATCTAATCAGTGTTTTCCAAAGTGGGAGACATACTTCACTTGCCTATGGAGGGAGAGAACACACACACACATGCACACACGCACACACACACACACCTACACTGAAATAATCTATCAGGAAGTATCAGCCTTTAGTGCAATTGGGTGGAAGTTGGGGAGAGGAGAGCATTTTTTTCCTACAAATAAGACAGTAAGCCAAGTATGTTTAGGAACCTCTGGACTAAAAGAATGAACAAATTACTCCTTGGTTGGCTGCCAACTGTGTGACCACGGGCTAAACATTTAACCTCTCTGGGCTCTAATTTCCTCATCCACAAAATGAGTAGGCTGAATTGTCTCAGCTTGAAAATTCTAGAGCCTTCTCAAAGGCAGCACAGTATTCTGCAATCTTTCCTTTTAAGTCATTCACTGCTCCCTCGTCATCCAACTAATTATTTCAGGAATCTCACTGCAACAAAGCATTATTTTTCTAAATCACATGCATATCCACTGCAATGAAAGCAACAGAAATGCCAGAAGTCATAGATGGACACAGCAAAGAACTAATTGCAATTGGAGGGAGAGAATAAGTGGAAGGTCTCCAAAAGCATTTCCTGCCACTTGTGTTTTCCTCCATTCTAAAAGCATTTATTTTCGAAGAGTTCTGCTGAACTCATAGTCAGTGGGTCTAATCTTAGGTGCATATTAGAATTGCCAGGGGAGCTAAAAAATCCCAATGACCAAGCCAAGCACCAGACCAATTCAATCAAAAATCTCTCCACTTAGTCACAGGCATCAACATTGTTTAAACTCCCTAAGCTGTTCCCATGGAAATCCACGGTTCAGAATCCAGATGCTAAGGATACTGTTCACCTTACCATAAGCCTAGCTGTTTGTCCCAGTCCTATTACTCTTGTTCTGTCTTCACAAGACCTCAATGAGAGGCAGCAGATAAATTAGGTACTTCTGCATCTACAACTGTGACTATAATGTTCACTTACTTTTTCAAGCTCTATGTTGATGGTGGAGATATAGTAGCCCATACTCTACCCTTCTGAATTCATCTGAGGGCCCAGACAGGGGACCCTGATGTAGAATCATGGGCATGAACTGAAGAGTAAGAAAAAAATAGTTGGGCGGGGAGGGGCGGAGGACAGGGGGATACAGTTAGGCTAGAGCAATAGTACAGTGGGTAGAGCATTTGTCTACACATAGCTGATCCGGGTTTGATCCCCAGCATCCCATATGGTCCCATGAGCCCACCAGGAGGGATCCCTGCACACAAAGTAAATCCTAAGTATGGCTGGCCAACAAAAAACAATAACAATACAGCTGAACCTTGAACAAAGAGGGTTTGAATTACACAGGGTCACTTGCATGCAAATTTTACTGCAAACAAATTTGCTCATAAATACAGTATTATAAAAGATTTATGATTATTATTTTCTTAATAACATATCTCAGGGGGCTGGCGTGATAGCACAGTGGGTAGGGCATTTGCCTTGCACACGGCCAACCCGGGTTCGATTCCCAGCATCCCATATGGTCCCCCGAGCCCTGCCAGGAGTAATTCCTGAGTGCAGAACCAGGAGTAACCCCTGAGCATCGCTGGGTGTGACCCAAAAAGCAAGCAATCAATCAATCAATCAATATCTCAGATCGCTTTATTATAATACAGTATATAACACATATAAAATACAAAATATGTGTTCCTCTATGGTGTATTGGTAACTATTCTTCTAGTCAACTGCATGCTACTAGCAAAGTTTGTGTGAATCAAAAGTTATATGGAGGGGCCTGAGTGACAGTACAGCAGGAAGGGCACTTGCCTCACACATGGCCAATCCAGGTTACATTCCCAGCACTCCATATGGTCTCTGAGCACTACCAGGAGTGATCCCTGACCAGAGAGTCAGGAGTGATGCCTGAGCATTGCCAAGAAAGGCCCAAACAAACAAAAAGTTCTATGAAGATCTTTCTAGGAAGGTTTCCAAGCACTGCTCAAACGTCCAGGGGTCCCTCATGGTGTCTTGACCACGGGCCTGCTGGTTCAATCTTAGTCTGAGGACATGCGGCTGATCAGGTTCTGTAGTCCCCAGAATTACCCAGACCACCCCCAGGGTCATTTGGGGGCTTCCTGCGCACAGGGACTTTCAGGACTGCACCTGCAATGCCTGAGACCACATGGTACAAGGGTCAACCCAGCAGGGTTGGCTGTCCAGAAGGCATGCGCCGGAGCCTCTGTGCTCTCCCCCAGACTTGATCTGCAGATTTCTTTACTGCTCAGACAGGAGGTGGGGGCCCACACTGCTCAAAATGAACCTTAAAAGGATGGTTAGATTATCCAGAAAGTCAGGGAAGGTGTCCCCAAAAGTTTCCTCTGTGTGTTTCTGCTGCCCTGAACAGAGTCCTGGGGTGAGAGGCAGAAAAGGGGCTCGCAGTGGCTCAAGATTCAGATGCAGAGACAGTAGAAACTTGGTTCACTGACATTAATAATCAAATTGCAAAGACTGGCTAAAAAGTATAATCCAGCCATTGTTCCTTTCCAGCAGGCCATAGCAATCTGCAGGGCATTCATCATGATTTGCCTACCACATCTCCACCCCCGAAATACTGACGAGGCCAAGAATCAGGCTAAAAAAAAAAAAAATTACTTTCCATTCTCAGGCATTAGCACGTGCACAAACACACAAACTTTGCCCTGCCTCCACCCACGGCCAACTCCGGTGCTGCTGCTAAGGCCCTCCCATGCCGCTCCAAGGACACAGGCGTGAGTAATCAAGGGCAGTGATGACTCTCTGCGGGGTGCAAGTCAGAGGATTCTTCTCTGGTTTGAGTTTGAAAGAAATTATCACGGATTCTTCTGTGTTTGGGTTTGAAAGAAATTACCACGGATTCTTCTGTTTGGTGTAACGCCTACGCTCCTGCCTTTGAATCCGGAACGGGCACTCAACTGTGGCACTTTCGGGCATGTTTTCTTAAGCTCCCTGAACCTCAATGTCTTCATGTGGACAACAGGGACACTAGAGGAACCACATCAGAGTCATCACTCAGAGTCAAAACTAGGATTAAAATAGAAAAAATACTTGGGCACATGTCTTGGTAGATGCTAAAAATTGAACAAAACCCTCCCAAATTCCAATGTTGAAGTGCTAACCTTGTTGGGTTTGGGGTGTTTTTTGCTTGTTTTCTTGGACTTTTTTTTTGTTTAGTTGGCTGTTTGGGGGTCACACCTAGAGATGCTTAGGGGTTATTCCTGGCTCTGCACTTAGGACTTTTTCCTGGTAGTGCTCAGGGGACCATACAGGATGCTGGGGATTGAAACTGTTGGCCACATGCAAGGCAAGCACCTTACTACCTGCACTATCTCTCTGGTCCTTGTTTTGTTTTTTGTTTTGGAGCCACACCCAGCTGTACTCAGGGATCAGTCCCGGCAGTTTCAGGGGATCATATGGAATACTGGGAATTGAGACCAGGTCATCTATTGCTCTGTCCCCACCCTTGTTGGAATAATTAACCAAGGAGACTAGCAGACTGAGATGAATCTTATACTTAGCACCCTACATGAGCAAATCAATCAAAGTCCAAGACTATAAATCCCTCAACATTAAGAAATTGAAACTAAAGGAAACCAATTACAAACAGCCAACTATACTTTCCCAAATCACACAATCATGTTAAGCTATTACACCAAATAACTATTATTCTTTGCCTCCACACTCTCTCTGCAACTTTAGTCCTAACTACTTCTGTGTCAGTGTTGCTGAGTTTAAACCAATTTTTGCTCATATAAATTCAAGAAATTAATGTGCCTCAGTTTATCTTGTCACACCCACAATGAAATAATATTTGGGCATGGAACCTTTTAGAAGGCAATCAAGTACCTGGATGGGATTGGTGCCTTTTGAGAAGAAACAAGCAAGGTCCCTTTCCCTTCATTTGCCATGTGAGATCACAACAGGGAGATGGCAATCTGCAAGGCAGAAAAGGGACCTCCCCTGGAACTGAGTCAGTTGTGATCCTGTGATCCTGGACTCCCAATTTCCAGAATTTTAGAAGTAAATATTTATTGTTTTTAGATACCAATCTGTGGCTTTTATTATGGTAGTCTGTGATATTGTGATTATAAGAAATATTTTATATAGATATATGCCCATGTAACTGAAGAGTTATAGACATACAAAGGGACATATATGTCCATATATATATGTCTATCTATCTATCTATCTATATATATACATATATATATACATATATATATATATATCCCAGGATTTTATAATCCACTGGGTGGTAAGAATACTAGGAACATCCTTGTTATAACATTTGGTCTTTGGCCCTGGTTCCTGGAACACGGCTCCTGCCAGTATTGAAATTTTCTGGGAAACCAGAGTATCTTTTTCCCTAATGAGCTGGTTCTGAATAGGGTCCTGAATGGGAACTGGTCACTGGAAAGAGTAAGTCATGATTAGAAACTTGGGCTTTTCATCCCTACCACCCAGAGTCTAGAAAGAAGGGCTGAAACAGTTAATGACTGATCTCTTCAATGTCATGAAACCTCCATAAAAGTCTCTAAAATACAGGGCTCAGAGTCTCTACTGGGGTGCAGGGAACTGGCATGCCTGGAAAAGGCATGGAATCCGCTGACCCCTTCCACTCGCTCCATCCTATGCATCCCTTGCATCTAAATGTCTAACTTTATCATAGCCTTCTGAAGTCAAGTGAAAAATGGAGCGCTTCTCTCAGTCCTGTGAGCTACTCTAGCAAACTAATCAAACCCAAGGAGGGAGGTATTGGCATCTCCAATCTACAGCCAGTTGGTCAGACGCCCAGAAGACAACCGAGTTTGTGGCTGGCAACTGAAATGTGCACGGTATCAGGAGGGGTGGGGCAGGGAGGGTGGGTCTTGTGAGACTGAGTCTTTAATCTGTGAAATCTGACACTCTCTCCAGGAAAACAGAATTGAGTTAAACTCTAAGATATCCAGGCGGTGTCACAGAGAATTTCTTGGATAACTGTCCATGCATTTGCTGCTCAGCCATGAAGCATCTCTTGTAGGCCATAAAGGATAGCAAAGATATGAAAAGCAAAGTAGGGACGATCTGTTTTTATCTACAGAGAAGAAGGAATCTACCTACGCCAGTAAACTTAATCCCATACTACCACACTCTCTGGTGTCAGCATGGAAAGGAAGCTCACTGAGGACTCTTCCCTAGTTCTCAAGAGTGTTGTTGCCCAGAGATGAGACTTTCGGAGAAAAATGGGAACACAGCCAGCAGGGTGATCTGATTTTGTTTCTAACATCTGGGGAGTAAGGAGGAGGAGGAAGAACTTTCTGTGGCTACTGAGTCACATCAGAATAAAGCCTAATACAAAATACATCTCTCCTACTGTAGACTAGCATTTGACTCTTGAATGTGCCCAGTGTACTACTTTTAGAACTTCATATTGGCTCCCATCACTAAGTACTCACTTACTGGGTACCTACTACATGGCAGGAACTTACTAAGAACTTCTTAATTCAGAGAGAAGGAGTAACTCCTGACCTTCAAGAATGCTTGGACTCTTTACAGCAAGGACAGGGTAAGGAGAGGGAATACCTTCATTCCCATTCTGCTGATAGAGAACTTTATAAGACCCTTATACCCAAAGAGAAACAGTTTCAAAGAATCACCCTGAAGTCATTTACCTTATATGTATACATTTAAGTGTATCTTTAGGATACCACATTGTGGCTCTGAAGCTACACACATACGTTATTTAACATTTACAACAGGCATCAAGCCCAGCAAAATATGAGAAACTGAGATTTGCTCAAGAGCTCCAGGTTCCTGAATACCAGAGCTTGGACTTGAACCAACTCTTCTGACAACAAATGCCTTACTTTCTTTGACAGGACCCCAGTATGTGGGACCGACAGCAGTCTGGTTATACTCACCATCCGTATCCGCTCATCTTCAAGGTTCCTGAGGACAGTGGCAAACTCCTGCAAGGACCGTGCTGAAACAGAAAAAGGAGTCAATAAGAGGCAGCAGTGTAACGGATCTTGGGAGCTTCCCTGACCCAGTTATTGTTACGGACTGCAAGCCCTTGGCACATGCCAACACCAATTTCTTTCCAAGTAAGTTCCCCTTAACTTTTGATCATCAATCATTAAAGATTACTCAAGAAAGCAGGTAAAGCCATCTCACACTCTAGGCTGAGAAGGATTTCCTTTAAGGAAAAGAATGCCTATTCCTGAGAATATCCAAGACTGATGAGAGAACTAAAAGGCTGCCAGGTCCCTGGGTAGAAGGGGGACAGACTTCCTCATAGGAGATGAAGGATTTCCTGCCTGGGATTTAATCTTCTCAACCTTTGTGGTTGGGACTGCAACACAAACTAGCCTTCTTGTAGGCAGAATGAATCAAACAGTGCAACTGGTATCAAATGTCACAGATTCTCCTTCAGTTCATCCACTCATAGCTCATAAGCGATGCAGTTTACAGCAACAGCAGTCAGACATGGATAATTTCCTTTGCCAGAGTTACTCATGAAAGCACCAAGTGTGATCACTGGATAGCTATCTGGGACATTTGTGCAGTGTGGGGAGTCACAATGATGCATTTCTGCTTGTTCTCAGTTATCTCCTAGCCACATTTCTCATCACAGACCATGCTCTACACAGAAGCATTTAAGGGCACAATTCTCTGTGATTTTCACAATTCTTGCTTTTTGTTTGTTTGTTTGTTTGTTTGTGGGAGAGGCACACCCCACCGTGCTAAAATTTACTCCAAGCTATTAGCTCAGGAATCACTCCTGACAGGCTTGGGAGACCCTGTGAGGTGCCAGAGATCGAATCCATGCCAGCTGCGTGCCAGACAAGTGTCCTACCCAATATACTATTGCTCCAGCACCAATTCTTGCTCATTTAATGGAGCCGATCAAGAGGCCCTGGGTAAGAACAAGGACTTAGTCAATGGCAAGCGATAACTGAAGCCTGACAAAGAAAGGCAGTCATCTTGACAGTCCAGATCTTCTGTGTGCAGCATGGCCTATGTGGCTTCTTCACTGATCCTGGGAGGTTATGGGGAATAGTGAAGTGACTCAGAAGGACAGTGAGAGGGAAGTCCACCTTCAGGGAGAGAGGGGCCCATAGTAAACTGGATACCGACCTCCTCACAATGGGAGGTGGTTGACAGCTCTAGAGGGCCAGCCACTTTTCCTCAGGGAGCTGGCCAGAGTCTCCGGATTTTAAAGAAGCTCAAAAACCTGGAACTTCAGATAAATTCTATTTATATGATAATTCAATTCTTTTAAAAATCAGGGCCAAGGAAAATGGAGCTGCATTCTGATCTCAGTCACCAAGCTATCATTTGGCAGTCCCTGATCTAATTCTTCCCTCATTGACTTGCATTCTGGTTTTGCTCGAGCTTCTTGTTCTGAGGGGGAAGTAAGAATGACACAAAAACAGCTGGAAGAAGAACACTGATGGCACATGGAGGGAGAAAGCCCACAGCAAATCTTCGAGTGTTCAGCAGGCCACAGGGCATCTGATCCTCACAGAACTCTGCCCTTCCACTGCTACTCTAGAATTCCATATTCATGGCATTGAGTCATTTCCTATCGCAGGAGAACAGGCTAGGGACATCAGGAATGTGAAGCTCTGTTAAACAGTGAACTCTTGCAGGCTGGGGAGGGGGCAGGAGAGGACTGGTGGTAGGAAATGCACACTGGTGAAGGGACAGATGTTGGAACACTGTGTGACTGAAACCCAACCATGAACAAATTTGTAACTGTGTATCTCACAGTGACTAAGCAAAAAAAACCAAAAAAAGTGAACTCTTACCTTACATGCAATTTTGACTTACCTATACACATTTCATCATCTGTCTCGGCATCTCCTATGCACTGAAATTTAAATTCATTTAAGGAATCTGCAAATTTCCTCTTTGCCGAAGATAAATCTAGCAAGAAAAAGAGCAGACAAGAAGAAAAAAAATACCTAAATAAACTGTCTTTTCTATCTGTTACACTTTTAAGCTCTATCAGCATAGCAGAGATTTATTCCAGCATACATTTCAAAGCAGAAAAGAAAGTAGATCTGCAAATTTTACAAAGGAAAAACCTGTTAATAACCTGAATAATGGATTTGGTGTAGACATTGATATTTTTATTATATTTGCTGTAACAATCCCAGACCAACTAATTCCTCAAACCACTGAGCCCTTGTCCCCACTTGATATGCATGGGAATTTGTTCTCCTGAGGTCATCAGAGAGGCATTATGAGGCAGTGACATCAGCACAGACAGCCCTGGGGGCTGCCACAGACTCTCCCTCTGACACGAGGTACCTCCACATCCACCACAACAGTACTTTCCGATAGTCCAAATCACACAACAGACTGATGTTAGGCAGAGAGTCACGGCGAAGAGCCTGGAACTGTCCAGCCACCCTGGCATGGAGCACCCAGACTTCTGCTTCTTCCCACTCGTGAGCTGGAGCACTCAGCACACTCAACTCTCCTTACAAGCACAGTGGCTGGCGAGGGTGACAAATTTCTACTTAAGCCATTTCCCAAAGTCTGCACCTTGCACTGCCGTCACAGGAATAAAGCCCTGACAATGGCTGGGTTGAGGTAAAAGCATACTCCACACATGGTACCTATAAAGAAAACTCACAGAGGCCCCTGTCAAATTTTAAAAATAAGCTTTCATTTAAGACAGTAATAAAAGCCAATGATCCTTCCTGAACCTTCAGCTTCTGTTAAGGATATAAAACCACCAAGGTACCTTTAAGTGGCCTGACAGACACGGCTGCTCGGTACAAATATGCTTAACTTAATTCTACAAAGCAGTCTTCCTGCAGATTAAGCTAATCATTCAAATTACCCTCATGCATGTTTCCCTCATTGAAGGGGAAATGTCATTATGTTGAAATTCCCAGAGGAGAGAAATATGAGGCATAACTGGCAACAAGGCCTGGCTTTAATAAGACACTCAGGGAGAAGGGGTAGGGGAAGGTTCCTGGTCTCAGAGGTCAACCAGTGGAATAAAAGCATTCAGGAGCCTCACTCAACACTTTTTCAGGTCCCAGATTTGTCCCTTGAAATTCAGGCCATGTTTGCATGTTTGGGTTTTTTTTCCCCCCATCTTTAGTTCGTTGACTCTCCACAAATTTGCCACAGCATCCTTTCACTGAATGTGTGTGTGTGTGTATAAAATCCAATGCCCAGGGCTCAATTCATCAGTCCAAGTACTCATTCCAACCAACGGCTGCCAAGGGAAGGTGTCAGGATGGGGTCATTCTGCTGTCCTCAGGTCTGGGGCTCAGGTTACTGTTACATGGGGCTCCTGTTCCGGGACTGCCCCTCCAAACCCTCACTTGTACCACTTTTATCACTTGTCATCCCGTTGATCTTCTATTTGCTCGAGCAGGCGCCAGTAATGTCTCCATTTTTCCCTGTCGAGTGCTAGTGTAGCCCAATGATATCTGCTCACTCCAGGAACAGGAAGAGCCTCAAATCGTTCATTCAGGGTTTTGACGAAGAAGTATGACCATCTCATTGGTGGGTGGCCACTCGGTCTTTTGACGTCCTGTGGAATCCAGTCAGAAATAGCTCTAGTGTAGCGGTGGTCTCTGAATCACATTACGTCTCCAAACCCTCAGATGACATAAATCCAAGCTAAGTGTGGCTGGTGGAAGGCCCTCTGACCTTACCCCAAAGGAAGGCAGCACTTGGAATGAAGACAGGAGCCAAGGGTCAGCAGTACTGGGTCTCTCTCTGGTTTGGTCCCTTTAACAGCCTAGTGCTTGACAAAGAAGCAGCCAGAGAAACTGGGCCTCTCATCTCAGTGACCAACCCGGGCTGAGGATATCCCTGAGAACAAAAACCACTCCCTGGCAAGCCAACAAAGACACAGATGCATCTGAAAATCAGAACTCTGAGGACAGGAAGACCACAGGAGGTCAGAGGCAGGCAGGGGGCAGAAAAGAAGAAAATAGTCTTTCAGAAGACAAATCTCTCCCAGAACCCCCAAGTGTGGCGTGTAGGGAACGTGGACTCGGTTGCACCATCTTATCTTAGAATGTTGCCCCAAGAGAATTCACAAAGAAATGCCTGAGTACAGAGTTAGAACAACGTGGCCTCTCTGTCCTCTAACAGTCCTCCTGTGCGTCCCCCAACAGGGCAAAGAAGTACTCAAGCCAGACAATCTTCCCAACAGAGTAGAAAAGAACTGAAATGCAAGCCAGGCCTAGGAAAGCTCCCAGCACAAACCTGAAAAGCTAAGCTGCCAGGAGAGACTGCCAAGGAGCATCAAGGGGTGCCCGGCACATAGCAAGCCTTTGTGGGACCTTTCCAGGAGAGGCCTCAGAGAGGCCCACAAGCCTCTGACCAGGGAGGAGACCGACTGCTGTCTGCTGCACATTGTGTACCCGGCCACATCGAGAGCCGCAAGAGCCCCTCTCAAGCGAGTTAAGAGGTCAGTTTCTTGGTAGAAAGCAGGCTGATGAATATGGTATGGAGTTAACGATGGGCATCAGGCCGGTGGGGACAGCTGGGGGTGCGAGAATCCCAGCTACTAGAATCTGGAAGGGAGTGCACCATGTATTTGGATGATTCCTGCTCGGAGAATAAGCTTTCAAGAGAGATCGTGAATATCTGTGCTTCTGCTTAAGCAACACCATTCCTTGTCTTGGGAAGGGCATCTCAGGCCTGCTTCAAAAATGCCTCCCCCCGCCCCCACCCCACTCCACTCGCACTGTGGATCCTGGTTATAAGCTGACCAGACCATTTCCCAGTCACACCCCAATCTCAGCTGGCTTCTGTGCTCAAGTTTTTGCTCCACCACTTAACTAACCCTGGGTTCTCGGTCACCTTGGGCCCTACCTGGTCCACCAGGCTGTCAGTGGATGCAATGGGAAACTCTGTGTAATTACTCTGTATACTAGGAATTTCCATTCCAGACAAGATTCGGATATTTCTTCCCTAGTATGTAAATCCTCCAGTGATGGAATTTGGGGAAGGGAATCAAGACTCTCTGTCTTGGGCGTTTACATAAGTTAAAGACTTGATAAAAGAGTTGTAGAAAGAAACCTATCACCACATTAGCAAGTCTGAATCACACTGGTTGCCTAATACAGTTAAAATAAGGGCTAGGGAGAGAGTTTAAGTTGTCAGAGCCCTGAGTTAGATCCCCATATGACTCTCAAGCACCATCAGGTGTGGCCTGGTATCCCTGAATATCACCAGGCCTGAAAAACAAAGCCGTCAGGCACACTCCGCAGACCAGGCTCTGGCTGCCGCCCCTTGAGCTCCACTAGCAGCTGACCAATCAATAAATAAGTGAATATTCCTTTTTGTTATATGGAAAACTGGAGAAGACATTTTTGAGAGAGAGAGAGAGAGAGAGAGAGAGAGAGAGAGAGAGAGAGAGCACTCCCCAAAGTCTTAGCTTCTGGTCTATTAAAACGCCAAAGTTTCCTTGTGTTGATGTGCAGAGGTTTCTTTCAGGAGCATTTACTCTGAGGCACACCGGCTTCTAAGCCTCATCCCTGCAAGAGGAGAGGAGAAGGGGGAGGCTGTTACGGGTGCGCACAGCTTGGTGGCACCCTGTCCCATAACCCACTGTTCCCTATCAGGCCATGCAAAACACAGCTAGGAGCCAAGCAGAGTCAAAAATATTTACTTTGCTGAAACATCTGTTGCTAGAAAGACAGAACACTGGCCAGAGGAAAGCGAAGCCCTAACTGGCAGCCTCTGGGGAGGCACAGGAATCTGCTCCACAAGAGGAAGCAGGCTGTGGTACTGGGAGAGAAGGCACGTGAGCGCGGAGTACGCAAACACTAGGGCCAAGTCCTGAGAAATTGTTCCCGTGCCATCAACTCTCTAGGGGGCCAGAGCAGTGCATTCCCTTCCCAAAGATGCCCCGCTCAGGCTGTTTGAGACGGGTTTGAGAATTTAAGTTTAGTATTATCCTCTTTACTTTTTAGCCATCATCATAACTTTCATCACATTTTTTTTAATTAAAATCATTATTTTAAGCAAGTCTGACCAATAACACCACAAATCAAGCCATCTTCCTTTTCTCCTTGGGTAAAACATAACAAAAATGTCCACACAAACACACACGCCTAAGGACACCCACATACTGAGGGGCTCGAGCAGGGCTGTTCTCAGTGGGCTGAGTGCACGCATGCTTGGTACGCAGGAAGCTAGATTCAGTCCTCATCACCGCATAGTACCAGAGCACTCCCAGGGGCAACCCCACAAGAGCACAGGCTAAGAACAGCCCCCCAAACACCACTGGAGTGATCCCAAGACCCCCTCCCCAAAAGGTAGATAACTGTAAACTCCCATTTCTTTTCAGAACATCTATTACTTTTCTCTGAACTCCACTGTGTTTACCAAACCTGTGTTATAGAAAAGTGCCTGTCACAGAGGCAGGTGGACTAGGGACGCAGGAGAGAAACTGGGGACACGAGTGGTAGCAAACATACACTGGTGAAGGGATGGGTGTTAGAATGCTTTATGACTGAAACCCAATCTTGAACAACTTTGTAACTGTGTATCTCATTGTGATTCAATTCTTTAAAATGGTTAAAAAATTATAATAATAAAAAGCCTTAAATTTTTAGTTACTTGGTTCCATCTCCCTGGATTTAAGAGTTGATTATATCAGACCCATAGGCACAGTAACTTACAGCAGGATTGACCTCAGGGTGCGCCAAGTGCAGGAAAACCTGCCAAGGTCCCCAGGCCCGGCTAATCTCTCCCTTCTCTGAAGGTCAATCACATTCACTCTCTGAGCACCTGGCACCAGGAGTGATTCCTGTGTCCTAGCACATGAGTGCCCAGAATAGGGCTGGAAGTCTGTCACCTTGGTCTAATGGGCACAGTCACACAGTGGCCATGGCAGTGGAGAGTCAGAGACTGGAGGAAAGACAATGCATGAGAAGCAGACCTAAGGGACGACATTTCCACTCACATGACCCTGGTCCCAAGTGACACTCAACTCCTTGTCCACGGGGCCTCCAAAGCATGTCGGTTTGCACACTCCTATCACCCTCCGTGCACCAACTACCCCCTGGCCTCCCCAAGCCCACTTTTGTCTCTCCAGTCTATTCTGCCCACAGTGATATCGGCTTCATTGACTTCCACCTTATGATGGACTTCTGGTGGCCTGAGGAAAATGACCAGAGGCCTTCCGGAGGTCCTGCAGTGACCCACTTCCTTCTTGGGGCTCCCAATACCCTGGCCGGTCCCAGCTCCTGGACTGTGCCTTCCTCCTGCCAGCCATCAGCTGAGTAGGTCCCTCCTCAGGATGCCTCCCTCAACTTTTCAAACCAAGCCAAAACCTCCCCAAGTTTCACTTCCTGAGTATTGGCCGTCTCTTCTTCAACACAATCTTGTACTGCTCAGATAAGAGCTCCATGAATAGCTCCCCAGCTTTACTCCCCGCGAGTAAAGATCACCTCACCTCATGCTCATGACTATTTCCTCAGTACTCAGCACACCCACCTGGCAGAAAGCAAGGGTCAAGGAAAGAACAGTGGGAGAGTCATGACATTCATCAAATGTGAACTATGTTTGACAAACAAAGTGAAAATTAAGTCCGCTAGGAAAAACTCTCCTACCTCTGTAAGTCTGGGGCTGGCTCTTGACATATTTAGGAACGTGCCAACTATAAACATGAAACCACCTCCCAAACAGTTGTCCACTGAGAAAATTCCCACAGATCTGAAGAGAAAACCACCAGCAAGCACAAAAGACTCAACCTCCTCTATACCAAACACAAGCTACCGAAACAACAGAGGCATTAATTGCCCACAGGCGTAGGTGTGGCTTCAGCCCCAACAAACCCCCCCCAGCCTGGAACTAAGACCTGGGGTTTCTGGGCTGCATGGTCTGACCCATGGCCGCTAGGTGGCAGTAGACTGTACCAGAGAAGATATGCTCAGACTTCAGAAACCAGAGGGCCAGCCTCAAATGCAACAATGCGAGTAGATTCTGTCCGGCTACTGGCAACACCCACCAGGAAAGGAACTGTCCAGTGGCACTCTATCAACAACCGACGGGGGTTCCGGGCCTTTGCAGTAGAAGAATTGTTCAAATGCATGCAGAGGGCCGGTGTCCATAGTATCCCTCCAAATATAAGAGGTGTAAGGATGAAGATGCTGCCAATGTGTCTTTCAGCTCCCACTGGAGCAGACTTAGAAAACCTCTCATCTCACCAGAGGATGACACATATATGCTGTGCATTCTGAGTCTTCCTGAGATCTTTCCCTAATATGCATTTCTTAAATGAAGCCAGAGTCAGCCTTGACTAGGGAGAACTATATTTTCCAATCAGGGCACTATGGCTAATAAAATTCCCAGAGGTGAACTTAAAATGAAATCAAATAGAATAAAGGCAAGTGTGTCAAATGAAGAGCAGGAGAACTGATCTTCAGTGGGAAGCTTCGTGTTGGGGCGGGGGTACAAGTTAGGGAAGGGAACATAGGAGGCAGGCTGAGGGGAAACTGAGTACATTTGTGGAGGATAGTGGATGTGGTAAAGGGACTGGTATTAGAACAGTGCACCGCTGAAAATTAATCAAAAATATCTTTGTAATAATTCAAAAGTGAGCAATCTGTATGTATGTATAAAGTTTTAAGTTAAACATGCTAAGGCAGTGGTTATTAAAAAGTGCAAGCAAGGGGGCAAGCAAATGGCTCAAATGATCAGGCATGTACTTTGCATGTGGTTTCCTTGGTCCAACATTTGGCAGCACATGGTCCCCCAAATACTAACAGGAATGACCCCCTGAAAAAGTGTGCAAGCAAGTTACTACTCCAGCTAAGGCTACTGAAGATGTAGCAGTGGGGGGAGGTGGCAATGACTAGAGAACGATAAAAAACTAAGCCTTAAAAGTTTTATTCAGGGGCTGGAGCGATAGCACAGCGGGTAGGGCATTTGCCTTGCATGCGGCCGACCCGGGTTCAAATCCCAGCATCCCATATAGGTCCCCTGAGCACCGCCAGGAGTAATTCCTGAGTGTATAACCAGGGGAGTAACCCCTGTGCATTGCCGGGTGTGACCCAAAAAGCAAAAAAAAAAAGTTTTATTCAGATATTTGGAAATTAGAGAAGGTACAGAACCGAGGAGACCAGCAAAGGAAGGATCTAAAAGTAGGAACAGGAAAGAACATGCAAAAGCAGAGAACTGACCCACAAGCAGCAGGAAGTTCAGCTTAATGGATGAGCCCAACACTTAGCTTTGAGACATCTACTCTTACTCTCTGTCACAGTTCACTGAAAGAATATGCAACCACAGTAGTGAAATTTATTATACAAGGGCTTAATAGCTCCAGGCTGAGACACAACAATCTTCACATACTTTCTTCTAAAGAAACGATTTTTGATCAATTTTAGTGGATTGTTCACCACAAGCAATACAAAAATTATTTAGGGGCCTGCTATTGGGGCAGGCTTGGGTGGTGGTTGGGAAAATTCGAAATACTGGTGATGAGAAGGTGTAATGGTGGTGGAATTGGTGTTGTAATGAATTATTATGAACAACGTTATTAAAAAAATTGAAATTTAGGAAAAAAGAATATACAACCAGAGTCAAGGATTTTTTTGCCTAATGCAATGGCCAGAAGCATTTCTTAATATAGATATTCATACAGAAACCATGAGTCAGACAATAGGCAGAGTATGGGGATTCAAAGGAACTGCTTCACTGGAAATTCCATCAGGTAACTATAATGAATGATCACGATCACCATTAACATACATTATAGCACTGTAGCACTGTCGTCCCGTTGTTCATCAATTTGCTCAAGCAGGCAACAGTAACGTCTCCATTGTGAGACTTGCTATTACTGTTTCTGGCATATCGAATATGCCACAGGTAGCTTGCCAGGCTCTGCCGCGTGAGTGGGATACTCTCGGTAGCTTGCTAGGTTCTCCAAGAGATGGAGGAATCGAACCCAGGTCGGCTGTGTGCAAACGCCCTACCCACTGTGCTATCACTCCAGCCCATAAAATAAATAATGCACATAAGTTAATATTTACTTCCAAGTTCTATATTAAAGAGGGGGTACTAGATACTTTATAAAGAACTAGCTTAGTGTTTCACACAGTGGTGTAGTCACACAACTCACACTTAAATACTTGATCACCAATAACCACTATGTGAAATGATGTAAGTCAACATCAGATCTAAGAAGAAAACTCAAGCTCTAAGGAATCCAGTCCCAAATACAAATGCTCAGCCCTGACATTTGGCAATGTGGATTTGGAAAACTGAGGTATCATATCATAGAAAGACTCACATCATGTCCCAAGACATTCTACGACAACAGGTCAGCACAGGGAAAACTCCATCAAGGAAAACAACAGCGACCTGCTTAGCTAAAAGATATCCATGGAGGAAAGGAGGAGGGAGGCAGGAGTGGGAACACAAGCCAGCACATTCCCTCACTCTGGCTAAGCCCAACAGCTGCCACACCAGGCCTCCTTCACCATATAAAGGGTCCAGCTCCACAGCTCCCAGAGTACATGTTTGCCTTCAGATTGTCTAATAGGAGCATAGCAAATTTGATGGGAAAGTTGCAGAGAAGCTCACTAAACTCAATGAGCAAAATCAACACTGAAGGCTGAACCAGCTCAGTGAGCCCTCAATAGCTTCAGTGACATCACTTGTCATTTGTCATTTGTCATCCCAATGATCTTTGATTTGCTCAAGCGGGTGCCAGTAATGTCTCCATTCGTCCCTGTCATGTGCTAGTATAGCCCAATGGCATCTGCTCACTCCAGGAATATGAAGAGTCTCACTTGTCATTTGTCATCCAATGATCTTTGATCTGCTCAAGCGGGTGCCAGTAATGTCTCCATTCGTCCCTGTCGTGTGCTAGTATAGCCCAATGGCATCTGCTCACTCCAGGAATATGAAGAGTCTCAAACCATTTGTTTAGGGTTTTAAAGAAGAAGTCTGACCATCTCATAGGTGGGCGGCCACTCGGTCTTTAGATGTTCCATGGAATCCACTCAGTAACAGCTCTACTCCAGTGGTCATCTCTAAATTGCATTACATGTCCGGCCCATCTGATTTTCAACGCCTTGGGAAACAAGACAGTGTCCTTGATTCTTGATCGTCGATGGAGGTGAGAACTCCAGGTTCCTTCTCTCACTTGAGTGAAATGTGATACTCCAAGCATACTCTTTTGATTCCTCTTTGGGATACATGAATAGCGTTCTCATCCTGTTTTCATAGGGCCCTGGTCTCTAAGGCATATGTTAGTGCAAGAAGAACAGTGGCGTCATAAAGATGTGCCCGGAGCCAGAGGTTCTTCATCCTCTTACCCACTTGTTCAATGTTCTTGAAGCCGTTCCACGCTGCTCTCTTCCTCCTGCGAAATTCAGGGGCCAGATTGTCATGTTGAGTTCTCGACCAAGTACACATAACTGCTGCATTGAGTGGAACATCAGGAACTAGTCCGTTTCTCATAAACACTGTCTTGGTGAGATTCAGCTGTAGTCCGACCTTTCCACACTCACAGTCGAAGTCAGCCAGCATTCGTGCCGCTTGGCTGATACTTGGTGTTATGAGAATGATGTTATCAGTGAAGTGGAGGTGGTATAGTTGCCGACTGTCTATCTTCACTCCCATTCCTTCCCATTCCAGTCATCGCATGATGTTCTCGAGGATGGCACTGAAGATTTTCAGTGAAATGGTGTTGCCCTGCCGAAGAACCCTTCTCTTTATGCCAATGATCACTTCCTTGTAGAATGGTGAGATCCTGGAGGTGAATCCACAATACAGCTCATGGAGGATCCTGATGTATTGAGTTTGAACACCTTGTTTGGCTAGGGCTTCAATGACCGCTTTAGTCTCAAAGGAATCAAAAGTCTTCTTTAAATCAATGAACATTAGATAGAGCGGCATCTTGAACTCTCACGAAACCTCAATGAGCTTGGTCACAGTGTGGATATGGTCGATCGTGCTGAATCCTTTTCAGAACCTGGCTTGCTCGCATGGTTGTCCTTTGTCTAGTGTTCTGCCAATCCTATTCAGGATGACTCGAGTGAGTAACTTGTAGACAACGGACAACAGGCAGATCGGGTGATAGTTGCCAATGTCGTGAATGTCTCCTTTCTTGTACAACAGGACGGTCCTGCTGGTTTTCCATTGGGATGGAACCTTGCGTTCAGACAGGTAGCATGTAAAGAGCCGAGCCAGTGTATTGATGAGTACTGGCGGCATATTCTTCAGGTGTTCAGGGCATACAAACAAAATGAAATGCCCACTTAGTATAGTTAAAAAGGGAATCTTGGTAAAACCACATCATTATTAGATATAATAATTACCACAAATTTTTATTAAACTAGTTTTTGATAATTCCACTTGTCATTTTGTTGTAACAAACAATATGAAGCAATATTAAGTAGATTGTTTATGCTGCTAAGAGGAAGGCTTGCAGGGTGGGTGGAAAACGGGACATTGGTGGAACGGAAGTAATACTAGTGGTGGGATTGGTGCTGGAACATTGAATGCCTGAAACAACTTTATTATGAACAACTTTGTAAATCACGGTGTTAAAAATTTTTTAATGGTAAAAAAAATAAAAATAGTAGCCATTTTAAGTATTGACAATCACAGTCTGCATAGTAACTGCTCAACTGTGCTACTACATCATGAAAGAAATAAACATAGGTAATAATAATTTTTTAAAAGATACCCATTTTGAGGGGCTAATCAATTACAGGAACAAAATAAAAGGGTATTTCCAAGCTGCTCAAGTACAAATATCTCTCTCTGTATCACTCTCTCTCCTCCCTCCCTCTCTCTCCCCCATCCTCTCTCTTCCTCCCTTCCCCCCACTGGGAAATTCAAAAGAGTGTAAACTCTACAAACAAGAGTTCAAATTCCAGACCTGAGGATTGCTCCCTGAATAACTGGGCAAATTACTCAACTTTTCATGTGTTTTCATAACTATGAGGACAATACATACTTCTCATGGTTGTCCTGGAATTAAAAATGGGAAAGAAAAAAAAAACTGAGAAGAGAATCTGCAAAAGGACAAAGCTTAATTAATATGAGAATTAATGAACTTATGCCTCATTAATCTGTAAAAAAAGCAAATAACCACTGTTCTGGTGAATAACTAACAACACATTAGAATTTTAAGGTTTCTCAGTAACTTAGAAAATCCTACAGATTTTCATCCTTGCAGATAAAAAGCTTGACTACCCTAAGTCTCTGAGAGCCTGGCAAGCTACTGAGAGTATCTGGCCCGTACAGCAGAGCCTGGCAAGCTCCCTGTGGCGAAATTGATATGCCGAAAACAGTAACAAGTCTCACAATGGAGACCTTACTGGTGCCCACTTGAGCAAATCGATGAACAATGGGATGACAGTGATACAGTGATACAGTGAAGATAAAAAGGAGATGCAAAGCCCACAGGCAATTTTTAACTAAACTAAAACTCAAAGCAGTACAGATTTCTTCTTCAGAAGTTTAGTAAATTCAAATGGTACCTGTTAGTTACACTAGGACAGCATTCCTCAATTGGGGCCATACTGCCTTCTGAGGGCCCAGATGTTCCAAAAGGGGCCATGGGTGAATACTGCATAAATGCAGATTTGGGGGGGGAAGGGGGAGATACTGTCAAAGTGTGAGACTAGGGGGCCAACCAGTAAGAAAAAGGTTGAAAAGCACTATACTAAAGAAACAATGGTAGCATCAAATCCCTCCTGTTGATTGCTCAAGGAAGATGAATCAGATAAAAGAGCAAGTTGTCACTAAGATAACAAGAAGAGAAAGAAAGAAAGAAAGAAAGAAAGAAAGAAAGAAAGAAAGAAAGAAAGAAAGAAAGAAAGAAAGAAAGAAAGAAAGAAAGAAAGAAAGAAAGAAAGGAAGGAAGGGGAAGGAAGGAAGAGAGAGAAAGGAAGGGAGAGAGAGAAAGAAGAAAGAAAGAAAGAAAAAAGAGAAAGAAAAAAAAGAGAGAAAGAGAGAAAGAGAGGAAGGAAGGAAGGAAGGAAGGAAGGAAGGAAGGAAGGAAGGAAGGAAGGAAGGAAGGAAGGAAGGAAGGAAGGAAGGGAGAAAGGGAGAGAGAAAGAAGAAAGAGAAAAAAGAGAGAGAGAAAGGAAGGAAGGAAGGGAGGGAGGGAGGGAGGGAGGGAGGGAGGGAGTCCCAGATTCTTATGACTGAGAATCTGGTCCTTCTCCCCTAGAAAAAGACGAGGCACATTTTAGAAAAGGAGAGGGTATTAAGAGCAGACAAATCATACTAAAAGGTCTTTAAGAAGAGTAGAGTTCAGATGAGGCCTGGGAGGACCAGAGGGGGCCAGATAAAGCAGAAAAAGAGAATGGGGAGATTTCCTCTGAGCCACACTTTGGCACCCCAACTATGCTCAACCTTGAGCCAAGGGACAACTGAGGAAGGGGAGAGGTGCAGGAGGATCCTATCTTGGATGTCAAGGTTTGGCTTTTGTTTCCAGATCATCCTACCTTCTCAAAGCAGAGCTTCTCCTAACGTTGATGTACAACCAATCACCAGGGGATCTCTGTCAAAATGCTACCTCTGAGGCAGTAGGCCTTGGAGCCCACAATGCTGCTCACTGTTCCTCTCGCTTTTCAGTTCTTTTTAGACCACAGCTGGTAGTGGTCAGGGCTTACTCCTGGCTCTGTTCTCAGGGCTCACTTCTGGTGGTGCTCCAGCAACCATACACAAAACCAGGGAGGGTCAAACCAGGGTCTTGCATGCAAGATGCTATCTCTCCAGCCTCACCTGCTAAGAGTTCCAGTGATGTCTAAGTCACTGGTCTAGGCACTCCTGTCCAGTCCTGAAAACAAAGTCACATTATCTTTATGTTTCTAGCACAGTACCTAACAAGCACAGAGAAGCTCAGCACATAATGGAAGAATGAACATCTTCTAAGAACTTAAACTACTGTAGAAAGAACAGAAGCGAACCTGGAACAAGGTGCAGAATAGGAAGTATCCTTGCTCACCCACCAAACTTTCCTAAGAAGTGACAGAAAAGTCAACATCCACATTTGAAACTGAGAACTCATTTGAAAAACCAGGAGGCTGAATCACCTTATCTTTAGAGGCCCTTCTGACCCAAAGAATTGATTCTGTGCCTTTTTAAAAATGTATTAGTTAAGGAGCAGTTGTCTGCTGATACTCCTAGAGAAAGGCACCCTCTCCCCTTAGACAGCAGTTTCCAAAACCAATGAGCGAACACAGACTGTCAGTCTCTGCAGAGAACTATAGCAACTAATACCCAAATAAAATGATGCTTACCAATGATGTTCTGGCTCAATCAGATTAAGAGGGTAATGTGTACCATCTCAAAATTTTCCGTTGTAACTTACAATAAAACACCAGACCTTCTTGGAAGAGATTTAGAAGCATGGCCCTTCCAATAAAATGGAGAAGGGACAGAGCATCAGAAAAAAACAAGGCGACTGGAGCATGGCTGCCCTGCCTGTAACATCCACACGGCTAGCCCATGCAGCTAGATATGAATTCAAACTGGTCAAACAGCTATACATCACAGCATGATCACGTCTACCAGTGAGCTACCAAAGAGCTGCCATTTTACCTTCATCCTATGCCTTTCTTCATGCACATCATGAAAGGAAGTGAATACTGCCACCTCAGAAGAGTTACCAAAATAACTGTGAAGAATTTATGTAAAAAAAAAGAACGAAAGCAAAACTGAAAATTAGAGTTGATGGTGGATTTCCAGTCACACTGATTTCTTCACAGGTCAGCACAAGATGTAGGTTTTCTTTGACAAGAGCTACAGATCAGAGTTAGAATTGTGAAGCAAAACACTCTGCATCTGTAAGTTCCAGAACTTATCATCTTTCCACATCCTGAGACCTGCCTCTTCCCGGGGCCACATAATCAGATTTCGCTCAGAGCAAACTCAGGCAAAAACCTGAGTTTGAAAAGCAGGAAAAGGGAAGTCAAGACCTTTCACCTCCCTGTAACTCTAAAACATTTTCTAGCAAAGAAAAAAGAAAAACAACAACAAACACAAACAGAGCCCCGTCAAGACTGAACTTGTTTTCCATCGCTATAAGCTCGGAAAATCAGAGACAGCAGCACTTGGAGATTATACACAAAACACAAACACAAAAGCAGAGACCCCTTCAGCTGTTCTCATTGATTGTAAAAAATAAATGTAAGGCTAGTTAAAGCAAAACTGAGCCTTAAGTAAATCAAGGGCCTACCACATTATTGTGGAATAGTGGTTCAACGATGCCCCTCTGGGAACAAACGATGGCTCGGAGTGCAAATGCCTACCTCAAGTCAACTAAAAGGTCTCTGCACTCATTTTCATCTGAATGATATGGAGGAAACAGGATACCTGCCTCCTTTGATGGGATGCCATGTGGTGAGAAAAGAGATGACACTCGGACATGCTTAGCAGGGGCTGGTCTGCATCGAGCAAGCAGTAAATGTTATATACATGCCACTGTATACAGTATACAATCAATAAAATGCCAGGTTGATTAATTTCTGGATAAAGAGGAGAGGATGAGGATAAGATGCAAGGCTTCCTCCTGCCTCTGAGCCCCCTCACCATTGTTCTGATCTTCACTGAAGCAACCTAATCCCTGAGCACAGGCCAGACACTCCACCCCACTAATACTAGAGGAGGCAAAGGGCCACTCCTCAGCACCAGAGGAAACTTAATTAAAAGAGGAAAATCCGCCTGGCTCCCCCTGGATTCAATCAATGCTTCCTAAAGGGGAATGGGGAGAACCTAGCAGTTCTCACAGAGTCACACTTAATAATATTCTCAGAAATTAGTCCCTTTTATCCCTTATTTAATGAGCCACTTTCCTGGAACCTCAGGGCTCAGGGGTGCCCCAGGGACCAAGCGGAGTGGGGCGGGGGTAGGTGAGCCATTCACCCATCCTGACAGGTTGCTATATTCCTGCCCACTGCCTCCTTACCCAATTCTCTCCCACCACCCCTCCCCCAGCATCTCCAGGACAGACTGAAAGATTATACACAATTATATACCCTCTCCCTCCCACTCTCCCTGCTAAAGTTTGAGAACAGCTATCACCTAAACCTACAGAACATCCAGTACCAAGTGCCAATAATGCAACTTCTTCCGATTACTAAGATATTTCCAAGGAACACGCCGGAACTTCAAATTCCTGACAGCAGGTTTATAAATGTTCCCAAAGCAGGCAATTAATGCTGGTAGCAGAAAAAAATACAAGTGACAGTAAAGGTGGGAGAAGGGAACACCAAAATTCAAGTTAGCAACCACCAATTCTGAACCCTGCGCCTTTTTTCCCAAAAAATTCTCCATCTCATCTCCTGTTCAGAAGCCCGACCCATCAGCTGGGAAAGCAGCTCCGTTAAGGACTGACTTGTACAGACCCAGCTGGACAGACCGACGTGTGGACTGGATGCACAGCCCTGGAGTGGCAGCACAGAAACCCACCAGAAAGCACATTTCCAGAGAAGTGGCAGCAGCTTCCAGTGCACCAGCCCACAGGCTACCTACAATACAGACTCTTTCCTGCACCTGCAGAGGTAACTCCGACCCAGACTCACAACGGGTCAAGGCCCACAGGGCAGCTGAGGGACAGAGTCCACGAGGTGCAGGGCTCTGGGGTCACACGAGAACCCACCCTCCGAAGGGCTGCTTGGTTTCATATTCAGCTCCATGGGCTCTGAATTGTGTCTATGGAGTCACCTCAGAAACTGTGTTCTGCAGGTCAGTTGATGGGATGGGAACTTGTGGAGAGGAAAGTCGTGGATCACGGCCCCTCTTCACCCTTACGAGCGTTCTCCCAGGCAGGGTGTCTGCCATGCCCAAGAAGCACAGGACTCAGGAGGACCCACAATGTGTGGGAGTCGAGAGAGATTGAAATCCTGTACAAAACAAACTACAGGCCAGAAAAGTGATGCTTTCCAATTCAAACCAGGATGTACCAAAAGCAGAAAGATAGCCTTAGACATATTCTAAGAAGCATGACAGGCAGAGGGACCAGTCCCAGCCCCTCCCACTTGTGTTGTCTCCCTGGATACGCCAACACCCTGTGCTGACCATGACATAGCACAGGAGGTGACAGCGTGACAGAGCAAACTGTGCTCCCTTTCATCTCGCCTTATCAGTAAGCTGAAGGGAGAGTGCTGGGGCACATATGCAAATTCAGTGCAATGAAAACAAGTTCCTTTGGGTATGGTTCTACAATTCTGGTAAGAATAAAATTGATATGCATGGGAGTTACAGAACGTAAACTGTGTGATTCCACATCTCAGCTATTGGACCATACTTATATCTAAGGTGACATTGTGAAAAAATAAATGGTAAGATTCAGACCAACGGTTTCTTTTCTTTTTACAACAACCCAAAATAACAAAAAGACACTAATAAATTAAAGGACACTGGGGAGAAGGAGTATCTATCTTATGATTTTCAGTATCTTAAAGGGCATGATTTCTGCTTTATAAACTGGGAAACAGGGAAATAGGCAGCCTTGGGCAGAACCCCTGGGTGGGTCTTCCAACTCGCCACATCTGGAGAAAGACCTCCATTCCAGCTGCAGCACTGAGCCTAGACAGAACTGTGACCTGAACAAACACCTCCCGAGCTTCACTAACAACATCTGGCCTCTCCACTTCCTCCCAACTCCCTTCCAAACCAGCAGCTGCCCAGGATATTCTTCCCAAAATGCAACCTGATCTTGTCACCATCCTTTCCACACCCTCCCCAACTGTAACTCTTCCTTTTCATTTCAAAATTACCACACATCTGACCGCAGCCGGCCTCACGCGCTCACCCCATGGGTCTTGCCCTCTCCTCATGCTCCGGCAACACCGGCCAACTTTCAGGTCCTCAAATGTGTCAAGATGCCTCCAGCCACAAAGCCCACACACATGGGGTCCATCTGCCCATGACGCGCCACACGCCTCTCCACCTAGTAGCTGCCTTCTGGCCTTCAGATCCCACTGGATGGCTCACAGCTCGTGCTTTCCTCCCTTCCCATCCCCTTTGGACAGCAATTCCCTTTGGTTCTGTGATGTTTAATGTGCACCCCACTGCGGGGGTAAACTTGTAACAACTCCAGACAAGCAGAAGCCTTGTCTGTTTTGTTAAAAAAAAAAAAAAAAAAAAAAAAAAAGGTCGGTCTCTGGAGCTCTAGCACATAGTAGGCCCCCAGTGATTTTAAATAAACACATGAGCACAGGAAGAGCATGCCTCCTTTATTGCGGTGGTAACATTCGGGGACACACCCAGCAGTGCTAGGGACCAGGGGATGAGGGTGAAAATGTGCCCAGTGGATGGACCGATGAAATCAGGGTCACACATGCAAGGTGTTTTCCACTGAGTCATACGGAGCGCCTCTTTCTCCAAGAGTCCAGTCAAGAGAGTGGCAAACCCTAACATTATTTTTCTTTAAAAAGGGAAAACCAGTAGGCAGCAATGAAAACCCAAGATTTACCCCATTATTCACTCCATTACACACATAAAACAATCAGAAACCCAATTCCTAAACCTTGAAGTCATAAAGTCCCGTTTACTTTCTTCATCAAAGAGCACATAGATAATGCTTTCCAGGTACCACTAGTCCTATTTTAAAAATTTGCCTATAGTCTGTCCTCCTCAAATGACAAAGAAGTTTGTACTTGGATATCTAGCATCAGGAAATCAGAATTTTAGAATATATAATTGGGAGGCAAGGTATGCCAATTGGCATCATGTAAATGTAGAAGTCATATTTTCTAACAGGAAAGAGAGAGAGGAAGGAGAGGGAGGAACAAGGAGAGAGGGAGGAGGCAGACAGACAGACTCTTCAGTAAGTTTTCCTCAGTTTGACTTTTAAAGTTGCAGTTTACCTGAACAAAAATTCTTGGAATCGAATTTGAAAATCTGCCTTTTCAGTAAGTTCTCCTGATGACTGATAAACTCCCCAAGTTTAAGAATCAATATTAGGGGGCCTAAGAGAGACTTCAATGGGCTGCACGCTTGTTTTGCATGCATACTCTATCCCTGGCACCATATGGTCTTCCCAGCACTTTCTGGAGAGATGCCCTTCCCCCACACACATCTGGGACTAGTCCTTGAGCACCACAGAGTGTGTCCCCAACAGAGAAACAAAGCAAACCCACTGTTATAGGAAGACACCATTGTGCAACCTCTCAAGATACCACAGGACTGAAAAAAGCTACTAACCCAAACCCGAGAGGGCACGGCCACAGGACTGAAAAGGAAAGCAGTGTCCTGTGGGCCAGAAAGTCCCTGGCAACATGCCTCCAAGAAAAGAGGAGGAAACTATTCCCACAGAAGAAAAGGACCATGGAAAAACCCTGAGCCATTGTTGACGAGGGTCATTAATTATTCTGGCCACTTTATTCCTGTGACCACTTCCTCCTTTCTCCAGGTGCACCAGGAACATCAGAAAGAAACCTGAATGTTCCATTCTGCAGGACAGACAAGGTGAAAGTGACCGGGACCACCTAACCCAGTCTCACAGCTTCTTTAGGTTATCTGAGAGCCCTCATCAAGATTGACTCAATCACCACTGGGTCACCCTCTCTCTCCACTGAAGTCTCCCTGCTGCATCAACCAGAAAACTTGAAGGGGAAAACCCACAGGAAACCTCCCAATACTGTTCCTACCAACTCAATGCCCCTTCCTGTAATGGGTGAAGAATGTGCCCCCCACCACCCAAATCACATCCAACTGGAACCTAAGAATTTTTTTGTTTGGAAACAGGCACAGATATAGTCAGTCAGGATAAAGTCAGACAGGATTTGAATGGGACCTAAATCTAATTACTGGAGTCGATGTATGAGGTGAGGACACAGACAGTAAAGGATGGAGGAGGCAGAGAATGGAATGATGAGGCTATAAGCCAAAGAACACCAAGATGGCCAAGGGTTACTGTCACTGGGGAAATTAAACCTGTAGAGGAACCATCCTGATGACAGCCTGATTTCAGATTTCTAGCCCCCAGAAGTATAAAGTTTTGTTAGGAGAACGCCTTAGGTAACTAGTGACCTCCTTTCTCAGACAGTCTGCCTTTGAGCCACAATATTACTAAAATATGGAGGTTAAGCCATACAATAATAAAAGAAATACTTGCTCAGCAGACACTACAGATCCTTGCTTCTTGAACTGTGGGCCACAGCCCCATATTCGGGGGGGGGGGCTGGGGAAGCACGAAACTGAACCAGGGAGTCATGAAAATTTTGTTTTAAAATAAATTTGTGATTCGCTATAATAAATATTTGGATATATAATTTACATAAAATACATTTGATTTGTCACCAGTAAATACTTGGATACTTACATTAGATACCCAGGGTCTCATAAAAATTTCTCAGGTGAAGAGGTCAGGAGTGAAAAAAGCTTGAGATGTCCTGGTCTAATGGCCCTGACCTCAATGAGGGCAGCTCTCTAGACTGGCCACCTCAGCGTCCTTCCCCCTCAGCACCCTCACAGGCCTGCAGCACCAGCCACTGTCAGCACCTATCACCCTCCAGAGAAAGTTTCAAGGTGCAACCCTGAGGGAGAAATCCAAATTTCTCCTTCCAGTACTTCCCACACTTGTGAGTACCAGCAGCTCAGAGACAGCAGCTGCCACATCAGGCCCGTTCTCCACCAGAGCCTACCGCTCACTAGAGTGCACTGCACTGGAGAGGCTCAAAAACATCATCAAGGACAGGAACAAATAGTTAACTGCATATGCGCCTTTCTTGGGCTTCACTGCCTGAACCACTGTGAAGTCAGTGTTAACAGTTCCTCCTTCTGTGTGACTTCTCACTTCACAGCAGTGACTACAGTCATATTACAGTGTGCTCTACACCATACTTTTTTGTTCTGATCTTTAATTTTTAAGAAACTATACATGGAGCACCTACATGCCTGATAAGTCAATAAGGGGCACAAAGTTAACAAAATGCTGGCACAGGCTATGTCTTTACAGGACTGTAAATGGTGTGTGTGTATGTGTGTGTGTGTTTGTGTGTAAAATGGGTGATGGATCACTGTATCACTGTCATCCCGTTGCTCATCGATTTGCTCGAGCGGGCACCAGTAACATATTCATGTGAGACGTGTTGTTATTGCTTTTGGCATATAGAATACGCCACAGGTAGGATACAAGGATCATTAATAATCAAAGAGCTGAAAACCAGTAAAGCAACTGTGTTCATAAACCGGACATTCCTGCTTTAAATTATTTCCTATTCTGGGGGCCTAGGGGAAAGGAAGGCTAAACTGAGGGAGAGGGGAAGGAAAGAAAAGGTGACTGGTACTAATTGGCAGTCAACAGTAGTGGGTACATGGATGGATGGATGGACCTATATGGTGCAAAATATCTGAGATGGAACATGCAAAAAATCCAATTTAAGGGGCTCAGGAGAGAGCTGCAAGAGTCAGCACATATGATTCTCATGCACCAGGTTCTGAGTCAGATCGTTGTGGTGCAAGCCCCATCAGGAGCTCGGCCTCAGTGATCCTGGGGGCTCCCAGCACTAGAAAAAGGGGCCAAAGTTCATTTGATGGGCCATCAGCCACCAGCACAGCTGGGGAGGGCCCTTATTTATAAAAAGAATTGTTTTAAGATCCCAGTACTTTCAGAAACACCTCATACTATCCAGACCAACTCCCCAGCATCTGAAAGAAACAGAATTTTTAAGGGATCTGGTATTCCACCTCTTCTGTAAACATTCAATAGAAAACCAGCCTCACCAACACAAACAGGTTCTCTCCTGCCTCCCACCCCCGCCCGTTCTTTCTGTAATGGGGGTTTTAAAAGCCTGTCTTGCTGGTTGTTCTCCAAGAGAGTATTTGCCACTAAAATGTAGACTCTTGCCAACATGCACACCACAGCCTGCTTGTGTCATTTTTAATTATTATTTTTATGAGCCTTCCTTTAATGATTTAGACATCTCTCCAAGAGACTCCAAGTTGACTCCGAAATTTCAGTGTCCCTTACAACCAGAGAGTAAAAAAGGGGCTTGGAAATACCACAAATTGGAGAAAGTGAGAAAAGTAGGATCTAAGAGTCCTTTCAATAGTAAGCCTATTCAAGTTCCCTACTATGGAAGTCTGGAGGAGAAAAGCAATTTGGGGAAAAAGAAGCAAAAGAAACCAAAAGATGCCACATGAATGGTCAAGCATGCACAGAAGCGCCAGGTCTCAGAATGACAGGGGGGTTTTCCACACATCCCCTCCCTGCTTCTGGCTTGTACCATGTCAGATTTCCTAAATTTCCAGAACGTGCAGCATCTCATGTCAGTAAGAATGGTACAGTCATTTAACGCCTTCCGAGTCTTTTCGTCTCTTTGATCTCCCTCTGCTGAAGATAAGAATAACTTGGAATCTCTGAGAACACCACTGTTCTCTTTGCTTGCAATAAAGGCCCAACAGTGTGTATATTTCATTCTGGCAACAGATGCGTTCATTCACCCTGAAGCTCTCCAATAAGCGATTCCAGGAAGCAAGAAGGCAAAGCTGACTCGATCCTTGCCATCCTCCACCTGCAACCTCACAGAGACAGATACTCCATAAAGACATAGACACTATGATCATCTGAAAGTCAGGGGATGGAATGTAAGTGCAGATTAAGGCCACAAGGAAATGTGTGAGAAAGAGGAAAAGGGATCCTCCTTCCTACCTGATGAAGCTTGAAGCAAGGCCAAGGGGTGGCTCATCAGCTAGGGAGAAAGAACATTTCTGAGACGAACATCAATAGTTCAGCCAAGATTGAGCTGACAGCATCACAGATGTGTAGATGCCAGAATTTATCTCATAGTATGATTTAACACATGCAGCTCCTTTATGCTAATTAAACTATGTTGTTTTCATTTCCCCTGAAACTTGTTACCTAGCCTCAGAATCTCTAGGATGAGGAAGATTCCTATAGCCACTGCATGTCCAAAAAAAAAAAAAAAAACAACAGGTTCTCACATACCAGATTCCTGCCCTTGCTTTGCCCTCAGCTTCATTTATTCGATCAACAAGGATTTATTAAATCTACTGTGAGTCAGGTGTCCACTGGTGAATAAAAGCCCAGCTCTCCTGACACTAGTAGTTGCTGACAAGTGAGTATCCAAGTAGAAAATATCTTTGCTATTCACGTACTTACAAAGAAAGACTTACAGTATTCCCAGAATATATTGAGTTAAGATTATTCTGAAAAGTTTTCAACATGATGACAGCTAATAATTTATTGAAAGCTTACTGGAGAGATAGCACAGTGGGTAGGGCGTTTGCCTTGCATGCGGCTGACCCGGGTTTGATTCCTCCGTCCTTCTCGGTGAGCCCAGCAAGCTATCGAGAGCATCCCACTCACACAGCAGAGCCTGGCAAGCTCCCCGTGGCATATTCAATATGCCAAAAACAGTAACGACAAGTCTCACAATAGAGATGTTACTGGTGCCTGCTCAAGCAAATCTACGAACAACGGGACAACAGTGCTACAGTGCAACTATATGTATGAGACCCAACCCCTATACACTAAGCTGCAGTCGTCAACCACCAGTTCACAACCTAATATCAGTCTGCAGGTATTACAAGGTTTAAAACCACTGGCCTAAAGCGTGGTCACTAATTGCTGGTCCAAAGAGTGTCATGCAGACAGGTTCAGGCCCAACTGGAAAAAGGTTACAAACCGATACCACACAGCAGTGTTTCTCAGCCTTCTTCCAACTGTGGCTCCCTTCCAACCTTGAACCCTTCCTAAGACTCCCTCTCCTACTAGCTGGGCCCTGAATTTCAAGGCATGGCCCCCCACTAATGCAATATTCCACCTGTGGCCCCCTTGGAATATCTAGGGGGAGGATATAGCCCCCAATTTATAAATACTGCTTAAAAGCGTTTTTTAATTCTCCCTAAACTTTGTTGAATTTTTTAATAATGCACAAATCCACTTTACAAATGAAAAATTTGTCAACTGTCAGAACTAAGATATAAATCCAGGGTCTTACAATTAAGAAATCTAAGATAGGCTCTATATACAAAAGAATTTATTAAAGACCAGAGAGAAAGTGCCATAAGTAAGGCGCTTGCCTTGCATGTGGCTACCCTGAGTTGATCCATGGCACCCCCACCTCCCGCTGAACATGCCTGGAGTGATTCTGAAGTGCAGAGCTAGGAGGAAACCCTGCGAACCATGGGGTATGGCCCCAAACTTTTTTTGAACAATAAATTTATTGATGACTAGGATAAAAAAATACTGCACAGGCTGGGAGAAAATATTTGCCCAACACCTATATGACTGACAAAGAGTTAATGTCCAAAACATATAAAGCAGTTGTAAAACTTAATAACAAAAAATACAAACATCCCCAATTGAAAACGGGAAGAAGAGATGAAAAGACACTTCCTCAAAGAAGACATACAGATGGCCAGTGAGTATCACTGTATTCCTGTATCACTGTCATCCCATTGCCAGGAAGTGTATTTTTTTAAAAAAAGTTATAAGCTCTCCATCAGTGAAACACAAATCAAAACAACGAAATATCACCTCATACAAATGAGATTGGCACACATCGAAAAGAACAAAGATACCAGTGTTGGGTGGGTGTAGGAGAAAGGCAACCCTCATGGACTGCTAGAGAGAACGCAGGCTGGTTGAACCTCTTCAGAAAGCAATATGGACACTTCTGAAAAAAACTATGAACTGAGCTTCCATGTGGGTCAGCAGTTTCATTTAAGATAAAATAAATTTGCTCTAAAACAGCCTCCACAAAGAAACCAAATGCTCTGTCTTTCCTGAAAGATACACATGTGTTTTTAAGGCTTCAAGTCCAGCAGTGCAAACTTTCCCCCAAGAAAACCTCTTATATTGGCATCAGAGACACAGAAAAGAGGGGTCTTCATTGTCTGTGTAGCACCTATGACAGTCCCCCACCAATGCCTTCGATCCTTCAATGATCACCACCTGAGACCCACTGATGATGTAGGAGTCATGAAAAATAAAAAAACAGTAAAAAGTTGCTGAATGTGCAATGACCAGAAGTTAAATCCGAATCAACCCATAACACAGCCCAAACCCATAACAAGCCCAGGTGTTTCTGGCAGAGTGTGCCCGTGTTGCATTTCTCAGATGGAAAGGGGTTATGAGTTAGTAACAGCTTAAGCAGTCCTCCTTCCTAACCATGAGAAGGCTGCTCAGGGCCCCCACTGGGAAACCACCCCCCACCCCTCAAAGAGCTTTGCTCAATCACAAGATCCATTTCTCCTCTCATGAACACTGTATCACATTGCCCACCACTTCACAAAAATCCTCTAGAGGCCTTCAACACAAATACTTATAACCTCATCAACCTCTGAGAGAACAGGGAGTAAATCCAACTTACTGCTAGAGTGTAGTTTAATCTTTCTGGCAAAGTGAGCCATCTTTCCAAGCCACAACAAGAGACGGCATGTGCTGAAATAGATTGGACCCCGAAGCCTACAGACTCTGACCTACCTGAGCACCATTTCCCTTGGACCTCCGTATGGGGACGAAGAGATGACTGCCAGAGAGAGGCCTAGGTAACAAGTCTATGCAGTGATGGCTCAAGCCAGAGAGATGAGGACTCAAAGACATGAAGCCTGTGGTCTTGGAATCATAGGGAACCTTGGGAAGACTTACAGAACAGGAAAGACAAGCCAGGGAGGGATGCTCAGTAGAAGCGAGAGGAAGTCTTGAGGGCATCCTGCCAATGAAAACAGAGCCTCGGGAAAGGAAAGAAGATGCACAAGAATCATAGATGTGTCTATCATTGAATGTGGGAAGCCGCTGGACATGAGGGCTCTCGGTAATAAAGCAAGACAGGTACAGAATATTCCTTTAGGCAGGCTAACTATGACAGAATCCCACAATGGTACAGAAGCAAGAGAAGTTTAAAGGGAAGCTCTGTTGGAAGTGGAGGCTTTTCCCAGTTTTAAAATAATAGTCTTTATGGCCTAAAGAGAGAGTACGGTGAGTAGGGCGCTTGTCCTGCACGTAGCCAACACAGGTTCGATCCCCATCATCCCGTATGGTTTCCTGAGCACCTCCTGGCATAATTCCTGAGTACAGAGCCAGGAGTAACTCCTGAGCATTGCTGGATGTGGTCCAAAAAATAAAATAAGTCTTCAGTATGTTTGCAGACAGACGAAAACTGCCATTGAGAAGAGGAGAGTGTGGCAACTCACTGTTTCACTGCTGGGTGAACAAGGGCTGCCAGCGAGGCAGGAGGACAGCAGTGAAGAGAGTGAGCATCAAGAGAGCTGGCAGGTTTGCCTGGAGAAGGGGCTCCTGCCCTGAGCACAGTGAACGGGGGCAGGGAACAGCTGTTTTCTTGACAGTCACAAGTCAGGCAGGTAATATTTTAAACTATACTCCTAGTATAGTTTAAATAGTATCCATCTTCTCAGACAGGCCAAGTACAAATGTGAGTGCTACGGGAGTGGTGAGACAAAGGTGTATGTGCAGTGCCTCACAGGATGAGGAAACTAAAGTGAGGAGCGGCCGCACCTACTTCACCAGGAAAATGAATGACCTTTGCTAAGATGCCAACTATCCTGTCTTCTCAGTGTTTCCATCGTTCCAAACATCTTCCCAACCTGCAGGCCTGATTCCCTCTGCCCCTCTTTAAAAGTGTTGTTCATACCTCAAGAAGATAGTGACATGGTCACTTTTTAAGATCAAGCTGGTGTTGGGGGTGGAAGTGCCCTGGAATAGGTAAACAGCACAACACAGATGGTCAGTAAAGGATGACCTGGATCATAATCTTCCATTTAAAACCAACTTAGTGTAATGCTAATTCTAATTCACTGCTCCTGGAATCCAGAATACAATGATATCTATGCCCTGACAACTGTTACTTAGAAAGAACAAGGGACCAAACAGAACGGAGGGATGGGCTCCTGGGCCATAAATTAAGTCTGCTGGCAAATCCTCACAAACCTGAGCAGGACACTGCAGCAAGGGAGCATGTTCTGAGTTTAAGGACCTTTCAATCTTGTCGCCTGTTCTCTGAAAACCATCCAAAGAGTCACATATTAGAGCACAGATGGTCAAAATCATAGTAATTCTGTGTCTTGCGAGGACTCACAATGGGAAGCATTCCTCCACAAGGTGCCCCCTGAGGCAGGATTCACAACCATCAACCCAACAGACCTGCACAGGAGGTACCCTACCAGGTGAGATGAAGAAAGAGCCTTTGCCTTTTGCCCATGAGCCAAACCCCCTCCAGTGAAAACCTGACCACACAAAATAAGGAAAAATAGGAAAAGAACGAAAGAAAACATGGCTGGAAAAACACAGGGCCACACAGGATATTTACATCAAACTTACTTTGGTTTGGTTCGGGGTTCTATGGTCTCAAAGTGAAATGAAGCCAGGGAAAGAAATGCATCCCCCCACCACCCCCCCACCCCCAGTCCCATAATCTTCTCCCACTAAGAGGATGCTGACCAACAGCTCTGAGACTATCTGATTCATCACTGTATCACTGTCATCCCGTTATTCATCAATTTGCTCGAGCAGGCGTCAGTACTGTCTTCGTTTGTCCCTGTCACATGCTAGTGTAGCCTGACGGCAACTGCTCGATTCAGGAACATGAAGAGCACGTTGTTGTTACTGTTTATGGCATAAAAAATACGTCACGGGTAGCTTGCCAGGCTCTGCCATGCGGATCTGATTCACAGTTCAGGTAAAACTAAAAGCAATGTCTAAAACAACTTACAATAGTTCAATACCAGGCAGCTGAGCAGGCTGGCATTTTACAGCAGAAATAAACAAGTCAAGGCCTTACTGCTAGCAGAAACCAACTTCTCTGTCAGAAGTTCAAAACCATGTTCTCCCGATCACCCCCCCCCCCCCACTCTCACCAATAGCAGTGGGGCTGCTATAGGCCAAAACAAACCGAGCCAGGACGCTGCCTTCACAGGGCATCCACAGCCCTGTGCAACTGTGAGTCAGAGTTCCGAGTCCACACAGCACCCAATCCTCACTCCTGAACAGGTGTCTCTGCTGTCCCCGGTCTCCGACCCCAACAGCAATACTTCGTTTCTCCATTTTTATATGCCAATGGGTTGCTACATCAATCTCTTCCATCAAATCCTTCCCAATCCATGTCAGTCTGTCTGCAGCATCTCTGTCTATCCACATAAAGCAGGAGCCACTTCCCTTCTCAATGACTTGTGCCTGTTAATGAGTTAGCATCTGTCATTCCATTCACCTGTGGTACCCAGGCCATGTAGACTTCCCAAAATCTGTTGTTAAAATTCTTAAAACAAGAAGTCAGGAAGAATGAACAGATGCGGTTCAAGCTAGAGAGGCATCAATTCAATCCCCTGCACCACCCCAAAATGCCAGATGCCATCCAGTGGCACTGCTGTTTGTGATTCTAGTCCTTCAATCAAAAGTGTGTGATCTCTGGTATGCCACAACCCAGTACATGCCAGCACTGTAACTAAGAAGCATGAAACATATCTGAGGCTCTAGGTTCAATCCCGAGCACTGCTCCAAAACAAAAGGAAGTGTACAAACCCTGGGCAAGGACTGCAAACTGTGCAGGAGCACACGCACACAACCCCCAGCAAACACCACAATGAAAAATGTGCAAGCACGGCAACAAGTATGTGTGATACTCCTCACAAAAACAATAGAAGGAAAAGAAAAGAATCAGGGGAATGCCCAATAGAGGGCAAAGAGTCACGTTTTACTCTGATATAGTTCTAAGCACCAGGGAAATGCAGTGAAATATACACTGTCTCCTCAAAATTCTCTACGGTTAGGCCCGATTACCCTCACAGACAAGAAGACAGACGGTCAGACGGGCTGAGTGATTTGCTGGCAGTCTATAGACAACGAGCAGCAGAGCAAAGATTCTCACTTTGACAGCCTTACACCTCAGCCCTCTCCACATCACGAATCTCCACTCTCCGTCTTCAGTTTCCTGCCTCCCTAACAGGGGCTGCTGTGTGAAATTACATGAACGCTCCTTAGCACACTGGCTGGTGCTGGGTCCTTCTGTTCCTATGGTAACCACCCCTAAGGGGGAACAATTCATGGACATGCATGCTTTAAGCACAACAAATAATAAGGAAGAAAATGAAAAGAATGAAAGACATCTGCTGAACTACCGAAACAAGATGAGGAAGCGTCTTACAAGTGGTTTACATCCTATATATAGATCCGCATAGGATAGCACAAAATGTCTCGTTCTCCAAATGGCTTTCACAAGCCATCCTCACCCCAGGGACAAAGGGGACACCAAGAGGAAGGTGACAGCAGCAGAATGAGCAGGCATGACACAGCACATCCCAGATGCGGGCAGGCCCAGTTCTGCAGTACCCACCAAGCCCAAATCCCCACTGGAAGGAAATCCCATCCAAATCCTCTTTGTCAGAGCAGAGGTGGTCAAGGAAACTAATCCTCAAGAGGACCTGAAATTCTGGCTCTCCTGTGCCACACCAAGGGATGAGCCTCTGGGGAAGCAGGAGACAAAGGTGACAGCTCCACCCAACTCCCAGTCGGTGCTGACACATCCATGCCTGAGCTCCCATCTGAGCGTGGGCATGTCACCTGGGCAAGCCATGGGCCGGATAATAATCCAGAGAACAGCCGAGCAGGCCCTGTGCTGGAAGGGGAGAAGAGCAGCTAATCTGCAGAGCCTGTACACTAGCTGTACGGGTGCATCTGCAACAGGGATTCAGCAGGCCCTAGACTTCACATAGCACTGCCCTTGCTTTCCACACAGGGTGACTCCACTCCGTGCATTCCAGCAATCTATGCCTGGTTTTAGTAATGGGGGTGCTGGGTGACTGACTTAAGTATCTTTAATAATAAATAATCAAAAAAGATACAAGAAATTCAGAGTCGGCAAGATAGTAAAGGGGTTTAAGGTGCTTGCCTTGGGGCTCAAGCAATAGTACAGCAGGTAGGGCATTTGCCTTGCACATGGCTGACCTGGGTTCGATTCCCAGCATCCCATATGGTCCCCTGAGCACCGCCAGGATTCCTGAGTGCATGAGCCAGGAGTGACCCCTGTGCATCACTGGATGTGACCCAAAAAGAAAAAAAAAACAGGTGCTTTCCTTGTTTGCATGTGGCCAGTCCAGTGGGGCCAATACCACCATCAGTGATATTCTAAGCACCATCAGGAGTGATCCCTGAGCACAGAGCCAGGCGTAGCACTGAACAGTGTTGAATATGGTCCCCTGCCAAAAGAATTTAAAGTGCAACTCTGAATGCAACTGGTCTTAGAGCAGAGAAAAGGGTGTGTGAGTGGGTGAGATGGGGGAAAGAAAAAGAAGGAAAATGCAAGCAGGGAAATGGAGATAAAGGATGCTGTCTGCCCGGCCACCAACCAGTCAAGGGCTGTCAGCTGTGCTCTCACCAGGTTTGGGGAGAGTAGAAATGATCCCTGTGGGGGACCAGTGCTTAAGCTTGCAAAAAACAAGTCCTGGGGCTCAGGCCTCCCTCCATCCCCGAAGCTAGGACAGCAGATACCACGCAGGCGCCAGCCTATCAGCACACAGACATGCCCGGTGCTGACACTCCTGCAGGTTTCAGCATTCAAAAGCTGCCACATCTCTCTGCATAAACAGTAGACACGGAAGTCTCTTCCTTTGCTAAAAATACACGGTTGCAGTTGGGCACTGCACAAGCCATTCAGTACGCAGAGCAAAGCCAGCGTCTGCGGGTGCCTCACCACGGACAGAAGCATCATTTCCTTTCTAGCAGCAAGGAGTGTAGCAGGCCCTTCACCCCACAGGAAACCCCTCGGAAAGAAGAGCTCAGGCACTGACACACACGGGAGCTGAGCCCACCTCTGCCGCTTCCCACCCTGAGTGCCCCGGCCTCAGTGTCCACCTCTGTCAAGTGGGAATGATGACTACCTGGTAGGGCTCTTGTCAGGATTAGAAAATGACTCTGAAGCACCTAGGACAGTTCCTGCCCCCCAGCCAGTCGAATATAGCCAGCAGTTTTGTGACACCAGAATCCCAGGACTTCTGTTGTTACCAGGCCCACTCCATCCCTCCCTCATCCCAGACATACCCCGGCCACGCAAGAAAAAGACTAATTTTCATTACTTCCTCAATAGCTGCTGCTATTGAGGACATTCCTGGGGATCATTCTAAGGAATAGCGGCAATGCCAAGAAATCAGGAGGCTGCTTGTTAATGACCCAAGCACAAGGGACAAGGGACAAGGGAGCACTGGCCTCTGGCCTTTCCTCACGAAGGTATTTCTGCAGTCTCTGAACTGAAGCAGTAGGTATCTCTGGGAAGATAAGAAAGTAGCCCTGTGACAGGATTCCTGGGCCCACTGAAACGGCCTCCCTCTGCAGTCTACACACAAGGAGCTTGAGATGGCAATGATATGAAGGTGAATTTGGATAAACATGCATTTATTTGGAGAGGGTAAGGAAGATTCATTAATTCCTCAATAAAGTCTCATAATCCCCTCTGAACAACAAAAGCCTTTTTAAACTTCCAACTGATTAAGGGGAAATAAGAGAATCTGAGAAAGAAAGATTAACACAAAAGGCACTCTAATTCTTAGTGCACATGAAGTCACACTTGCCAGGCATTATAAGGTGTTACACTGGTCACAAAAACTGAGATAATTATCCCACAGTGAAGAAACTGAGGTTCAGAGCAAGATGCCACTTCCTGAGCTTCTTAAATTGCAACTGACCGGGCATATGCACCCAACACCGAGGTCGTCTGAGATCAAAGCTCAGCATTCTAATCATCACATCATCTCCAGAAAAAGCCCCAGATTTTATAAACTAGAAGGAAAGGTAGATGAAGAGTGATAGAAAAGGAGGCCAAGGGAGGAGAGATGCTAGAAACTGACTCAGAGTTCAACGGTCTTTCCCCCACACCATTCTGCTAGTCTGGGGTGGGGACAAGAAGTCATATGGAACTTCATATAAAACTGAATATATTATATCAGTAAGAAAAGGTCTAAATTGCCTTGAGGGAGGAGGGGAGGAATTATTACTTTAGGGCCAGAGACAGTACAGCAGGTAAGACTCTTGCCTTGCACTCTGCCAACCAAAGTTCATCAACATAAGATTCCCCAAGACCAGCCAGGAGGCACAAACCCTCAGCAAAGTTGGTGTAGCCCAAAAAACAAACAAAAAATGAACCAGAACAACAGTATAGCAGGTAGGGAGCTTCCCTTGTATGTAGCTGCCCTAGGTTCAACCCCCAGTATCCCATATAGTCCCCCGAGCACTGCTAGGAGTAATTCCAAAGAGCAGAGCCAGAAGTAACCCCCAAGCACCTGGTGTGTCCCCAAAACAAATTAACAAAAAAAATTACTGTTCCATGCAAGTCTGGTGTGTGGTAAGCACTCCAGGATGAATGGCAGGCATAATTAGGTCATGACATTCTAGTGTGCTGGCACATCCTCGCCACCAATGGTGCCATTTCTGTGTGATAAACACATCTACTAAGCCCAGCCCCTGCACTTCTGCACCCCTCTCAAATGCCAGTGAGAAAGAGGCCTCCTGGCCCCAGGAGTGATCACTCTCTCCCCACAGCTGCAGACTCAGGAGGCCAGAAACATCAAGTGCCAGAAAGACTTGGGAGCAAGGCAGAGTCCCAGAGCCAACTCTCTAACATCATCCAAGGTGCTGAGAGGTCTTGGAAATCTCCAGGGTGATTACAAGAGGTTGGGAATATTTGTGGCAAGCTTCTCCAAACACAGACAGAAACTCGGAAAATACATTATCAGAAGTCCACCTCTGAGCTAGCCATGCCAACAGATGAAAATGCCAGGATTCTGGTGGGCCAGCATTTCAAAGAAGAAAAGTTGGAGAACCTTTGATTCAAACTCCCTTCATTCCTATAAGAAACACATCTAACAAATGGCATTCTTCAAAAAAGAAAATAGTCATGAAGTCGGCCCATTCTTCACAGCCAGAATATATCATTCTCTAGCATAATCTGAGGTCTGCAAACATAAAAGGAAGCAGCTGCCATCTTAGTAATTATGCTACATGGTAAGTCCTTTATCTAAATCTCAAAATGAAATTTTGAGGGAACTGCCATTCCCATTTTGCAGACTAGAAATTGGCTTCACAAAAATTATGTAATCTCTCTGATGTCATCAGGCTGATAGGTGACAAAGACAGATTTCTGAACACTATGCTTCTAATTACAATGTGGTTTCAGACGAAACACTGGTTTCCACCAACAGGATCTATGACATCTTTTTCTCCAGACCATCTTCTTATTCCATCCATATCCCAATATAAAAAATACTTCTTATGTTTGGTACTGAACCAATAGTACTAACCTGAGTATCAGCTGTGCTCAGATGTAGATAAGGCAAGGACGTATATGACACTAAGTGCATGTGAGGTAAGGACATTAACAAGAGAAAGAAGGGTAAGACCACAGACTGACAAACCCAGAACATTCCAAACTTTGCTTCTTTTTTTAAACACATTTTCAATAAAAGGTGCCATCACATAAGACACTAACATTCTTTGAAGACTTGGAGCACCTGTATAATAAGCAAAGGTGACTACAGAAGATTGCAGGGGAAACAGCACTTGAAAAAACAGCAAACACACAATACCCTGCAACTGTTCTCCATTAGCTTTCCCAAAGCAAATCATGACTTTGGAACCAGCCCATTAACACAAATCAAAATAATCTGAACCAAATGTTCCCATGTAAAGGTCCTTTCCCCCTTGAAGAGCTGTATAATGTTCTACAAGGGTAATTCACTCTCACACACCAGGCCACCTCACTGCAGTAATTACCACCAGGCTCGCCTAATTTTGCAAACTTTGCAGACTTGCTCAAGGCTCTCAAGGCTCTGGCCAAGTCAACGAAAGTCTGTGAACCCTAAAACAAAGAGCAGAGATCACCAGAGAGGTGGGGAGAGGTAGATACACTGAACATGGGAAAAGTCACAAATTCACAAATAGAGCCTCCCTAAGAAAATAAAATTCTCTCCACGGATTTTTGTTCCTAGAAGGCATACTTTAACAGGACTCACACCCAACTCTGCTCCACCCTTAATGAATGGCCATCTCCTTTGCTCCACCAATGGGAAATATCACTTAGCAACTACTTGCCAACAAAAACAGGAAGCCAAGATGAAGTCAGACAAGTCTTGCTCCCTACCACTCCTGGACAAGTTTTCAGCAAAGCCAAGAAATCTATAGTTTCCATCAGACCTGGGGTCAGAAGTATAGAGAAGCCCTGCAAATGTACGTCACTTACTGTCACTTAATCACCCTGCATGACTCCAGCCAGGTCAAAGTTTCTCAGGAAACGTCATGACTGCAAGAACACAATACAATGAAGGAACCAAAACATCCCCAGTTTTTGTCCAATATTTCCTCAATTACAGTGTAAATATGGTTGCAATGAAGTCCTGGATTTGACCAAATCCATCTTCCAGCCTAGACAGCTGCCTCATCATCATAACTGACACCTTTGGCCACCCACTCAGAGCTCTTCCTAGATCATCTGTTATTTTCATTTCCAGACATTTTTGTAACTTAGAATAATGTTATCTGACTTCATTTTCCTTTGTGTACTTCAATGATCCTGGTACT
Source organism: Sorex araneus (assembly GCF_027595985.1). NCBI lineage: Eukaryota > Metazoa > Chordata > Mammalia > Eulipotyphla > Soricidae > Sorex > Sorex araneus. The sequence continues at coordinate 18,569,623 of NC_073307.1, forward strand.
GTTTCAGTATGCAGACACAGACACTAAGAAGGCAAACCCATATCCACTGCATTAAGATAATGAAAAAAATGCACACGACCTTTGCAAATAAGTGATTGGAAACACAGACTAATAATACTAACTTCCCTAAGTAGCATTTTAAAGACCCACTGTTTATACATTTATAAAATCTCTAATATCTTTCCACACTGTCAGTCTCGGAGCAAGTAAATGAATTACCTGTGCTTACTATATACCATGTGAAAGTAATACTCCTTTCTATGTCCCAGATTACCTCACCTGTATCATTTTTCTTTCCATGAGAAAGCAGAATGGGCTACACCCAGTGTTGCTCAGGGTTCACTCCTTGTGGTGCTCAGGGGACCATGTGGTGCCAGGGCTTGAACTGAGGTCAGCTGCATACAAGGTAAGAGTTTTAAACCCTGCATAATCTCTTGAGTTTGGTTGAATCTTTGGAAAGGGAAGAGGAGTGAAAATAATGTAGATGTGAAAATAAAGCAGAGCAGATATTAAACAGGTGGTTAATCTAACAATTAATTTAGGATTTTGTGAACAAGCTCATGTTTTCCCTAGACATTCCTTAACAATTTCTTCTGAGCATGCACATAATACATACAGGATCCTGAGGAAAGACAATAAATGAAATTCTTCGTGTGTTTTTTCTGATGACTTTGGCCAACTAACCAGACTCAAATAATAGAACAACTCCCTTGTGGCTTAACCAGGAACTTTGTAACTATCTGAAATCTACAGCTATTTACTTGATTACTCCCTGTGTTTGTAGCATGGATCTGTTTCATAAGAGAAAAGCAATCCCTGTCTTGCTCACAGGTACCTAAAACATGTTAGGCCTCATTAAACAACTGGCAACTGAACTTAGAATAACTATGTGTCTTTGCAAAGTTGCCTAAGCTTCTTGACAAAAAGTAAGAGTTTGTTCCCTCCTACAATTAAAAACTATTCTATGGGTTATTCTTCTATGATGAGGTAAGACTTCTCCCCAACCACTCCCCATGATATATTCACATTACTATGAATAAACTCAATTCAAGTTCCAACCCCAAACAATTTAAGTTTAGCCCTTTCAACATCTGTAAGTTGCATAAATCACAGTGACTCTAAAGATAGGGGCCTCAACAAAGTCTCCACGCCCAAATAAGCCTATTTAGCAAACACAGTCAACACATATGTGGCAAATTATATCTTCCAGATATGGTCATCCCAGTACAGTTCATCCCACACTGCTCTCACAATGACCAAGTTATACACATTCCTCTACCAATCAGTGGGCTTTCTGATACCTCCCCTTGAACCTGGAAGACCACTGCAACATCAGAAACCCATGTAACATGGAGACATGTGATAGTATGACTACAGAGCCTAGATCAAAAGATTTTTCTGGTATGTTCTCACTCTCAAACCACTGTGCTGAAGAGAGCAAGAGAGAAAAGCACATAAAAAGATGATCAGCTGCACTAAAGCCCAGCTGTTCCAGTTCTCCAGTGCCAATGCCTCACATGGGAAGAAGGGAGCATCCAGATGACTGTGGTCCCCAGTTTTCTCACCAGCCATGAATGCAGAGCGAAGCAGAAAAAAGCTGCCCCTGATGAGCCTTTCCCACACTTCAAATCAGTAAGTCAAATAAAGTTTATTTTAAAAACACTGAGTTGGGAATGGTTTGTTCTTGGGTCACAGTACTGAGAACAATGTGCAGAGTCAACAATGAGCTCCTCACCTGTAACTTTCACTACAGGAAGTAAGGGGCAGTGGTAATTTCAGTCTACAGGATATAAAGTCCCAAAACTTCTGATTTAAGAGACATCAAAATGAACAGAAACTTCCTCAAAGAAAAATACAAATGGTCAAAAGGCATATGAGTAAAATACTCTATAACACTAATTACCAGGGAAATGAAATCAAAACAATAATGAGATTATCACCTCACAGGACAGAGACTGGCATTCATCAAAAAAAAAAAAATACCAACCAGTGTTGGTGTGAATGCAGGGGCAAAAAGAGACCCTTAATCATTGCTGGTGGGAATGTCAACTAATCCAGTCTTTTTAGAACACAATACGAGAATTCCTCAAAAAACTGTGAATTGGCTTCCAAATGACCCAGAAATTCCACTCCTGGAAATTTAACCCAAGCGCCTAAAATAAAAAAATGCAGAAAAGACATGTGTGTTTCTATGTTCATTGTACTTCTATAATTACAATAGTCAAAATCTGGGAACAACCCAAGTGTTCAAGAACAGATGACTGGATAAAGAAGATATGATATATACACACAATGGAATAGTACTTGGCTATAAAAAGAGATGAAGTCATACATGGATGGATTTAGAGAGTACCATGCTGAATGAAATAAGTCAGGGGGAGAGGGAAAGACGAAAATGATCTCACTCATATGCATGATATAAAGAAACACAGTAGGGGAATAACTAATGCCAAAAGGCACTAGTGACAAAGAGCAGGAAAACTGATCCTTAGTAGAAATTTGGTCACTGTGAGAGGAGAAGGGATAGGTCAAGTGCTATCATTGTTATCACTACAACAATGATAAAGGTGAGTGCTCGTTCTGGATGAGGACTGGGTGCTGAAAGGAGAGAAAGGGAAATATATGCAGGATACACTATGAGTAACATTGTAAACCACAGTGCCTAAAAAAAAAAGTGCCTGGCTCTATAGGGGTGCAGAAAGGAAACTGGGTACATTGGTGGAAGGAAGTGAACATTGGTGAAGAAATAGGTGTTGAAACACTAGAGGCATGAAACCCAATCATGAATAACTTTGTAACTTTGTTATGATTCATAGTGATTCAATTAAAAAAATATTTTAAGAGGCATCATAGGGACTGGAACGATAGTAAATAGGGAGTTTGCCTTGCACGCAGTCAATATGGGTTTGATCCCCACACCCCATATGGTCCCTCAAGCCCACCGGGAGTGGTTCCTGAGTGCAGAGCCAGGAGTAAGCCCTGAGCATCACCAGATGTGATCCAAAGACACACCCCCACTCCCCCCCCCCGCCCCCCGCCAAAAAAAGAGACATCATAAAGCAAGAAGCAGAAAGTGTGCAACACTGTGGAGCAGGCCAAGCTTGTCTGTGTTCCCCAGGCTTTGAGCTCCTCAGACTGTAAGAAGCTGCAGTCTGTTCTCTAGCCAACTGCCACTTTCCTCCTTCACTGTCCATCTCATTTTAACAGAGACCCTGAAAATGGAGAGCATTTCCCTTTAAAACAAATTCTTTTTGCCAGCTTGCTTACTCTCAAAAAAGGCTCACTAGAGAACTGTTTTAACAAACTAGCATGGGATTATTCACCTATGTGAGGCTTCTCCTAGATTCATCTCAGCAGACTACATCCACTCAACATGAATAGTCTTTAATGTGAACAATCCATAAGAAGAATAGAATTGTTTAATGAGAACATTTCATTATTATTGAACAAACATTTCACATGTGCACATCTACTATCCTATTCGTGTTTCCGTATCAGAAACATGTGAGTTCAAATACTGCCCCCCCCCCATTTGCCAGCTGTGTGACCTTGGGCAAATTATTTGACTGCTTTGGGCTTCAATTTACTGTATCAATTAGAGAGAAAATGACACTCTTCAGAAGAATGTTGATAGACATAAGTGTGGTTATTATCAGTAATACTTAAAAGTGCTTAACATAAGCCAGAAATGACTCAGGGCCTATCTGACACTCACTGGGTAGTAAGTACTCCCTAAGGGTAGCTGCTGTGCGTATCATTGTTACTCCTATCACTAGATTATTATTTGCTCCATGACTGAGGCCATAATCGTTTTGGAATAAATCTAATAATGGCACAAGAAGAATGGCTCAAATTCACCACCTAGTCAAACAGCTCATTCCAACCTCATTAAGGTGAATAAGAAACATCTGAGGCTTCTGCTAAATTATGAGTTATACCTGCAGATAGGTTGATTTAGAGTCTGGAATGGTATCCAGGGCTTTGCTTTTTTTAACCCTAGCCCTCCCCTCCCCCTCTCCCACTGGCCCCCTACACACACAGGTGATTCCAGGAAACCCTGTGTGAGATAGGATGCAATAAAGATCTGGCCTAAGCCCCAAATAGCATAAGCTAAGGAGCAGCAGTTACAAATTTTATTCTCAACTTTTTTCCACTTAACGTCTCTGAGTCTCAGTTTCCTGATCTATAAAATGGCTTCAGACTAGAAAATCCCAAAGGTGTCTCATTTTCCAAATTTCATACTACAGGACTACTAGATGCAAGTCCCTCAGGCTAACTCATTTGTGCACTTTCAGCAACTGAACTGAGAGCTATCATTTAGTAAGACCCCACCCATGGTGTGCGATGGCACTGATGAAGATGTTTACTGACTCACTGAGTTATTTCCAATGTTTACAACCATGTTGTCATGAAGCGCACAGTGATTAAATACTGAAGTCAGGTTCAATAACCTGAGCTATAACAGCCGGTAAGTGGCAGAATCCAGGGTCTGCCCCACATTTATGCTTTTGGCCACCTCATTATAAAATTAACTTTCTTCTTATTTCTTTAAGGAGTAATAATGGTTGGCTGTATGAAGTTCAATGGGAGAGAAAAGGGAGTGAAATAAAACTGCAAAACCAATTTCCTATATAAGATAATATATAATAATTGCAGCAGAATACCAACATCTTTTCAACACCCAATATTCAATAGCCGAACACTCACACTGCTTCCTGGAAATACCCCTTTAGGTGAAAGGAAAATCCTGATCATGGCTATAAAAATAATTACATAAACAAGTATTCGTTGATGCTATTTCCATTTAAAACAATCACAAAACTACTTTATATTTACTTAACCCTTAGAAAACATAATGAGTTTGGGACATAAATACCTAAAACTGGCACCAAAATATCAAATGCAGAAATTCACACAAATCATGCAAGGAATGAGAAAACCTGGCTCCTGAAAAAATTGAAATTCAATATTGATTCCACAAACTATCTTTTACCTCAGGGAAAAGACAAGGTCGACTCACACCTAGGCTCTTCACTTACACAAAGCACCAAAGGGCAGGAAGAGACAGAAAGGGGAGAGAAGCGGGCAAGGACTAGCACTTCATACCTAAAATGCAGTTCTTAGCAGCACAGAAGTTAAGCTCAGAGAGAAGTGAGAGTTGGAAGCAACTATGTCAAAATGATGTCTTCAGTAGGAGGAACTGCAAAGTAGGTGGTAAAAGAGGCTGCAGAGAAACAACACAAAGCACTGAGGTTGGTCAGTGGGAAAGGGTGGGGGAAAAAAAACAGGCTTTGGCCAAGATGATTCCTCCCTTTCTTAATTCCTCTCATGGGAAGAACAGAACTTTCCTCCTCTGCTGAGCTTAAAGATACAATGGGGAAGTTTCTCATGACGTCCACTCTTTTGTATTCTCTTGCCAAGTAACTAAAGGGGAACCTAATCCCAGCCCTCTTGCCTGCAACCTTCATTACTTCATGTCAGGGACTTAAAGGGAAAATGGAAAGAGAAAGAGGAGGAGGAAAAAGAGCACTCCCTACAGCAAGCTCTACCAGTTTCCAAATGTGTTCTCTGAACAGTAGAAAGGGCGTTAGTACAGTTAAAGTTGCCCAAGAAAAAGGGCACGATTTAAAATCAAACAAACCTGTGTTTGATCCAGGAGCTGCGCAGCCACTTCCTGACCTTCTGACCTGGGCGAGTACCTAACTTCCTTCAGATTTCACATCTTTCAGAAGAGGTTTGTTAACACCCACATCACAGACCTATTTTTCTATTCAATCACCGTTAGCTACAGTTATAAAACTTTCATGTTTAAGTTTCAATCATACAATGATCAAACACTCATCCCTCCAACAGTGTATATTTTCCACCACCAATGTCCCCAGTATCCCTCCCCCCATCAGCCGCCCCCGCCCCGCCCCGCCCCAACGGCAGACAATTTCCCTCTTACTCTCTCTCTACTTATGGGTATTATGGTTTGCAATACTGATAATGAGAGGCCATTATGTTTGGTTCTTTATCTACTTTCAGCATACATCTCCAACCATCCCTCCAGCCATCATTGACTCAGTGATCGCTTCAGTATCCCAGCTGCCTTCTCCCCCAGCTCATAAGGCAAGCTTCCAACAGTGGAGCAATCTTCCTGGCCCTTGTTTCTACCATCCTTGGGTGTTAGTCTCATATTATGATATTTTGTATTCCACAAATGAGTGTAATCATTCTACACTCTGTCCCTCTTTCTGATTCATTTCACTTAGCATGATACTCTCCGTTACCATCCACTTATAGGCAAATTTCGTGACTTTCTTTCCTAACAGCTGCATAGTATTCCATTGTGTAGTTTCTTTAACCAGTGTCTGTTCCTGGGCACTTAGGTTGTCTCCAAACTCTGGTTACTGTGAACATGCTGCAATGAACGTACAGGTGAGATGTCATTTCTACTGTGCTTTTTAGCACCTTTGGAATATATTCCCAGAAGTGGTAATGCTCAGTCAAATGGGAGCTCAATTTCTAGTTTTTTGAAAAATGCACAGACCTATTTCCAAGAATAAGTGGAATACTGTTTGTGAGAGCCCAACATGGTATCCAATTCAAAGGGTTTCTAGATGGAAAAATTGATAAGCACCCCCACTCCACTCAAAAAATAAGCCCTTGGGTCTTGTTTATATTTGTATTTATATTCGATGGTAAAGTTCTACGAGAGAAGAAAGACCAGGTTACCTGAAGTTCTGTCTGAATCTTTATTCTTCAAAGTGATTCAGAGAATGTGCAGAAAATGAATGCCTTGGGGGTATATCAAAATACCTGCTGAAGCCAAGGAAAAGCACGGATGATGACATCAGCCTCAGTGCACAAAAAGCACAAGATTATCTGAAGCCCACAACAGTAACGAGAGAAGAGGCCCTGGGATGCATCCCTAGATGAGGGCATTTAGCTCCTCTTTGAGGCTGTCAATGATTTCAAGGACTGGTTCATCCCAGCAGGGGAAAGCTGTCATGTTTTAAGGATGCCAGTTCCTCTCTTCAGAAGGGAACAACAAGGCCCAAATTCAATGAGAAGTCAAAACCCCAAAAAGATCACTCATGAAGCAGAGCAGCAACTTGGTATAGCCAGTTCTGCAACCCTGTGGCTTCACCACAACGGTGCCTGGCCCAGGAATAAGTGGCACAGGAGTGGAGTGGTCTGCAGCACAGGGTTGGATATCATGCATCACGTCAACCTACATGAAGATTCAAATCCAGAGAGAAACAGAAAGAGATACTCAAGCTCAGGACTCAGATACTTGGGGTTACCTAGCTCTACCATTTATCGACTCTATGAATTACTTACCTGCCTATGCCTGGATTTCCTGATCTATAAAATATAAACCAGAGTAGGGAATTAAAGAGAATGAGTCAGAGGGTTCTGTGATGATCGCAGAAGTCTGTACTAAATTAGCTTATCTAATTTAGTAGCCAAACTCCCGTGAGTTAATGAATATAAAAGATGTGTCTCAATGATCCCTCCACAACAGGCTTCATTCAATAAACAGAGCCCATTCCTGTTCTATCACTAACAAATCAAAACAAACAAAAACATCCATAACCAGGTTCTGTAGAGATTCCTCAGTAAAACTGATTCAAAGAAAATCACCCAGTAGGCATACATTTGGTAAGGACTGGGTATTGATGGGGGGCAAGATTCCTGGTGATACTCAGGGGACCAGATGGGACAGCAGAGATCAACGCTGGGTTGGCCATGTACAAGGCAAACACCCTACTGCTGTACTATATCTTCAGTCCCAAACTGTGCTCATTTTTTTTTTTTTTGGCTTTTGGGTCAAACCTGGCGATGCTCAAGAGTTACTCAAGAGTTATTCTTTTGATGCCAGGGATCAAACCCGCATCAGCTGCATGCAACTACAGCCTACCCGCTGTACTATCATTCCATCACAGACTGGGCATTTTTTCAAGAGTCAGAGCCTCGTCTTCCATCAGACAAACCTGACAGTACTTGAGTATTACCTTTTAATACAAACTCAGGAACCCAAGAGTAAGGTGAATAAGGTCACTGAAGACAGTAGTGCACTCTCTCTACCCCATTTATCTGTGAGGACACACTCCAAAAAGCCCAGTGGACACCAAAAGCAATACTCGACCTTACACACTATTTCTTCTTTCCTATACATAATAACTCTGAGAGTTTAATTTGAAAAGTACGCTTAGTAAGAGATTAACAATAATTTATGATAAAAATGAGCAATTACAGGGGGCCGGAGTGATAGCACAGCGGGTAGGGTGTTTGCCTTGCACTCGGCTGACCTGGGTTCGATTCCCAGCATCCCATATGGTCCCCCAAGCACTGCCAGGAGTAATTCCTGACTGCAGAGCCAGGAGTAACCCCTGAGCATTGCTGGGCGTGACCAAAAAAAAAAATGAGCAATTACAGGGCCAGAGATAGTACAACAGATAAGGCACTTGCCTTGCACACATCAAACCCGGGTTCAATCACTGGCACCAAATATGGTCCCTTGAGCCCAGTAGAAGTAATCCCTGGGCACAGAGCAAAGAGTAAGCCCTGAGCATTGACAGGCATGGTCCAAAAAAGTAATAAAAATGTGGGGTGATATACTATGTCCATCTGTCTCAAAAACTACCTTTCTGTAGATAATGTTTTTGGACTCTGGTTGACCACAAGTAATTAAGATCTCAGAAAACAAAATGATGGGGGCCGGAGCGATAGCACAGTGGGTAGGGCATTCGCCTTGTACGCGGCCGACTTGGGTTCGACCCGGGTTCAATCCCCGGCATCCCATATGGACCCCAAGCACCGCCAGAAGTAATTCCTGAGTGCAAAGCCAGGAGTAACCCCTGAGCATCGCTGGGTATGACCCAAAGAGCAAAAAAAAAAAAAAGAAAAGAAAGAAAGCAAAACGATGTATGAGGGGGACCATCATACTCTCTTACAGTGGAAGTCTATGACCAGAATAGGTTGCTCTACCACAAACCTTATCTCTGATGATTCAATGAGCAATGTACTATGTACAACAACTTAAATTCCAGAAAAATGTTCACTCAAGAAATGCATTAGCTTTTATCAACTTCATAAAAATGAGCAGAAGTAAATTCAAACAAGGAAGGAAATAAAAAGAAAGTAAAAATGTTTGGGTCAAGATCAAACTTTGTTTAAAAAAAGAAAAGTCAATCCCTAATAGCACTTCTATTTCTGAACCAATGCTCTTAAATCAAATGAAGATAAAGTTCTGTGCAAACAATAATCTTGGTTTATAGAACAGCATACTCTGAGTGGTAGGGCACCTTGTTTAAAGGTCACCAACTTCACTGCACACTCCTTTGCTATGCGACTTTGTCACTCCTCCCATTCAGAAATGAACTCTACTACTCTGGTACCTTGAGTCTGGGCTGGCTTTAGAACTTGCTCTGATCAAGATTATACTTTCAGGGATCATTTCTATAGTTCTGTTACCAGAACCTGCTCTGATCAACAGAACGTGCAGAAACTAATGCAGTAAATTCCAGAAACTAAGCCTCATGAGGGCTAAAGCTTCCACCTCTGCTCTTTGGGAATGCTTTCTGAGAAAACCAAACCATGGAAAAACATAGGGCAAAATATCAAAAGGGGGAGAGACCATGTGTCCCAGGCCATAGAAAGGCACACAATGAACCCCAAGAGACCAACAGAATTGTTGGCCAATCCACTGAGTTACAAAAAATAAATGCTACTGTCACCTTTTCAAAGATTTAGGTATACTTTTTTGAATAGCAGTACTTAAGAAATACTGTCTGGGGGTTATTTCATTTCTTTAAAGAGTTTTCAAAACAGTTTTTAAAAAACTCTTTCAAATTCAACAACAGGCAAAGTCTAAACTGCTGGGACACCAGACTAGTAGTAACCTTAGAAGAAAAGGAATGTATAAAATAAAGGAACTATCTGCTGATAATTATGGGTGATTATGGGTGTGTCCACTTAATGATAATATGTCACGCTATGTACTTCTGAGCTGTGTACTTTTATGGACATATACTAAATTTATACTTAAATAAAATAAGTATCATGTGGTAAACCTCTGAGAAACAGAGGCATGTGAGTGAAGGAAATAAAATGACCATGTTCACAATTTTTAGTAAACTTACAATTTTTTTATTTAAAAAAAAATTCCCCAGAAGTATATATCAGACAAAAGCCCAACAACACCTGTTACATATAAGCTGCATCTTCCTTGCAGAAAACATGAGACCACCATTTATAAATCTAAAAAGGATTCTGGGCTACCAGGAAACTCTCTAATATCAAGGTCAAGTATTTTCAAGCACTCATTTGAAGCTTTTCCATGTCACTTAAAGAAGACAGTGTAAATCACTTACAAAGTAAAAGGCCCTCGAAGCTGGCCTACTCACAGTTGTCTCTTTTGAAAAATCACAAATTCTGTTAGGTCACATCTCTTTGTCATCTGGTCCCACTATTCTAATGGCAAAGTCACACAATCACCTGTTCATATGAATAAGATTTGTGTTACTGGTAAGCCATCCTCAAAGCTCTCAAGAATGCTCATGTCCTGACTCAGGAGTGAAGAAAACCAGCAGGCACCACAACACTGGAGAATTTTCCAGGCTCCATACAGAGCCATATCTCCAGGACCCCCAAATGGAGCAGGTGCAGTCTCCCTGCCTTCTCCAGATGGAATCCCAGCGACCATGAGCTTCTACAAGCATGGCTCCGGTATGTGGCTACAGGACTATTCCTGATATACAAAGTGAGCAATGGAAAATAAATGATCTAACATCGCCCCTGCCCAAAACTAGAGAGAGAGTGTCGACACACGGGGCCTCGCAGGATGGGGGTGGAACCGGCCCCTCTCCCCGCCCCGACGAGGCCCACAAATGACTCCTGGCTCCTGAACAGCCATGATCCCAGAGGCACACAGACCAATCTTGGAACCCAGCAGCTTCTGACAGAAGTCCCTCCAGTCTTATTACTAAAATATCAGAAATCCAAAATGCTCTTCATATCAACAATAGAAGACAAATTATCTAATGATGACTTTTCGGCATGTCTGAATGTTGGGGAAAATTCCAAATAATAATGGTGGATCTTTTGTCGAAATATTGAATGTGATCAAAGCGCAGAGAGAGTAAGGTGGCAATCATCTGCCACACATGCAGGGAGAGGGGTGGGGTGGGGGATATACCGGGGTTCTTGGTGGTGGAGGGTGTGCACTGGTGAGGGGATATGTGTTTGGTCACTGTATGACCAAGACTTACATTGAAAAGCTTTGTAACTGTTCTCACGGTGATTCAATTCAATAAATAAATAAATAAATAAAAAGAATGTTCATGTCCTTTACTTAAGTAATTCATCCCCAAGAAATTTGCTCAAGGGAGATAATTTTAAATAGAGGCAAAAATTTATATACAAAATTATGCATAAAATTCTTTATTATTTGTTTTATTCTGCGGGATATGTCCAGCTGTGCTCAGGGCTTACTCATGGTTCCACACTCAAGGATGACTCCTGGCAGGGTTCAGGGATCATACAGAGTGCTAGGGACTGAACTTAGGTCAGCTACATTCCAGTTAAGCCCTCTACCTACTATACTATCTCTCCAGCTCCTGCACCAAGTTCTTTAAAACAGAAAAAAGTAAAATTGAAAAATTAAAGATAAAAACACACCAAAATGTTTAAAGTTGGGAAATTAGCTAATAAAACATATCCATAAAGTAGAAACCACTTTAACTGACATCAATATTTTTAAGACGAGAGAACAGAAATTCTTTGTGGTAAGATAATTAATATATTCCCCCTCTTCTTTATAATTTTCTGTACTCTTCAAATTTTGTACACATTGTTAGTACTTTCATTTTTTAGCTTTATAATCAAAAGGGGGAAAGTAAAAAATGGGCAGGAATGTATTGAATTATAGGTGATTAACATTATAACCTAATTCTTAGTATTTGGCTATGACTCTATCCATTATTTATGTTCCTTGCCAAATTGAAGTCACAACTTCAATTACATCCTTTTGCCTAGGGAGAGAAGGAAAGGAAGCAAGCAGTACTTGGGGAGTCAGGGGGCCACTCCTGGCAGTACTTGGTCAGTCAGGCATGACAGATCAATCTCAGTCCCGATATAGAGGCAGTGCTTGGTCTGAGTGCTGCTGGGGTTCACCAGAGCCACCTGGGCCATGCTCAGGGGCCTCCAGTGCTCTACACACAGTGGTGCTGGGAAGAGTTTCCAGTGTGGGTTTTGAACTTGGTCTTACAAATGCAAGGCATGTGCCCCTGACTCCTGAACACTCTCCATGGCCCATACAAAGATAAACACATATGCATATATATTATGTATAGAATATGGTGAACATTTTACTAGACTCACCTCTAAGAGTCACACTCATCTACGTTTCTTTCCCACTAGGCTCCGCGCTCTTCGTTATCTTTGTAAAACCAATGGTCAATACAGTGTCTTGTTCTTTTTTGTCTTTTGAGGCCACACCTGGCTGTACTCAGAGAACACTGTTTGGCAGGATTATCTGGGGTTCTAGGAACTGAACATGGGTAGGGCATTTACAAGGCAAACTCCCTACCCACTGTACCATCTCTTAGGCCCCTAGCATCATGTTCATCATGGTGCTGGGTGTACTGTTGCTTAAAGCTGCTGACCAGCAGGGCAAGAAGTTTTACTTCACCTGAATGGCAAAAAGGACCATATTTCTCTGCATGGCACATGCCTGGCACAGAACCCATGCAAATTAAGCATTTATTATGTGTTAGTCAGCTCAGGCTGCCATAACACTAGAGGTGGGGGTGACAGAAACAAGCAAAAGCTATTTTTCCCAGCTCAGGATAGTGGGAGGCTGGGCCGAACACGCCAGCATGGCTGAGTTCTGGGGAGAACTCTTCCTGGTTCACAGAGTCCTCCTTGTCATGTGCTCATGTGACCTCACCTTTGTGCACAAGTAGAGCAGGAGAAACGGCTTCTGGCTTCTCTTCTTGAAAGAATACTAATCCTATCTAATCATACTCTTATGATCTCATTTAACCATAATTACCCCCTTGTAGGCTTTCTTTCCAAATAAAGTCACACTGCAGATTAAAACTTTAGGATGTGAATGGGGGGAGGGAAGGAGAACATAATCCAATCCATATTAATAAATGAAAACTGGAGCCAAAGAGATAGCACAGTGAATAAGGCACTTGCCTTGCACATGCTTGACTTGGGTCAAGTCCCACCAAGAGTGATCCCTAAGCAAAAAAACAGAAGTAAGCCCTGATCACTGGCTGAAATGACCCAAAAAAAGAAGAAAAAGAAAGGGAAGGGAAGGAGGGAGGGAGGAAAAACTGACATTTTACCTCACTAATGATTCGCTGTAAAATTGGAATAATATGGGGCAGGAGTAATAGTACAGCAAGTAGGGTGCTTACCTTGCACGCAGCCAACCTAGATTCAATCTCTGGTACTTCATATGACCCCCAAGTCTACTGAGAATATGAACCAACAACCCCTCAAAAAAAATAATGAAATTTTTAAAAACTAAACAAATTACACTAGGAGGCAGAGTAATAATACAGCAATTAGGAAATTTGCCTCTTTCTTTGAAAAATGTCATGGGTATCCTGATGGGATGCTGTCTCGCTTGCCAAGGCGTCAAAAATCAGATGGGCTGGGCACGTAATACGATTCAGAGATGACTGCTGGACTAGAGCTGTTACCAACTGGATTCCACGGGACGTCAAAAGACCACGTGGCTGCCCACCAACGAGATGGTCAGACTTCTTCGTCAAAACCCTGAATGAACGGTTTGAGGCTCTTCCTGTTCCTGGAGCAAGCAGGTATCACTGGGCTACACTAGCACATGACAGGAATGAATGGAGATGTTACTAGTGCCCATTTGAGCAAACTGAAGATCAAAGAGATGGTAAGTGATACAAGTGATCCTAATAGGGACCACATTAAATTTGTATAGTGCTTTGGGCAGTATTACAATTTTGATAATGTTAATTCTCCCTATCCATGAGCAGGGGATGTGTCTCCATTGAGGGCATTTGCCTCGCAGACAGCTGACCCAGATTCAATTCCTGGCACCACACTGAACCCTTCCAGGAGTGATCCCTGAGTATAGACCCAGGAGTAAGCCCTGAACACCACCATGTCTGATGAAAAACAAATGAACTAATACCTGTGACCTTTGTAGCCTAAAAATACTTCTCTCAGGCAATGGGGCATATCAGAGAACAGTGAAGGTTTGGGGATGTCTTCATAATTTTTACGGACAATAGGGAACAAAAGAAGGATAGGAATATGGGTGTGATATGTCTAAAGCCATGCTTTAGGAAGACTAATCAGGAAGCTGTAGGTCTAGATCCAAGTACATAAAAACACAGCCAGGGAAGACTAGCGGAAGCCAATGCAAGATCAGCGGTATTGGGGTACTCGGAGTGGGTACAGCTCTGATGCTAGGAGAACAAAGGAGGAAAGAGCAGGCACAAGGGTATCACCAAATCCATTGGGAAATGTAAACTGAAATCCAGTAATGAGAGGGAATGGCAAATGAAGCCTTAAGAGAGAAGCTACACCATCCAAAGACCCAGGGATGAAAGAAGGAAGGGCAAGATAAATCTGCCTCTACAGCATGCTGGATTTGATCAACCAGGAAACTTCCAGGGAAACTGCTAATCAGACATCTGGAAATGGCAGTATGTAATCTCAAGACGGAAGGAGCCAGAGGTGGAGGAAGACAGTCAAGGAATCCTCAGGGAAGTGAGCACAGAAACTCAAGGGGTAATTTTCTTTGGACGATGGAGAAAGAGAGACCAAAGGATGAAAAGAGAGAGGCATGGAGAGAGTCAGGCTAATATGGTGCCATAAACGCCAGAAAAGTAATGTGTGTGGGCAGGACCGAGTATGCAGGAGCAGCAGAAGCTGAGTATGGAGCATGGGGATCTAGCTTCTAGGTGGGACCCTACAGAGAGTTGTTTCAATGGAGTGCAAAGAGGAAGCAAGAAGTCACAATCTTAAAAAAAAATAATAAAGCAGAAGCTGATGGGCTCAGTACCCATGTGTACTGCAGGGATCATTATTGGAATTTCATATAGATTAGCATCTTTAAAATTTATAAGCACCCTGACAAGGTAGGCACAACTATACTTTGTATTCAGAGCACTCTGTATAAAAATAATAACGAAAGGAGAATATCCACAAGGTCATCCTTGCCTGTCTGAAAAAACAAACATCTCATACATATTTGGATGTAGCTATGGAGATCTGAGAGTGGGCATGTAGGTGGAAACAGATATCAGGGGAAAAGATACAAACTAAAAGGGGTGGAGTATGCAGTGGTCTGTTGGTGACTAATCAATTGTGCGTGTGTGTGTATGTGAGAGAGAGAGAGAGAGAGAGAGAGAGAGAGAGAGAAAGGGAGGGGAAGAGAGAGATTTGACAATCTCTGGCTCCCACAAGAACTGAGAACTGAGAAAAACACATACAAAACAATGTTGATTTTTTCCTAATTTGGGGGCCACACTCAATGCTCGGGGTTATTTCTGGTTCTGCAGAACCATATGAGATGTCAGGGACCTAACTAGGTCGGCTGTATACAAGGTAAACGCCCTATTGGCTTTACCATCACTCCGGCCCCCAAATCTATGCTCATCTTATGATACAACCCCAGTGTGACATCTGTACTATATCTTTGGCATCCATCTGTGTTACACAGATCATTCATTGAAAACCTTAGTTATTGGGCCAGAGAGAGAGCCCAGTGGCTGAGCACATGCTTTACTAACACAGCCCCTGCCCTCCATTTGACCTCCAGCTCCACCTGGGCCCATGAGCACCAGCAGGGAGTAGCCCTTGAACAGAGAGCTGGGAGTAGTGCCCAGGCACCCCAGGGTGTGGCCCACAAACCAGAAAGAGAAAAGAAAATTTCAGGTATTGACTCATAAATCATTACAACTATAAAACAATAGTGACTGAACTAACAAGATTCTCAGAAACCTCGCAAAGTCTGAAAATCTAACACAAAATGGGAAGATCGAGATTTTAGGAATCCTACATTTCCCCTTCCAACCTATTATCACTACAAAATAAATGTTCATCATTTCCACAATCACACTAAACTGTGCCAATTAAAAAATTCATAATCACCTTGCATTTCTCAGTCAGGTACTTAATCTATACTTGACAGTAATGAGCTGTTCTACTAAAACTGTTTCCCCAAAATGCTAGAAGTTCTGAGCTTGCAAGAAATTCTAATAATAACAGCTTCTTTGGATTCACAACCCCATAAATCTGAGGATGCTTTCTGACATTTATTGAACATAAATAACATCCCTACATGCTGTGATCCTGAGGGATGGCCAGTATTCCAGATATCAGGGGAAGATGATACAAACTAAAAGGGGTGGAGTATGCAGAGATCTGCCTGGTGACTAATCAGTTCTCTGTGTGTGTGTGTGTGTGTGTGACGGGGGGGGGGGGGGCGGGGGGAGGAGGAGAGAGAGAGGGCAAAAGAGGAGTGGAATAGGGGAAATAGCAAAACTCACTAGAAAATAGCTAAACTCACACAGAGAGGTTTACAAAGGCTCACTTTGGACAAATACATCCTAGTACCAATTGCACCCTCCTAGTATTCTCAACATATAGGCTGACAATGTCTATTCTTTATCCTTTCTAAAGTAATAAAGGTATAGTTCTAGCACTGAATGTTGCCTCTGCCACTTTCTAGCAAAAACAGAGGCTCACAGTCTAAGCCAGTTTCCTCCATGGACTAGGAACAAACACATACCAGAATTTCTAACTGAAACTGCTGTGCCAATATGGCGACAACATATTGGCACAGGGGTATCCACAGCAAATCATATTACCTATTTATCAGGATGACACTGAGATCATTCATCATTTCTTTCCTTTAGGTTTTATATACTTTCAATTATTATCACATCAATTTAAGTCAACGAGCTGTGAAGATTCAGTTCTTTAACTCCATGCCAATACTTGGCATTTCCTTTTGGCAAGTAGCCAGAAGACTGATACTATTTACATCACATCTTACCTTCTATTCTCCTATGAAGATCTGAAGTGCCCTCTGCTTAGCAAATCTGTAGTGTGTTCTGCTTTTTTTTTTTTACAGTTAATCAGGGTGATAAATAACCACTATTTATTCTTTCTTGCTGATCTGAAAGCCAAGGCTCAATCTTAATATGAAAGCTTCTAGAGAAAACTGAAAACTAGAATTTATTCCTATGAACAAAAGTTTCAAAGAAACCTCAAGTGACTGATATAAAAAAATAACCGTGTCTCAGCTGGGGCAATTTTGATAATGGGCATTATTAATAACTATGCTAAGACATATATAATCCTCTGCTTAGAAAATGTGTGGTTTTGCCTTTTGGAAAACAGTATGGACGATTCTCAAAAAACTAGAGGTTGAGCTCCCATTTGACCCAGCAATACCACTGCTGGGAATATATCCCAGAAAAGCCAAAAAGTATAGTCGAAGTGACATATGCACGTATATGTTCACCGCAGCACTGTTTACAATAGCCAGAATCTGGAAAAAACCCGAGTGCCCTAGAACAGATGACTGGTTGAAGAAACTCTGGTACATCTATACAATGGAATACTATGCAGCTGTTAGAAAAAATGAGGTCATGACGTTTGCATATAAGTGGATCAACATGGAAAGTATCATGCTAAGTGAAATGAGTCAGAAAGAGAGAGACAGACATAGAAAGATTGCACTCATCTGTGGAATATAGAATAATAGACTATAAGACTAACACCCAAGAATAGTAGAAATAAGTACCAGGAGAATGTTTCCATGGCTTGGAGGCTGGTCTCTCATTCTGGGTAACTCAGGGAAGGGACCACCAAGTAAAATGTGGTTGGAGGTCATGTGGGGGAAGGGTGAGGCGGGTGGAATACAGACTAGAGACTGAACACAATGGCCACTCAACACCTCTATTGCAAACCACAACACCTAATCAGAGAGAGAAAACAAAAGGGAATTCCCTGCCATAGTGGCAGGGTGGGGTGGGGGGAGACGGGTCTGGGGAGTGGGGGAGGGATGTTGGGTTTACGGGTGGTGGAGAATGGGCACTGGTGAAGGGATGGGTTATTGAACTTTGTATGGGGGAAGCATGTGCACAAAGATGTATGGATCTGTAACTGTACCCTCACGATGACTCTCTAATGAAAAATAAACTAATAAAAAAAAAAAAGAAAATGTGTGGTTTTGGGCTTTTTTCTTTTTGAGTTAGAACATCAGATATGACCCAAAACTTAGCAGTTATCTGGTAAGGTCCCTTGTGGGGATCAATATTCTATTCTCTTGCTTTACCTCTCCCATCAACTAAGTTCCAGCCAAGGAAATCCAGAGGCCAGAAACGTTATGGTCACCTCCACATCTCCTACCTTCTTTGTCTTCTTTACTGTGGTTAACTGTTCCCTACCCAATAAAAGCACATGCCTAGTCAGTGCTCACCAACCACATAATCAAACTGCCTTTTTTTTGCACATGGTGGCCAACTTGCAAAAACCCA
Organism: Sorex araneus; assembly: GCF_027595985.1. NCBI lineage: Eukaryota > Metazoa > Chordata > Mammalia > Eulipotyphla > Soricidae > Sorex > Sorex araneus. Next base: position 18,588,156 of record NC_073307.1, read on the forward strand.
AAGTGTAGGAAACATTAACACAGACAGGCTTAAGCAGAAATGCAGGCACACTAGCTGGTATAGGCTGAGAACAAGGATCAGACTGCTGAGGAATGACACCTGCAGATTGTCATAATCACCTAGCACTGCAGTCCAAGTCCTGATGGGAAAGGCAAAGCTCAGACTTAGGCAACTCCACACAGCAGCCAGGTAGCAGTGCTCCCTGAGAGGGTCTGAAGAGCTGCCCAGCCCCAGAAAAATCTGCCACACAGATCCTGTAAAATCAGATGCTCCACAGTCTCCCAGCAACTGTCAATAAGCAATCCCTGCCACAGGAGGACAAAACCCTTCTTCCTCAACTATGAAGAACTTCCTCAACCAAAAAAATGAAGTATCTTAGTTCCAACTATTATGAGGAAAAAGAAAAGAAAGCAAAACTCATGTCAAAGTAAAAGCTTTGGCGAAAAGATTGTGTGTGTGTGTGTGTGTGTGTGTGTGTGTGTGTGTGTGTAAGAGAGAGAGCGAGAGAGAGAGAGAGAGAGAGAGAGAGAGAGAGAGAGAGAATATATTTCCTTTTTGTTTTCACTTTCCCAATCATTTCAGAACTGGCTAGGAAGAGCCTAAGTTTACCACCAATACATAGGGCTTAAAAAAAAGCAAAAAGAGAATTAAAAAGTCTTAATTCATAATGGCTTGTTCATGGCATGTATGCTGTAAGACCAAGAAAAGGCTGTGAAAGAGCAGAAAAATTAAGTGGGTCAAAGGGGAGTAGTTCAGAGTGTAGAATTGTCTTCTGCTAAAATGCACTCAACATTTTTCCCATCAGAAGGGCAGAGATGTCACAGACCACAACTTCATTTCTATTTTTTTGGTGTCTTTTTTTTTTTTTGAGGGGAGTGGCAGGGGACGGGGAACCACCCCCACAGTGCTCAGGGCTTACTCCTTCCTCTGCACTCAGGGCTCATTCCTGACGGCTGCCAGAGACCATATGGGGTAGCAGGGATTGAATTTGGGTCAGCCACGTGCCAGGCAAGCTCCCTACCCCACTGTTCCCTACCCACTGTACTTTCGGTCTGACCCATAACACTATTTTTAACAAAGAGTTGTTTCGCAAGTATATTCCCAGCATTTCATACACCCTACAAGGGATTTCCAGAGAGTTTCTCTGTAGCACTGAGGACTCAATGAAGAGCTAACTCCTACTCGGGAAGGAACCTCAAAAGCAAAGTCTCTATTTCTCCAGGAAAGGGTATGACTCTGTCCGAAAACTAACCATCTACTAGCCCACAGGTTTCCAAGTTTATTGGTTTACCACTCCCCTTTAAGAAAAGAAAATAAATAAATCACTCAGCATCCCCCTGGAAATCTATTTTCTTTAAGCAAACAAACAGAAAGCTCCCCCAACTGCCCTGAGGCTACTTACACCCTCTGGATCAATTCAATCTGGTGGTAACACCCACTGTGGGAAACTGTATTAGTCCTACATCAAAGCCAAGGGAGAAAAGACCAGGAAGTGTGGTCTTGAAAGTAATGACTTCACTGGGAAGAAGAGATCCAACATAAACTAAGAGGCTGCAAAAATAAAAGGAGTAGCAACACTTCCTGGATGCCAGAGGAAGTCATTAGCTGGTTAACATTTATAAAATAGAAATGCCAAGCAGTATTTGAGGCACAATAAATAGGCATTCTGCTAATCCCCCCACCCCAAGCACCTCCCACCCCCACCCTTCAACAATCCTGAGAGGTCAGCTGCCATTCCCATTTTGGGGATGAGAATCTGAAGCAGTTTTTATACTTTGATCACCCAGAGAGTAAGCAGCAGAGTCAGAAATGGAGCTCCATAAGAACTCAAGTGCCCATGCTGTGATCTCTATATTATATCAACCCCTCAATTTTTACCCTACTAGTGAATAAAACGGTAAAGACAGAAACGCCAGGTCTTCCTAATCCTAAAACCCATGGCCTTTACCCATCATAATCTATAGGTATCTGAACACCATCACTGGTCATGCAGCCCAAATCACCACTAACTTTACTGTTGCTCTATAAAAGATAAAAGGCAGCACACATGTACTGCATACTGTGCTAGGATGGAACCCAGGCTTAAAAAAATCATACTGAGCACCACCATGGTACTGCTCTTCCAGCTCACAACTCAATCTCTGAGGAGATGCAAGTCAAGCAGCTAAAATTCATCAACACACCCAGCTGAAAACTCTGGGACACCCTTGGGAGCTGGGGGGGTCAAGTCCCTGCCCTGCCAAAGCCCTGGCAGCCAAAGAAACACCCCACCACTGCCACCGTGCCAAGGATTCAATTCTAACACAGTACTCCACAGAGATACCAAACCGCCAAAAATTTTAAGTTATCAATCAGTGTTCAGGCTAAGAACTCTGGGTTCTTCTTGGTGTGCGGACCGATAGCCTCCCCCAACTCCTTGCACTCCCTGAAGCTCCGGCAGCCACGCCCACCTCCACAGCACAGCCAGTCACGTCAACTCAAAGGCCCAGTTCTACAGATCCTCAAGTTTTTGGACCATGCCACACCTCCAAATTCTACAATACTGAAATTCCACTAGGACCATGCCAAAATAGGTGGAAAAGTTACACAGAGGCCAACTTAACCCAACAAATAAAAACAGTAACACAGAAGGCTCAACTACCAACCAACAGCTTAGTAAATTCTCAGACAAGGGCTTAATCTGTGATGAGACGTAACAATTTTCACAAATTTTCTTTTACTAAAGTATTTTTTATATTTTCACTAGCCATTTGGTTGTGCCAAGCAATATAAAATAAATTCTTGTGCCCGATAAGGGAACTGGCTTGGGGAGTATTTGGGAAAATGGTGACAATGGTGGAGGGAAGGTCACTCTGGTGGTTGTCTTGGTGTTGAAATATCAAAAGCCTGTAACAAATGTATTATGAACAACTTTGTAAACCCCGGTGTTTAAATAAAGTCTTTTGTTTTAATGATGTTATATTGGAAATGGAGAGATAATACAGTGGACAGGGTACTTACATTGTATGTGCTGACCCAGGTTCCCTGACTCAGATCTGAAACTGATCTCTTAATCCTTCAGAGAGGCCAGGGCCGCAGCAAGACTGCACTACCAGACACAGGCCCATAAGCAGGCAACATAAGAAGTTGCCGTCACAAAATCATTAACTCTTATTCAGATCTTAGCCAGCAATATAATGCATTTTATTTCATTTAAAAAGATAGAAAAGTCCCAAAAGCTCAGTTTCTTTCATTGTATATTTGAAACAACCAACAAGAAGTGAAAGAGAGCTAGAGACAATCTCAGTGACAGTAGGTGAGGTGACAAATGACACACAAGGGAACCAAAATAAAAACTGAGAGTGGAGATTCAAAATTGTATGTGCATCAATGAAGTACAGAATGACAGGCCTGAGTCACCATGAGAGGGGAAAAAAGGTAACTTAGTCCTATACTAAATTCCTCCTCTGCCAGGGAGTTTTTTTCTCTTCTACTTACTTTCCAATAAACTTTTCTATTTTCTTTTTTTCAAAAAAGCTTCGACTTACGCATCCTCTGCTTTTAAAATCAGGGAAATGCCTGACACTTAAGCCAAGTTTTTCTCAAGTATTCAGCATTTTCAAGTCTAAGCATTTAAAATAGTAAGAGGCAGAAAGGCTTGGTGAAAACAGCAGAGTGGCCTGCCCTGGGTTTCGGTGCTGAGGACTACAAAACAGTCTCAGGGGGCTGGAGTGGCAGTAAAGTAGGTGGGACGTTTGCCTTGCATGCAGCTGACCGGGGTTCAATTCCCAGCATCCCATATGGTCCCCCGAGCACCACTAGGAGTAATTCCTGAGTGCAAAGCCAGGAGTAATCCCTGTGCATCAGCAGGTGTGACCCAAAAAAGCCAAAAAATTAAAAATTAAAAAATGGTCTCAGCTGTGCAGCCGGGACCCAGACAATTCACTGTAACTCGGGCATCTCAGCCTTACCCATCTGGCCCACCATGTGACTTGTGTATGGTGACAAATCCCATAACTCCATCCTGACGATACTTGGGTGGATCCTGCCTTCTCCTCTCTCAACCCAGGTATGATGCTTCCTAGATAACCCCAATGCCTGGCACACAATGCAAACTCAGTAAGTGGTGACAGTAAATGAGTGAGACTGCAACACTAAATAAATTGCTTCACCCTCTTTGAACTCCAGTCTCCTACTCTGCAAAACAGTATGATTCCTATGTTATAGAGTTGTGATGTAGATTAAGTGGCCTTCTTCTGTAGAGTGTCTCACTCATGGGCAATTTTCTGAAAGACACCCTACTATAAGGAGAACCACATAGATAATCCTCAATTATCTGGAAATCTGATTTAGAAAGCACCCCCAGTTCCCAGTAATAACACACAGAGAAAGACCAGCTACCAGCACTGTCAAATAGATGAAGTGTAATTTGAGGAAACTATCTATCCCAATCCTTTAAAAATGCTTCCCCAATTTAACTCTATCTCACTGGCCATCAAGATCTTTGCATGTTTGGCTCTGCTCCTTAAAGACTATGATCCTAGAGGGCTACTAACCACTTTTGGCACCCAGCAGCTTCTTATAGAAATGCATCTAGACTGTGAACTGAGCTACAACCCCATGCTGCCCCGGGAGGGGAAAGGTTTTTTCTTTCAACCTTTCCTTTCGGAGGGGGGTGGCAGCAGCAGCAGCGGCAGAGACACCCATGTGGCGACCGCCATCTTCTAGAACCCACTACCTACAGGTACGAGCTTGCAGTGACGTGGCACACAGGAGATCTTGGGATGGGGGTGTTACCGGCATGCTCTCCGCCCAGAGGAGATCCGGAACAGCTGCACATGAAACTGTGAACTAAGCTAAAATATCAGAAATCCAAAACCACGCGGCCGCTTTTGTGGCTGCGCGAGCTCATATATTCTTCATTCTCAGCAACAGAAAACAAGTTATCAAATGATACCTTTTCAGCAGGTTTGATTATTGGGGGGAAATTCTAAATAATAGTAGTTTTCTGTTGAAATATGGAATGTATTCAAAGTATAGAGAGAATAAAGTGAAGATCATTAGCCACACAGGTTGGGGAATGGGAGGGGGGTATACTGGGGTTCTTGGTGGTGGAAAATATGCACTGGTGAAGGGATGGGGATCTGATCATTGAGTGACTGAGGCTTGAACCTGAAAGCTTTGTAACTTTTTTCACGGTGATTCAATAAAAAAAATTTAAAAATTTAAAAAGAAAAAAATATCTTTGCATGTTTGAAAGATCTTTGCATGTGCTAATTTACAAAAGAAGCTGCCTTGCACAGCAGCAAATTTCCTGGATTAATGAATGGTAACAATTCTAGGACTCTGGCTGGGCTACCTCCCTGGGGTCATCTCTGCAACTGGACACTTTATATCCACAGGTCTGGGGTGCAGAAAGCCACAAATCCCAGGCCAGAGATGACAGAAGAAAGGGCAGCATTGTTATAAGCAGATTTTTCAACCTCAGATCTGAGTTCTGTTTCCATCAAGGACACTGATAAATGATACTTTCTGCCCAATAAACGTTCTGCCTGGATCGCCAAGGGACAAGAAAAAAGGTCTCCTAAGAATACTGGGTTCTTACTACTTCCAACTTTATCCTTTAGTCAGTGTTGCCAACTTAGCTTTTCAAAAAGGAAAAAAAAATGTCCCCAGAGTTCCAGAAGGGAAATTTATCAACCCTCTACGAAATTGCAATAGAAAAATAAGAATCCCCTGAACTTTAGTAAGCCTCTGGGCAGGGAAGAGAGGAAGTCGAAAGAGTGGCTGGAGCTCTGGGGAGGGAGACCCAGGCCTCGAGGAAGAGGCTATGGACCTAAGCCCCTCCTTAGCTGAGTGTTGGGTGGTGGGAGGGGGAGGGGACTAGTCTTGGGGTCTCCCTCCCTCTTTCCACCTCCAGCAGAGAGGCACTGGGTGAAAGAAGGCCCTTCTCTGTCTCATATGGCCAGCTCTGGCGGGAGCATCCAGCCATCGTCTTCCTCCAGATGACTCTCCCTTGTTTAATAACCAAGCAGGTAGTGGTGGTGATAGTAACAAGTCTGCACTAAAGCTGTGAGAGATGTGATGGTAAGCTCTTAAAATAGATGGGCTGACTAGAATTCTCACAAATACCCTGTGTGTGAAGGAGGCCCATTTCTCATGCCCAGAGGCCACAAACCTGGGAAGACCACACAATCTGGGAAGATCACTCGCTCCACTACTTTCACACTGACAAGCCCACTTGCAAACTTGAAAGGGAAGGGAGGGGGCCCCTACCAGCTCCTATTGAGATGGCAGAACACAGCAATCACATGTAGGAAACACTGAGAAAAACATAAATGGGGGGAAATAGCAGTTGACCTATGTTCATTAGTCATCCCAGTAACTGGTACTATCCTTCCCTTTCCTTTCTCTGCCATGGGCAAAGACCCTCAGTATGATTTTAACATGTGCCAGGTTCTCCCAACCCCCAACTCCTAAAAAAAAAAAAAGAATTCCCTGTGCCTTTTGCTGAAAATCTGGCCTCCTCGCTGTGGCGCTCTTAAGGCCTCTGCTGGTAATGCTGCCACCTAGGAAATTCTATTAGAGTCATTGCATCCCATCTGTCTCTCTTTTACACGCTCTGAAGTTCTATGGAGACACAGCTGCTGGGACCACTTTCTGTGAGCATCTCGGCAGTTAAGCCCACTGGCAAGCCAGCCACCTCACCTCCCACCTTTGTTGGTTATGTCATCAGTCTCCTTTGAGTCCTGCCAAGTCCCATGCTGACTGGCAGAGGCCAGAAGCTGCACATGGGTAATAATTTAACAAATCACCTGTCTGGGTCTCCTGCCAGGACACCCACTCTGCAGCTTATGCACCTGCTGATGCTACAGCTGTAGCGCAGTGGGGCATCAGTTCCAGAGCAGGGGCAGGGACAGCACCTCATAGCCCACACACTTTCCAGCTGTGCCCTTCCAAAAAAAGTCAAGGTGGGGCGGTTCTCCAGGACTATACCTCTCTCCCCACACCTCACTCCCAGAGGACTTTTAAATACTCTCATTTGGCCAGTTACAGAACTAACAGACAGAACTCTACTCGAACATATGCAAACATCCTCTCAGGAACCTGCATCACAGGACCTGACCAGGACACACCTGTAGGGTGCACACAGAGCAGGAAGGTAAACTGCAGCAAACAAACACCCAAAAAATGCTCTGAAACATAGCCAGAGTTCCACAAGCAAAACAAACAGAAAACTGTGACGTGAGATTAATTTTGGAGCTGGTCCTCAAAAGTGTCTGACTCATACCTTATCCAGGACCACAGGAAGAGAAGTGAAATGATCCACAAACTATTTACGACACCCAATCATTCTTTGGCTATTTGTCTGAAAACTACTAAAAGAAAAGTTCTTTTCAGGAATGCGAATAGTATGACCCCCTTTAAAAAGTGAAAATTCTGCCAGGTCAGACCTGACAAAAGAAGCAAAGGGTTCTACCACAGCAGCAGTAGGTAAAGGGAAATAACCTAAGGAGATGGAGTCTTTAAATAACCATTAGCAAGTTATGAGCTGTCACATGCAATTATTGCTGTCAAACACATGTTAACAGGCACACTATGACATTCACATTAGAGAGCAAAGCTCGGGGCTTTTAGAATAATAATTTTTCTAAATGTTCCAAGCTACACTCCTGATCCCCAAAGGAAATAAGATCTTTGTCTCCGGGTAAGTGTTAAGACCATGCTTGAGGCTGCTTTGCCTCTCAGACTAGATAACATCGAATAGCAATGTTATTCTGAAGCTTTCAGAGTAAGAGCTGTTAGCTATGGTCACAGAGTCGCTCCAGCCAAACTCTTTTTTTGTTTGTGAAGATGAGAGAACTGGGAATAGCCTGGTAGTCTATGGCTATACCTCTTCATGGAGGAAGGGGAAAGACATACAGAAGGGAAGCAGCATGCCAAGCACTAGACACTATGAGCACAAGAATACACCTGCATTTGCTGATCTTAAAAATGCCAAGCAAAAGCCATAAGGCTGCAATATGCGTTCCTTCTCTATGGTTTAGTGCCCTTATCTCAATAGAGTCAAATGCTCGTTTCAAAGTCAAATACCTTAAGTCAAATTCATGCTCCACATTCACCAGCTGCAGGACACTGGCAAGATACACTACTTACCAAACTCCTTCTAAGTGGCTCCAGCTATGGGGCCAGAGAGATAGTACAGGGAGTAGAGCACTTGCCTTGCACATGGCTGATACAGGTTCAATCACTGGCACCCCATATGGTCCTCCAAACACACACACACACACACACACACACACACACACACACACACACACACACGAGTGATCCCTGAGCTCAGAGCCAGGATTAAGTCCTGAACACCAAAAGGTGTAGTGCAAAAACAATAACAAACAAAAACAAGTTGATCCGACTGTAAAATTGGAATTGTGATCCTATTGTGTCATTATCACTGTATCACTATCACTATCATCCCATTGTTCACTGATTTGCTCAAGCGAGCACCAGTAACATCTTCATTGTGAGACTTGTTACTGTTTTTTGGCATTTCAAGTACAGCACAGGTAGCTTGCCAGGCTCTGCTGTGCAGGAAGGATATCTCGGTAGCTTGCTCTCTGAGAGGGACGAAGGATCAAAGCCAGGCCAGCCACATGCAAGGCAAATGCCCTATCTGCTGTGCTATCGCTCCAGCCTATTCTGTCATTAGAGAGAATTAAATGACAGACTATATTTCAAGGGCTTAGCATAATACTTATCTCATATAGAGAAAACTCCATTAAATGATAGCTGCCATTGTAAACCTCAGCACCACTTCAATAGATGGAGGCTTAAGTGTAAACCACAATGATAATATCTACCCAGTTAGTCAAAAAACTAATGACCAACTGCTCTTCATGTGCCACATACAACATTAGAGGTTAGGCACAAAGGGGAAACATGCAGCACAAGCTTCAGTAATTCCAGTCAGCAAGGAAGACATCCATGGAACCCATCCCTGTCTCTGAGTGAGGACCACCCCATAGCTCGCCCCAAAAAAAGAATATACACTAAAGTATTAATTAAGAAAAAAATTTTATTGTTTCATAGGTCAAATGCAGAAATATATAACTTAAAATATCTTACTACATTTGTTTTCTACATAGGATTTACAGTTTTGATCAATAGGGGTTTTACCAACACATCAACAGAGAGTTAATGTTCAACAGTGGGCAGCAGTGCAGAACTGAGAGGAGGAACTGCCAGATCAATATTCACTAAAATGAAAAGAGCCTTCCCCTTCAAAGAGGGACAGAATTCAGTGTGCATGTCATGAGAAAACAGACCATCATAAAACTACAGATGCAAAGACATCCAGCTGGCTACATTTATGAACTGTGAGTATGAGTCATCAGGCAACTCTCTGGGCAAATATAAGACTCTACTCGCCAATTGTTGACAATTCATCAAAAAGTGCAACAGAAAAATGGAGAATGAGTCAACTCTGGGCAAAAGAAAGTGGACCAGCAAAGACCTCTCCCAGAACTATGACAGGCTGAAAAGGCAAAGCAATTATTTCTTTCAATCCCATGATTATACTCTTGGGAGTGAATTCCTTATGGGGAACAGAGTTTGGTTAGCAGACCAACAGTTTATCACCTTTGAGTTTTTAGTTCCCTCAAAAGTGTGGTCAGAGGGTATTTTACAACCAATCCAAAATCTCCTGTGAATTACCAGTTCATATTGTTTAGGTCAAAAAAAGAAAGGTTTATCTAGATCTGACTCAATTTTCAGCTAAGTACCCAATAAATAAAGGACAAAGATGAGGATTGTTGCGTAGAGGGACCTTATATAGCTTTTCTTAATAAAAATTCTTCCAAGCAGAGTTGGTACTGGAAATCAACTCACTAAACTGAGATGCACCCCAATCAGGGCATCTCAAATTTGAATGTTCATACAAGTCACACACATGTTATTAAAATGTCAATTCCAATTCTCTGAGTTGCACATAAGGCCAGAACTCTTTCCTCGTACAGAAAGGGTGATACTGCTGGTACATGAACCACAGTTTGAGATGCAGAACCTGGACTAGCCAGCCCGAGTGGAGACATGTGAGTTCCCCTTGAAAAGAGACATTTGCTCAGGGGTTCTGTGTGGAAGCCAGGAATTCCTCTCTCCAAAAAAAAAAAAAAAATGCACACGTGCACTTGGAGACTGATCCAATACAGCCATGCAAAATTTCAAAATTCTACTCCAGGCTATCAAAGGAGGCTCTTCACCTCTGGGAAGCAGTTCACTGATGACAAAAGAAGACTCTCTGCCTTAAGAGACCTGTCAAAGTCTGCTGCCAATGCCAGGGAGGAATTGAGGCAGAGAAGATGGAAGCACACTCTTAACCACATTCATTAGCCCATGTTTCACCAGTTCATCTCTTTTTCCCATTTGCCCAAGGAAACACAATTAAAGCACATGCAATATGAAGGATAATAAACATATTAGGAAGCTCTGTAATTGTGGCCCCCAGATACAGTTTATTCCCCTTCAACTTAATTTCTACCAAAAGTACTCCAGTTTCTGGGCATCCTGTGTCCTGGGAGAAGACTGCCAGAACCCCACAATGAAGGTGTGCTGCCTGCTCGGATCATTTCACTTCTGTTTTAGACCCAAATGCAAAAGACAAACCCTCTCTCCCAGCTCTTCTACATATTCTACAGTGTCCATCTCATCTGTAAGATACATGAACAGACTTCACAGATTTTTGGGAAAGAGTAAGAAAATGCATAAAAGATAATGTCTACCGTACCCCAAATGCTTATAAAATTATTATTCTGCTTTTATTTTATGAACATGAAGAGATCAAGAATCATTCCAGGGCTGGAGCAATAGCACAGCGGGTAGGGCATTTGCCTTTCATGTGGCCAACCAGGGTTCGATTCCCAGCATCCCATATGGTCCCCTGAGCACCACCAGGAGTAATTCCTGAGTGCATGAGCCAGGAGTAACCCCTGTGCAGCGCCAGGTGTGACCCAAAAAGCAAAAAAAAAAAAGAATCATTCCAAAAAAGTTTTTCTTCTTTTCTAAATGGAAGCGCATAACCAACCCTGGGGCAAAGACCAACTGAGTCATCCTACTGCTACACAGACACCTCGAAGGCCGGCAGAACTAGGTCCAGCCATCTAAGAACTATCCTAAGGGCTGGGACTAACACTATCATTCATAAACTCTTAGTCACTGTCTTCTATATTTTTTCTTTGATAAAATACACGGTGACTGTCTTTTACCAATCACTGTAGCCAGTCATGTCTGTCTCTAACAGATTTAAGATCACCTACCCTTCAGCTTCAAGCTGGCATTACTCAATCAGAGCCATCATTCTTATTAACATCTTGAACTGAGAGTCAAATCCAAACCCCAAAGGGTTGTGCTGAGAAGACAGGGCCAGACTGTTAAGAAATCATCACAACTATAATTTGTGATTTATCTGACAAGTTTCATGCACGAACCTCAAAAACTTCTTAATGAGAAAGTTCTGCCAGTATTCTAAGGATGCTGGATTAGGACAGAATTAGATTCCAGAGCCTCTAAACAGAGTTCCTCATTGGAAGGTCCAAGAGAGACCTTCGAGTCTACTGAGAGCCTATTGGGAGTTACCTATAAGCTTGTGAAATACACCTCCCTAGTATCCCATTCCAACTGCTATATCACAAGTTCTGGGGGAGAACACTGCAATTTTTGATAAATAACTCACAATGTTCCTGTATACATTCAAATTCTAAGCCAAGCTGAGACCTCTAGGGCAGATGGGGACAGGCAGGGGAGGAACAAAACCTTTGCCTACAGTTCCAAGAGACGTACAGACCCCCCTGAAGTCTACTTCATTCATGGGTAGAAACCCCTAGTCTATACATCACCAGCCTCAACTACTTTTTAACTTCAGTCCTTCAGATAACACCTTAATATTTCACTCTAAATCCATACTACTTTATTTTTAAAATAAATGTGTTACAAAAGAAAATTTTCAATTTCAAATTGTGTATTTCTCTACAACATCTTAATAGAATTACCCATTATTATTAGAATATAAAATTATTACCCTGTTATTAAAATTATTATTACTTAACTTATGATTATTATATAGAATTATCACTCCATTATTACCCAAAAATGTAAATGTATCATCTAAAACTATCTCTCATATCACCTGTATAAAGTACTAACCTCTCTTTAGGAAACGCTGCCTTAAGTAATTCAGAGATCAAAACCATCAAGGAACTGTATGTTTTCATAGCCTGGAATGATGGGGGGAAGGGGGTGTTTACCCTGACAAACCCTATGACCTAATAGCCACAACCCTGCAAACACCAGGCAGCAGGCAGGGATACAGGGGGGAGGAGGGGGAGGCTCTTTCACTTCTTCCAGAAGGTCAGGAGAGATGACATGTTTAAAGGGGAATGACCTGCCCTCCTGCCTTCCCTTGCTTCTAACTGTATGGAACAGAGGTGGGCAACTGGCCTGGCGGGGCCAATCTGTTTCTCTTTGTAATTTGGGCACAGAGGAGTTTGTTCATTTTTGCCAGACTTCAAACCCAGGAGAGTTTTAGAACTGACCTAAGGCAGTCTCTTTCTTTCTCAGTTACAAGCAGAAGCAGGAAGTGAGCCTGTGAAGGCAAGCAAGGGCTTTCACCAATGGCTCCAGGGAGAAAGTACAGACAATCCTATTTCCTGATTACCCAATTTCTGATCCCAGGCCAGTTCATACTTTCTGCCCTCGAGGTCTATGGGACATCCTGGCATCCCACATCCAACACCTCTTCACTCAGCTGGGCTGAGCAGACAATTAATGCTTATTCCTGAACCAGCGTAAACTGAGATTCCTGTGGGCTAACATGCTGACCCAGAAGAGAAGGTGGCACCAAAGGCAGGCCAGAGTTCATGCACTCCACAGAAGGCAGTGCTGGAACCTTATAGGAGGGACAAGAAGGAGATCTCTATGCCCTTGGGAGCACACTGTCTGGAGGTACCACAGAAGTCACAGACCAGAAGGGCACTGCACAAAGGTAGTAGGGAAGCCTGCCTCCTGCTATGGATAAAGAATAATGACAAACACAGTGAATCTCTTCTGAGCGTGTCAGCAAATGAATGAGGCTCTTTCCAACTGTGATCTCATCTCTTCTTCCTAAGCACCCTGTGAAGGGGTAAATGACATTTTCCAGAGTTACACTGGAGGAAACTGAGACTCAGAAAAAGGAAGTGATTGCCAAGGTGATACAGCTCATCAACAGAGAACACAAACGCCAGAGTTGGAACTGTTCCTCCTTGTGCAGCCGTGCTCTATGAAATGACAGGAAAGGACAGCACTAAGACCCAAGTACAGTTCATGGTGAAGCGACAACAGAAGGAGCAGCCCTGAAGGGGTCTCCTGCCAACTGCAAGAAGCAGCCCCATCTCCTGTGCCTGTCCCTGACCCAGTCGACAATACCACACCTTTAGGCACAGCACCAAGAAAAACGGTTGTGCAAAGGTAACAGGCTGAGAAAAGGTGTGCCACCTGCAGGGGGCAGATGGCAGGCTGAATAAGGCCCCGTGGAGTCTGGCTTTGGCCTCACTAACAGGCAGAGGTTAAAAGTAGAATAATGAGGGGGTGGGGAAGGGCAGCAGGAGCGGATGCAGATATATGGAATTCTCCTCTGAGGCCCTACATAGGTGGAAGAGAAGATATACAACCAAGTCAGATAAATCTAAGGAGAGCGAGCTGCCAGAGCGGTGCTACCAGAAATCCTCTATCAGAGAACAAAACAGAAACCACATTCCTGATTTTCCCATAGAAACGATACTGACCAGTCATTCTTTTCACTCTGTACAAGAGGAATGGATTCAGGACAATGCAACTATGGAAGAAACCATGTTCTGGGCAGGCACTGAAGTTGTGCAGGCCATCTCGTGTGTGGGGTGCTGTTTGGGCTCAAGGGCCAGGAGCAACAAAGATGACTGGCTAAAATGGGCACACCCAAAATCCAACCTCACCCACAGCTGCCAAGGTACTCGGCTTCATCTCGAGCATGACTAGCGCATTAGCAGCACCAAGGCCATGCTGTGGGTCGTGCCTTCCACTGCACCATTCCCTCGGGTCTCTCCCGTATATCCCCAATTGTCCTGTATGTGCTTCCTGCTTCATCCTCTCATCCTGCAGATTATGTCCCCAAACCCCAGCAACTGACTGAATGTCTGTGTGTCCCACCCCCTCACCACCACCACCGAAACTCACATACTGAAACCCCAGTCCCGGTGTGACTGTATTAGGAAGTGGGCCTTGGGAGGTGGTTGGGTTTGTGAGAGTAGGCTCCCTACACAGAGACAGGCCCTTAGTACAGTCCGAAGAGCTTGCTTCCTCTGCTGTCACGGAAGAGAGAGTTCTCCCCAGAATATGACCAGGCTGTCACTTCTGCCTTTGGAACTGGAAGAAAGGAACTTCCACTATTGGTAAGTCACGGGGTCTGTCACCGCAGCCCCTGCTCCCTCCTGGGGCTCAGCTGGAAGTCTCCCCTACTAACTCCACTCCTGCTTTTCCAACCACCTCCAGAGCTGAGTTTATTCTAAAGGCTGTTCAGGCGCCTCCCCCAGTCTTCCTCCCTCCTACCTGTTCCTCCACCTGAGTTCCTTATTTCTGGCACTGGCAAGAGAAGTAACATGTACCAAAATTCTAGTCCTTGCCAAGTGCCAGGCTGGTGCTTCCTCGTGCCAGCATTTAAAGAATCATTCAAGTCTCACATTCAAAACTCCTTCCTCATCTCTTATCTCCACCCAGTGACATAGCCCCATTCTCTCTCTGTTCTTTCTCTTCTCACACTCCAAGGTTCTTCAGGCCCAACTTTAGTCCTCATCTTCCTCCTCCCTGGATGCCTCCTACTTGGCACCCCTACCACCCTGCCCTGGCCCCTAAAGACATTGCCTTCTTGGAGCGAGCAGTGATCCCCCTCACTCCCTCTCTCTGCTCAGGACTTCTAGGTACAGCCCCTTTTTCTTCCAGGACACCCTCACACTGCCCCCTGCCTCCCTGTGGATCTGTTGGGCCCCAAACCACGGGTCTGCTGGCCCTAAGGCCAATCTTTGCTCCTAGTCCCCTCCACCTAGTGTTCCTTTTTCTCCATTTCTTCAGGACCTACCTGGCACCTCCTACAAGACGTCTCTGCCTATATCCCCATGGACTATGCCCCTGCCCCTCCCTGGGAACTCCCTTCGCCCATGGACTCCTTCTATGGTATCTTTTAACTATACTCTGAGCTATGAGACCAGACACTCCTTAGGTCAGGAGAGACTTTGTCTCTGTAGCTGCCATGACACCTAAATTAGCTCTTTCCCTCCAAACAGTATCCATTAACTGATTGAATACAGATTCACCCAGTGTCCCCAATGCACGTAAGTGCTCCAAACTATTCAAGTACAGTGATTAAATAAACAAATGATTCCTCCAACCATAGGCTTCCTATCCAATGAAAACAGTGTTTTATTAATATTTATCAACCTTTACACAAATAAATGTATAGTTGTCTTAAAGCTCTGACCTGCAGAACAAAATAGAGTCCTAGAGAAGTACCGGAAAACCAGAAAAATCAGCAATAGAATGTAAATAAGACTAGATGAGTCTAAGGGATGAGTGGTAGAAAGTGTCAAAATGGACTTGCCTGTGCAAAAGTCCTGTGGCAGGTGAGAAAAGAAGGCCCACGTGAATGGATTCTGGAAAAGCAGCATGGGAGGTTGCGGGAAGAAGAAGGGAACTTCTCAATAAATGTCCAGCCTGATAAGAATACGTGATCCTCACCACATTAGAACACTTTTTAATGCCTATAAAGCTAATCAAACTTACATCTACAGCAAAACACCATCTATAAACCAAACATTTATACTACATTCCCCTTTTTTAAAAAGTTCCTTTACTGGGGCAGGAGCGATAGCACAGCGGGTAGGGGGTTTGCCTTGCACACTGCTGACCCGGGTTCGATTCCCAGCATCCCATATGGTCCCCTGAGAACTGCCAGGAGTAATTCCTGAGTGCAGAGACAGGAGTGACCCCTGTGCATCGCCAGGTGTGACCCAAAAAGAAAAAAAAAAACTTCCTTTACTAAGTGGTCTTAAAAAATAAAAATTTTACTACCTACAAAGACAAAAAAAAAACCCACATACAATTTTTTTAATATACAACTCTGTAAGTAATACAATGCTGTTATATTCTTAATTAAAGGCTGGTTGCATGACTAGGTAAGATTCCTGCATTGGTAATAAGAGAAGACACTGGCAATGGTTCACAGAAGTTGAGCAGAGACTGTGGGTGTCACCTGTATTACAACAATTTATCTTCACCATATCAGGGATGTGAGTACAATATGCAAGTACTGATAGCATTCCCACTTCACAGATAGGAAACTAAGAGATAAATAATTGGCCCAAGGTCACATGGATGAGCAGGAGAAGCAGGATCCGAAGCAGATCAGAGGGGAACACCACACACATGGCCTTTCCTGGAACTACAATGACAGCACTTCCAAAATCACATAATTCTCTTTTCCTCTCCTTCTTGCACTTCATCTTTAAGCAGCCAAACATTGACAATGAAAAGAAAAAAAAAAAGCTCAAATAATCTCTGAAGGAATGCAGTCAAACCTGTGGTGTCAGCTCGCTTCCTGTCCCAGGTCTCCCTAACACCCCAACTCTTCCTCCAGTTTTAATAGAGAAACGTTTTCCAGTTTGTTGCAATACTTCATATCCCGACCGAACAGGAATTGGAAACTGATGGATCTTCTCAGGCTACAGCCTAGATGGATCTTCTCAGGCTACAGCCTAGCCAAAGTCAACAGATTCCAAACCCCTTTTGTAGGCCGTCACTGTTTACAGAACATCTATAGTTCATAAAACCGGAAGAAAAGGAGGTTTCAGATTACTGAAAAGCTCTAGCCCAGTTTTCCCAGTACCTGACAAAGTTGTTCGAATCTAGTCTGAAGTACAATATTATGCTCTGTCTGTCAATAAAGCCTTTTCCAAGTGTGCTATTCTCACATCAGGTCTGGTATTAGCCAAGACAGAAAGGAAAAGAGAAAAGCTTCCCTACCTGTGGTGGCTAAAACTGATCAGCAAAGCCTCCTGAGAAGCAGCCCACTGCTATCAGCAACATCATATTGAACTATTAAGGGTGGCTGCCACAAAGTCAGTGTCCAAGCCTGAAGGCTGATTCACCATCTGATGCCCCTACTGACTCTCAACGCTCCATTTAGCTTAAGACCTAGGTAACATTAGGGCTTGAAGAGATAATCTAATGGGTAGGGATTTCTGCCTTGTACATGGTCAACCTAGGTTCAATCTCCAGAACTGAATATGGTCCCTCAAGGACCACCGGTAGTAAACACTGAGCACTGCCAGGTGTGACCTCCCAAGAAAAAACAAAATAAATACAAAACACTAGTTAATATGATCTTATATTAGATCTGCATTTCTGAACCACACTTTTTTTTTTTCAATTTTTGGGCCATACCCAGCAATGTTCAGGGGCCACTACCAAAAATGCTGAAGATTAAATCTGCATGTAAAACATGTGATCTTGTATGAATTGAGCTGTGTCCCCCTAAAGAACCTACCTCCCAGTACCGCAAGGATAACCTGGGTTCGATCCCTGGCATTCCATATGGTTTTCTCAAGCACCACCATTTCTGAGAGAGAAGAGTCGAAAGTAACCCTTGAGTATCACCAGGTGTGACTCAAAAAGTCAAGAGAGAGAGAGAGAGAGAGATGAGAGGATAACCATGTGAAAACATAGGAAGTAATCAACAAGGCAAGAGATGAGATTTCAAAAGAATGTGACCCCATTTACACCTTTGCATCAGCTATGTAGCCACCAAAATTGTGAAAAAATAAAACTTCCCTTGCTTAAATCCCCAATGTGTGTCACTAAAGCAGCCTGAGCGAATCAACACACATACTATTTAAATTTTGCTCAAACTTTAAGCAATTGCCTTCCCACTCTGCAGGGCACAGGAGGGCAGAGTCCTTCTGAAGGGGTCAGCCCACAGGGCATGGCCACACGCCACCAAACTGACTTAGGCCACTGAGTGTCTCACATGATGAGGATTCGACCTTTCCGGGACTGGGGACCCAGAAGAAAAATTTCTTTTTGTGTTGTCACACACAGAGGTGATAAATGTACTTCTTCCTTCTGAACAAGAATAGAATGTAAAAGCAGTCAAACGCCTTCACAGACAAGAACCCAGGGCCAGGATCAGTTCCCTCCGTTTTTAGACCAAATAAGCCCTTCGGGGCTTTTCTTGTTTTTGTGATAATAAGGAATGGAGCTAAAGGATCTTTCCAACACACTGCAGAGCTACAATTCCTGCCCTAATAATCTTCACACTACAGGGAAAGAGGAGGAAGCACTGAGGACAGGAGAGTCTCTAACAGTTAACAAAGAACAAAAGATCCTTTACCAAAAAAAGGTCATCCAAAACCTCAGAATGTCAATTCACAACATCAGCTAATTGATGAGTAAGCTTATCTCAGGAGGTGACCAAGAATTTTTAAGAGTCCTATGATTAGGTGAGAAGGCTCCGTGCTTTCTAGAGGGTTTGGTGTTTTGAGATTTACTTAAGGGCAAAGGGCCAGGGATAGGTATCAAGTGGTAGAGACCCTGGGTCTGATCCCTGATACCATGTGGTCCTAGAATATAGCCGGGTATGTCCCATCCCCTGCAACAATAACAAAAGTTAATAAGGACTTAAAGGATAAGAAATAAAGAGTACTTTGTTGGATGCTGCTGAAGCTAAAATAACAGTGGGTCCAGGACTCAAATGCTCTCAAGTCTTGTACAATGCTAGGCAAATAAGTGTCTTAATGAAACAGCCATCACTGATTGATTAAACAAGTTCTGTGCCCCAGGCACTGTGCTAAACACTCCATAAGTGCAGTTCACGGGAATTTCACAACAGGGCGCAGGGCAATATTATTCCAAATTAACAGATGGAAATAAGGTTCTGTAAAACATGTTTTTCCCCCTGGTTTGTTAAAGTGTCTCCCTAAAGACAGAACAGTAGTTGACACAGAGCAAACACAAAATGCTTACTTGTTGGGTAAACTGTCACTGTCACTGTCATCCCGTTGCTCATAGATTTGTTCGAGCGAGCACCAGTAACGTCTCTCATTGAGAGACTTATTGTTACTGTTTTTGGCATATCCAATACGCACGGGTAGCTTGCCAGGCTCTGCCGCGCGGGCTCAATACTCTCTGTAGCTTGCCGGGCTCTCCAAGAGGGCAGAGGAATCGAACTCAGGTCGGCCGCGTGAAAGGCAAATGCCCAACTGCTGTGCTATCGCAGAAACAAAGGAATTATTTGTCACCTACAAAGAAGTTCAGGTCCCAGATCTGAACCCACAATGTCAGTCTCAGGGTGCCACACTCTCAGCTTCAGCTCTGCCAAAAAGGATAGAGAAAACTTCATGAAGCGAGGGAAAGAAATTTCTCTCTGGTCTGTCAACAGCTCGGCCCAAAGCATATTTTAATGTCTACATAATCTGCTCTTCAGCACTGGGATATTACTCCATACTTATAGTACAGAGTGAAGTTATTTAAGGGGTGGCCAGAATTACTCCATCATACCTATGACACCTCCAAGGACTTCCTGGTCCTCCAAATCATGTCATAACCTACTTTATGTGATGAGGACATGGTAGAAAAGTCACTGGAAGAAGAGAAATTCACTCATTTATTCTTCTGACTCTCCCAGAATATACAATAGAACTGGTATGATCAGAACTCCCCAAAGTATGGTAAGCTTGCAACTTTATGACATTGTAAATAATTTTAGGTGTCAAATAAATAAACGTTAACATTTATATATTGAATATTTTTGGTCTAACCAGGTGTTGAACTCAAGGTCTCACAAATGTGAACCAAGTCCTCAACCACTGAATTAGACCCCTAGTTCCTCCCTATAGATTTATTTTTTATATGATTACCTTCCATTGGAAGCAAACTATACTGGAGCTGTATTTGTGTGGCCAAGTTCTAAAAGAACCTTTTCAAAACAAAGAACGTCCTTTCAAAAAGAACAAGTACTCCCATTAAAAAAAATTAAGTAAACAATAGAATAGGTGTTACATAAATACAGCAGAAAATCATGATGATATACATGAGTGACTAAAATTTGGAAAATGTAATTTGCTGGAACTTTCTAGATTGTCTGGGTCAAATGTCCCCATCCTTGCAATTCACAAACCCACCCATGTATGCCATCCTCAAGAGAACTTACAGAGAGTAAGTTTAACATTTTCCATTAAAATCCCTTAATAAATTATTAAATATAACAGACAGCAGCGAAACAGAGAGAGAGAGTGAGAGAGAGAGGAGAGAGAGAGAGAGAGAGAGAGAGAGAGAGAGAAGAGGGGAACAGACACAAAAGGCATGTTCATTAAAATATTATCAAGTTAACAACAGGGCTTGACCTGGGGCTGAAGTCCTGCCCTCTGCCTGGAGAGAGCTGGAACACAGAGCTCCCTTTGACTGGATACTATGCTAAATTCCACACTGAATTTTTTTTTTCAGCTATTATTTTATGGCTTGGTAGCTTAGCTCAGCCCTATCCAAAGAACTGTCCTGAGGTCTCTGGGACTTGTTCCAACAACAACACACAATGAGGCCTTCTCTCTCTCTCTGATAAAGCCAGGAACCCCTCCCTCTGTGATTTGCTCCCCTATTCCTCCCAGACAAAAGTAAAGTCGCAATTTGGGATGAATTCTGCCAGCCAAATGCTGGGTTTTTTTTCCCTCCTCACCTTCCAAGTGGGGAGGATCAAGTTGCAAGTTTCAGGTCAGCTGTAGATCTATAGGTGAACTGAGCTCCAGGACAGAACCTGGGGTTCTAGTTAGCTGAAAGGAAGAGAAGAATGCCTTCCTTGACCACAGGGGAGTTAAAGATGACAGGAAAGCAATAACACAGTCTGCATTACCCACTGTAAGTTCTATAAGATCAGGGACTTATCTTACTCGTGCCCTATTCTCCAGTGTCTGCTGCAGAGTAAAAAGGTAGTGAATGAATGAACAAGTGAATGAGTGAGAATGGATGACTCCAGCAGAGTTGGGAAGATGAAGTACGTGAAAGGAAAATATGACTAAGATCATTTTTCTTTTCTGCTTGAGAACTGGTAACTAGGTAAGCAGAAGACCCCAGAGCACTAACTTTTGCTTCTCATAGTCCACCCATGCAGGTGGCAAATGAAGTGCAGGACTTCTGAGCCCTTAATTCTCTGGGTTCACAGAAAAGCAAATGCTACTTTGGCTTACCCAACACATGCTCTGACACCCCAACTTGTGTCCTGACTTCCAGTGTCTGGGAAAAGAGTGAGAAAGGCAACTCTGGGAATGATAATGAGTTGCACTAGCTTACCCCATCCCTCCTTTCAAGAAGTTCAAAGTCCTTCACAGCCTGGCTTCTCTCAAGGGGTTTTTCTTTATAGAATATATGTAAATAGTTCCTCTCTTTTTCTGTTTTCTCTCTTTGCTTCTCTGAATTTTCTAATCATTCTGTGATAAGCAGAGATTACTTAGTAATAAAAGTGTCTAACACAGAGAGATAAAATATACAAATAAGATTTTTTAAAAGACCCTGAAAAATGAATGTTTCAGAGTTTCATTTTAACATTTCTGTTACCAAGTTTCACATTAAAGTCCCATGCAATTTAACTCAGCTGAATCCTTGGAGAAGCCATAAATTTCTGATAGAAGTTAAAACACATGAGTTAAAATCAGAACACTGACTACATAGGTACTTCATTCTTAGAAAAGAAACAACTCTCCAGTGGGGAAGGTACAGAAAATTAGACAAGTCCAAGGACACAAGTTTAATAAGCTATGGACCATACATGTAGTAAGCACACGGAGAGCAGCTAACAGTGGCCAAGGTCCTTCTGCCATGACACATTCTCTTTCTCCTTATGCTGAGTGGTACCTCTTGGACCTCAACCCTCGCCTGAGAAGGATTGACTGCTTTGAGTAATTCAAACAGCAGCAGCTTCTGTTACAGCCCAATCTCTGATCTCATTGTCAAAGGTCAGTCTGTCCCCCAAAGGAATAACAAAGAAAGTAGCTGGGCTAACAATCAAAAGGCCTGACTTCTAGATCCAATCAATTATAGTCAGTTCCTATGCAACTCAACCACTTGAGGTCTTGGAGACTCCATTTGACCAGAATTTGGTAATACTGCCATATCTCATAGGCTGTGAGGATAAAACTAAGGCAAATGTTAACTGGGGTATGCAGAGGGGGGGATGGGGAGTAGAAAAGGAGAGGATCTAAGAAACTACTTAATTAAATAATCTGTATGAAAATTTTGATACGAGTTAAATAAATGTGACTTTACTAGTCTCAAACCATCTTTGAAGGTTACCAAGCAAAAGAGGGAGTCAACAGTTTTAAATTCAAAATTCTCCAAAAATACTTTCTTTAAAACCCCCACCCGCCGCCCCCCCACACACACACTTTATTTATTTATTTTTAATTTATTTTATTGAATCACCAAGTGGAAAGTTACAAAGTTCTCAGGCTTATATCTCAGTTACACAATGATCAAACACCCATCCCTTCACCAGTGCCCCTATTCCACCACCAATAAAAACAAAAACAAAACAGAAACAAAAGCAAAAACAAACAAACAAAAAAGTATACATCCCACCCCTCACCCCCCAACCCCCCCCAACACACACTTTATTTAAACATCATGGTTTACAAAGTTGTTCATGATGATTTGTTACAGGATTTCAATATTTCAACACCAATCCCATCATCACTGTCACCGTCCCTTCACCACTCTCTCCAAGTCTTCCCAACCACCCCTCAAGCCTCCTTAGCAGGTCCACAATAATTTATTTTATATTGCCTGTTACCAATAAACTGCTAATGAAATGATAAAAAAATATTTTCTTAGAAGTATATTAGTAAAAATTGTTGTATCTCACCAGAGGGAAACTAAGTCCTTATCTGAGGAATTACTAAAATTTTGTTACAAGTTAAGCGTTCTGTGTTAATGTTTTTGTTAGTCGAACTTGATTGGCTTCTACAGTATATCCCACCCACCTAGTTTGCTACTACGGGATTGTCAGTGTTGTAGAGTTTGGAGATATCGTTTCAGGAAATCCAGAATATTTAACTGGGCATTCTGAGATTTCTTTATGGAGGCTCTGGAACAAAGTCGGTAATGAGCTTACATGGCAGCGGAGGTGGTTCATGGGCATGACTGTCAGGTCTTCCAGG
Organism: Sorex araneus; assembly: GCF_027595985.1. NCBI lineage: Eukaryota > Metazoa > Chordata > Mammalia > Eulipotyphla > Soricidae > Sorex > Sorex araneus. The sequence goes on from NC_073307.1 coordinate 18,611,396, forward strand.
AGTACAGGGAGGTGAAGGGAGGTAGTTCAATCTGACTCCGAGGAGGCCTGGAGTTTTCAATCACAGGAATTCATGTACCTTAGATTTTTGGCAGCTTAGGTTCTTAGTGAGGCTCATTCTTGAGGTGATGGAGTCTGGTTGGTGACATGGCGGTGCTGCAAGAACTGCATGAGACAGCAGAAAGTCTTCCCAAGGCAGACTCAGATACATGAACACCAAGACTGGCGCTCACATCCTACCCTCAGCCCAGGAGCTGGGGTTGTGGCTTCAGTGTGAACTTTAACATTCTGGGGAAGGATCAATAAAGGGAGTAAGGAGGGCAGCCAGGGCAGAGACTTTCCCAAGAGCAATCAATAGAGCTGTATGTAGACAGAGGGGCAGCATATAAAGCATCAGTCACACCAGTGTTATGCAGGCTGCCTCCGCAAGGCCTGCCAAGCATGGCCCAAGGAATCCATCCCTCATTCGATCCCTTTTCATTCATACCTCTGCAGGAAAGTGGAATGAAGTGCTGGGTCCCCCGGCAGGAGTCTAGGGTAGAAACTGCTGAACTGAGAGGGCTAGATTTTGAGACAATAGAAATTGGCCCTTTACTGTCAGTGGATTCTGCATCTCCTCTCCAGCGGCAAGTAAACAAGTTACTAAACATTCCTGACCCTGAACTGCTTCACACAAAAAATGAAATACCTTACCTCTCTAACACAATAGTTTCTAGGGTCAAATTACACCATGCCCCAAAGCACTTAGCACACAGGACTCAGCTCAACACACTTCACTCTTTATTAATTTCATGCACAGCATCATCACTATTGTTATTAATTTAAAAATAGCTGCATATACCTCAGGATTATGTTACAGAAAAATTCCAATCCCCAATCCTGAGCTTGCAAACAAGGCCCACGCTTCCTTCACCTGAAAGACCAGCGCTGCTGTTATCCACACTCTCACTGTAGTGCTGTTTCTGCAGTCTCCAGACGCCACAGAATATCCAAAGAAAACAGCCATTTATCCTGAATAGAATCAATTGTTGGTGAGTCCCAAAGATCCAGATGTAATCCAATCCCAGCTTGGCTCTGCCTTCCCCACACTCTATCAAAGCAGAGGACAGCAACAGCATAAAAGATCCCAGACTCAGAAGTCTCAATAATGGGTTTACATGTATGACTTATTCCTTTCTTGAAGTCACTAATCCTTTATTTTGGTCTCATCACTTCAGATGCCCACACTCCACAATTATATGAGAAAAAAGGCAAATCACCAGGGCCACCATGGATACCAACAGATTCCTTCCCTAAACTTTCGCTGAAGCAGTGCATCCATATTTTGAATTTCAACAGCCACCTTCAACTATATACATACATACACACATACACACACACACACACACACACACACACCTATCTGTATTCATTATACCAAATCACACCCTTTAAAAAATATCTATCATATTTTTCTAGCATTGAGCATTGCCAGGAGTAATTCCTGAGTGCAGAGCCAGGAGTAACCTCTGTGCATCGCCGGGTGTGACCTAAAGAGCAAAAAAATAAATTTTTTTAAAATATATATATATCTATCACTATCACCTAATTAAAAAACACAACAGTCCTAACTATTCCAAAATGGTATGAATATACTCCATAATAACACGCTGTCACTGTCACTGTCATCCCGTTGCTCATGGATTTGCTCGAGCAGGCACCAGTAACATCTCCATTTTAAGACTTGTTGTTACTGTTTTTGGCATATCAAATACGCCATGGATAGCTTGCCAGGCTCTACCGTGCAGACAAGATACTCTCAGTAGCTTGCCGGGCTCTCCGAGAGGGGCAGAGGAATCGAACCCAGGTCGGCTGTGTGCAAGGCCAATGACCTACCCGCTGTGCTATGGCTCCAGCTCTAATAACACACAGATTTCTGAATTATGTAAATTTGGTTTTATGAGGGAAAAAATGTGGGACTCAACTTTTGAGAACTGATGTCCTACGAGGCAGAAAGTACCTTTCTGAAAGTACAAATAACCAAGAAGATTATAAAATAATATTTAACACCTAAATTCATAACCACCAGTGGAAAAACGCTGATAAATCTGAAAATTGGCACCAGCCCTCATGAACATCAGAATCTTCATAGGCTACCCAGAATCTTCATGGGTTACCCAGCTGCCCTTCTTAATTCTAGCACTTTAAATTCTGTCAAACTTATCTGTCTGGGTTTAGTCACTTTACTCCATGTCACCATTGTCTTGCTGGCTAGTCCCAACCTCATTCTCACTTTTGAGAGCTCATGGGAACCCATTTTTACTCCCCTTCTTCAAAAATATGCTCAAGCTAAATTTACCAGCAATCCAGGTAGTTTATGCCTAGATACATACCTAAGAAAAATGAAAGCATAAATCCACACACACAAAAAAATATATGTACACAATGTTCAAAATGGAAATACATATAAAAGCTAAAAAAGTAGAAATGATTCAACTACTGATTGGCTGGTGAATGGGAAAATGAAATGTAGTACATTTATACAATGGAATACTACACAGCAATAAAAAGGGAAAATGTTATAGGTTTAAAACTATATACTATATGATTCTATTTCGATGAAATAACCAGAAAAAGACCAAAATAAGACAAATCAGTTGTTGCCTGGAGATGACAGTATGACTGACTACAAATGGGAGAAAAAAATTTCTGCAATTAAAAAAATATGCTCAATACTATATACTAAGTATGATACTTGGAAAATTTCAGTGAATTTCTATCCAGTGAGTGACCCTCACTCACTGAGTAAAGTGTGTGAATGAACAAAAGAAAACTAATTTCCCAGAAGGTTCTCTGGTAAGCCTTAACTAAGCCTTAACTAAATCCATGCACTTCACTTGGAAAGATTTCACGTGGTAAGGTTTCACTTAGTAAGGAGTAAGGTAAGAGTGAACTCTGTGTGTGTGTGTGTGTGTGTGTGTGTGTGTCTGTGTGTGTCTGTGTGTGTCTGTGTGTCTGTGTCTGTGTATGCATGTTCGTTCTTACTCTTTGGATTAGATTAAGCTATGAAATTCATTTTTGTAAGCAAAAAATGACAAAACACTGCGATTTTTGATGCAGGAGAACAAGAGAGAACAGAAGCTCTTAAGTTAGACCGAATTACATATGACTATCGGCCTCATCATATATCCTCAGTTTCAATTTTCTCATGTGAAAAAAGAAGTGATCACAGGTTCTTGCTCCCATGGCTGTCGTGAGGGTTACAGTAACAAAGCAGGATAGCACCTACCAGCATTGAGGCAAGTCACAAAGGAAGTGCCCCTAAATTTCTGCAATTATTCACACGTGCTGATCCTAACTACAGACTATACATTCCTCTGTTAGAGGGGATTGCATCTTTCATTTCTTTTCTATCCATGTGTTCCCCACACCCAAGACAAGGGAGGCTCATTGCTGAGTCCTGCACATATAAGACTTCCAATTCAGCAATATCTGAAGCAGTATCAGAGAAATTTCCTTCTGGCTTCTTTCCCAATAAAAATGTTAGGCTGCTATGCAGCCGGTGTTTGAATAAATGATGGGGACTCTAGGGCAAGAGCAATAACACAGCAGGTTGGTTGCCTTGCAATCCGGCCAACCCAGATTCGATCCCTGGTATCCCACATGGGCCCCTGAGCACCGCCAGGAGTGACACCTCAGTGCAAAGCCCAGACTAACCCCTAAGCATAGCCACGTGTGACCCAAAAAGCCAAAAAAAAAAAATCAAAAGCACAAATAATGGGGGCTCTTCGTGAATGGTCAGTATTCTACTAGTAGCAATAAAGGGGACACAAGAAAGATGCAAATCACATCACACCCATACATTCTATTCAAAATTCAACTTATCTGTAGTGATCAAAGAGTCCAAGCAAGGAAAACAAGGTTATTATAAAAAGGTTACCAAATTTCACAAGTAAAATTTGAAGACAATTAAAGATAAACAACAAATATTTTGCAGTATATTTATAATACAGTTTTCTTATTTATCTGAAATTCAAACTTACCTAGAAACCCTGTATTTTATCTGGTACTTCGATATTAAATTGCTATTATAGATTATTTCTTTATTTCCCTAACACAGAACAATGCATTTTTCAATTCAACTAAAGTTTCCACAATTTTTATTAAATATCATCTATTAAATACTCATCTATTTTATTAATACTCATCTAGGGCTGGAGCAATAGCACAGCAAGTAGGGTGTTTGCCTTGCACGTGGCCAATCCGAGTTCAATTCCTCTGTCCCTCTCGGAGAGCCTGGCAAGCTACTGAGAGTATCCCGCTCCCACGGCAGATCCTGGCAAGCTCCCTGTGGCGTATTCAATATGCCAAAAACAGTAACAACAAGTCTCACAATGCCAGCTCGAGCAAATCAATGAACAACAAGACAACAGTGCTACAGTGCTACTCATTTATTTCATCTGATTTTATAGACATCATACCTGGTGAACATGTTCAGTAGGAGAAAGCAAATCAGACAACCCAAGTTATTTTCCATATACTAAGCATTAACTACACAGAACACTAAGAAATAACAAACACTAAATGGCTTGACTGACATACAAGCCATGTTGTATGGCAATTACCTACTCTTTAACCACAGAACAGCTATGTAGATAGAAAGACAAAGATACCAAATTTCATGGAAATCTTTGGAGGAAGCTGCACTAAGAAGTCTAAGGCAGCCACCACTTAATAGATCTGAGCCAACACATACTAAGCATTTTGTATGAGCTGTCAGCTCACAGAAACTTCCTATTAGTCCTGTGACAAACTATCATTTCTGTTTTATAGGTGTTAAACTGAGACTTAGAGAAGGCATGGGAAAACTACTTTGGACATTCAATCTGAGACAAAATAATAATGGCTAGGATCCTCTCACCAGAGTCCTAGACAGTCTACCATGTACTCAACTGTCCCTGAGCTGATTCCAAATTCCCAATGCCCTGGTGTACAAATCATATCTTAGTAAAGCTGCTAGAGATAATTTTTCCAATGTCCCCTTCTTCAGCAATAAAACTGATAAACTTCAAGGCCCTTCAGTCTATTAGTATACAGCCTTTTTTTCCCATCCAATTCTACTGCCAGATCTCAGCAATTTTACTTCTCATGTGGCTCCGAACTTAAATTAAGGACAGGAAAAAAAAAAAAAGAGCAAGCCAAACTTTAAACAAGTTAAACCCTGACAGTTGGGCAGGGCTCTGTTAAAGGATGCTGAGAAAATAAAATGAGACTCAAAATGAAATTTGAAAAATGCCAACTTCAACACATTCATTTATATTCTCCATCACCAATGATAACGGAGCTGGCCACAATTGAGAAAATTGCAGTCGTTACTGTTAAAAGAAAATTCCCCAGACAATTCTGAACAAATGTCTCATTCATACAGAAGATACCACAGAGCATTTCCCATCTCAGCTCTGAAAGCTCTGGGGGCTGCCAGGGACTTAAGAGGGAACAGATTCTCTTTGATATTTTTCTTTTCAGTCTAGTTTTCATCCTTTTTCTGAAAGGTTACTGAATCTGACCCACTCCCACTCTGGTCTCACCAGCCAAAAGGCAACTGCTTATATGGCTATCCCAGCCAATGGCAGGCATTACAGATATGCAAAAGGAGACAGATTTAAATTCATTTTTTAAAAACATTGTTTCCCTGAGAGATGGGGACTCTATCAGAGTCCCAGTCAAGGCATTTTTATCTTTATTCTTCATGAGAAAAATAAATTGGTGTGGAGACATTCTTTAAACACAAGAGTAACCATAAGCATTATGTGTTTGTGTGTTGGGGGGAAAGGGGAGAGATTCATAATAGCATTTGCCTTTGGAAGCCAATCCATCTCCTTGGTAACAGTTCTAAAAAAGAAAAAGAAAAGGCCTCTACTAGATCTTACACCTTAGCCGACAGCCTAGAAAATATGCCTGTAATCAGGCAAGGCACCCAGTCCTTTTTTTCAAAGTGATGCTTAGGTGTTTGTGAGTTGGTTGGCTGGTTGGTTGTTTTTTCTGTAGCGGCATCTAATACCTTTCCAAATGGATCTTCTGATTTTGTCATATATACAATGAGAAAGTGGCAACAGTGCTAGTATCACCACCTTACGAAGTAATTAGGGGAATTCACCAAGAGTATACACAGGATTTCCTGGGTCTGGTATGGCGTGTCATCAATTGATATTTTCTCTACTATTACTTCCCAGGGCAGTGTTACAATGTGAATTATTAACCTGGAGATGATGAGAGATAGAACTGGGATGGTGTGTGTGTGTGTGTGTGTGTGTGTGTGTTTATGAGTGTGTGCATGTTATCACAAAGGTTCCTACATAAATTCCACAGCTCAGACCAAAGAATCAGAGGTATGCCCAGAAAGCAATTTCAAAAACAAACGAAAAACAATCAGCTCTGTAGTCCACTAAATAAATCACACAGCCACCTGTCAGGCAATTACGATGCCTCAGTGCACAGGAAATGGCACCTGCAGTGAGCTGCTGACTGAATCACACACTTACACGCCCACCCAGCACCCCATCTGTGCCGCCATGTTCCTCATCAGCAAGGAGGAGGGGCCATACAATGTGGAGGTTCTCCAGGCAAGAAAGGTAGACAGGATCACAGTGCCATCTCTCTCTGTCCTGTTTCCTTCTATCACAATGATAGAACCTTCCAGGGCACAGTCACAATGCAACTATGAAGCACACCTGTGCATGTGAGAACACACTACCAGGTTCCAAGGAAGAGGCATGAGAAGTTGGGAAATTAGTGAACCAATACCACAAGCAAGTCTACTAATGAAGCACGGATACCGGGTTAGACAAGAAAAATTGTTTCGCCTTCTGATGGCAGTTGGAAGTAAGAGAAGCTCAGAGAGAGGAAAAGCTCCACTGAGTCATAACAGAAGTGACTAAGCTACTTGCCTCTGTGGTCCTCCCTAGCCACCGACCTTTTTATGTTAGGACTAATGCATTCATCAGTCAACCAACCACTTAAATCTAGATGCTTACAGTTATTTATTCTGCAGTGAATGCTTTCCCAACAGCATTCCAGCCAATGAGAAGTTAATCAGGATTCTCTCCCAGCCTGCATTTGGAGATAATAGGAGGTAACAAGGTAGCACTTTCCAGTTGATTCCACTAACAAAGCCTTTTCACTTAACACCTCATGCATCCACTGCACCAGGCTGGTGAGTCAATCCAGTCAACAGACAACTGCCCAGTTCTCATTGCAACAGTGTTTCTGCAGCTCCCATCACTCCCTAGAGCTTACAAAAACAAATCTGGGTGAAGAATTCACAAGCTCATACAAATACCCTCAGACTTGGCCTGAATGAAAGTACACCACGGAGGGTACTGCCTTGCAGGCAGCCCACCCAAGTTCAGTCCTGGCAGCCCAGTTTCCCCACCCTAGTTCTCCAGGAGTAATCCCTCAGCAAAGTCAGGAGTAAGCTCTGAGCACAGCTAGGCATGCCCCCTTCCAACCACACCCCCTCCCCCACACACACGAGACAGAGAGAGAGAGAGAGAGAGAGAGAGAGAGAGAGAGAGAGAGAGAGAGAGAATATCCTCAACTTCAAAGCATCACTGACCACTGCTGAAAGACAGATGGTACAAATTTAAGTTTCTCATATCGATAATGTGCCAATCACTATACAGAGGACTGACCTCTACAGAAAGGCCAGGAGCCCTATACTCATGGAGGGCAGAATCCACGCTAAGTGGACCTTACAATTCAAGTTGAAAATTATGCGACGAATCCAAAATGCAGAGAAAAAAGTCTCCAGAGACGGGATAAGGAGAACATTAAAGCATGCCTCTAAAAGCACAGTTATGGGACCCAGGATATAACTCAGTGGTAGAGTTTGGCATACATGCAGGTCTAGGTTCAATCTCCAGTTCAAAAAATTTTAAAAGTCAGTTAAAAAAGAAAAAAGTAGCATGCTAACTTCCTGCCCTCCTCCCTCATCTTCAGCCCCTGATAACCAATAGTAAATAAATAATAAAAATTAAAAGCTGTTACTGAGGTCAAAGCAGGAAAGGCGACCAAAGGTGAGGTTTGCTAAATTGACTGCAGAACATATGCAAAGCATCACCTCAAGGCAATCTAGTTTGAAAGGAAAGGGATCACCTAAGCCACTGAAATGGGACCGCTGTCACATACAGGAAGCTACCATTCAAATGGCCACCGCCTGAAGAACCTCAGGCTCTAATGAGATCTGGATTCTTTCCCCAGCTCAGTCCTATTTCCTATAGCTTCAAACTAGTGGATTTCTTCTTCTAGGGTACAGTTTCTGCGTTTATAAAACTGCAAGAACAACAGAAAAAAGAGAAGTGTGATGAATAGGGAGAAGGCACTCTGTTCACCAAGGGTGCACATAATCAGCAGCCGACACCACCAGCTTTAAATGGCATAATTCCGTCCCTACCGGAAATGCTTTGCTCTTCCTCTTCCTCCTACACACCATGAAATGCACTTTCGCCATCAATACCCTTCCAGGCTGAGTAGATTTAGAAAAGGAGCTCTTGGGAAATCTACAACTTCCTAAAACCTATGCACAATGTTCCACTTGAGCGGACAGTTAGGACACAAAATCATCAATGTATTACTAACCAAGACACCACTAAATTGCTGCTGACCCAAGATGTGCACTAGAGCAGCAAAAGGCCACTTAGGGAGGTGTGAGGTGGCTTCCAGGAGAAGTAGCCCTGAAGTACAGGGAAGAACAGATAGGGGTCAGGTGAAGGAGAGCAGCAACAGGAAGCAAAGATGTGCCGGGGCTCTGAGATAAGAGGAACATAGGCACTAACGAGAAGAGAACAGGATCCTATATTTCAAAACCACAATCACAGAACAAAATGAAAAACTGAGAGGCAAAAGGGACAAACCATAAAAAAGAGATTTTTTGTAAGAGGAATGGGAGGTCACTACAGGGTTTTAATCAGATTTTCTATTTGAAAAAACAGAGGAAATCCTAGGAGTGCTGATGTTGAATACCAGCAGTCACTAAACAGAGCAACCAAGATAAAGAAAGGTTGGGAAGAGAGAAAAGGGTTAGATATAGGAAAAAATCAAAACTACCAAGTGCAACTTGGGAGCATCAACAGATTTTTAAGAAGTGCAGAATAGGGCCGGAGAATTGTATGGGAATTAAGATACTTGCCTTGCATTCAACCAGCTTTCGTTCAATCCCCGGCACCACACTTAATCCCTGAACACCAACAGGAGAGATTCCTTAGCACAGAGCCTGAGGTGTAAGTCCTGAACATTGCCAGGACAAAAAGGGGGAAAAAATGCAGAATATCAAGTCCCACCACAGAACCTGTATTTCAACAAAGTGTGTCCAGGCAATTCAAACGAACACCAGAGTTCAAGAAACTGCTTCAAAACAGAATGGGAACTAAGTTTTTGGAGAACATAAACTTTACCACCCAACTTTTGACATTTTTCAAACCCAATTTTAATAGTCTGAAATTAAAATGTAAAGATGCACTAAATTCAAGTAAAATCACAGATGAGGTTTCTTATGGATCACCTCTCTCCCTAAACCTTGTCAACAGGGCTGCAACACTGGGTGGTAAGAGATATGATGCAAAGAAGCATTGTTTATCCATTCCCTGAAATATCCAGGTATTTCCCTAAGCAGAAACCAAATGTGCCAAAACTACCAGAAGCATCCATAAGCCAGCCACCTTTGAGAGAATGTCTCTCAACGTTCAACATAACTATTCACTTTCTACCCACTAGAAAAATGAACAAAACAACTGGCAACACTCATCAGTCTTGCAGATTACAATTCTAATGATAAAAATGTTTATTGATTCAATCACTGCTTTCTGTGACGCCTAAAATAAGCCCTTTAATTATTATGTGTCCAAGCTTTTTCAAGTAATCAAAATAGGAAACCTAGCATTTATCCCCCTGAAGAATGTGAAGACATACTTGGGGATTCCTAGGGATTAGGGAAATGATGTTTTCCATGCTCTTTGTGGTATATCTGAGCTATCTGCTCCCTACAGCTCTGATTATGTCACTATGCGAATCAAAAACTTAGTGGTTTCATGGCATACAGTGAATAGACAGAGTCCTCGCTGGGGCAACCCAGTCTTCCTCAGTCTAATCCCCCAAACCTTGGCATTCTTGTTGCAGAGATTTTCCAGCTAACCCAGACTGTCACAGTTCTGAAGCAAACTGGATTGTTTTTTGTCTCCACAATTTGTGAGATTCCCAGTGAAACCCACTGCAAAATTTCTCCCTAAATCCACATACCCCCTGCATTAAAACCTAAGATATAACGGGAAACTACCTTAAAGGAGGTAGGCAAATTACCACATAAGGAAGAAGGGACAGAAATAGTCAGTGGACTAACACTGGAAAATTTATTATCCACTGGAAATACTGAACTAATTCAGTAGGACTCGAACACAGAACATGTAAACAGAGGCAGTGTGAAGACAGGGGCCACAGTAGCCTGCTCTCAGAAAGGCCCTCTGGACTTTATCCTAAAAAGACAAGTGGGAAGGTACTTGAAGACAACCATACTATATATAATACTTCAGAACTCAGTGAGAGCAGAAGGCACCTCCAAAAACATTTCCTAAAGTTCTTATAATCTACTTTGCCCACAAATGAAATTCAAAATGCTTTAAGGAAATATCTGTGGGAGTTTTAATAGCAGTACAATTTCTCTTTTTACCAAGGATTATAATCACAGATGCACAGACCTTGTAGGAAAGTTAGCAATCATTTGCCCTAACCCCTTATTTTAAAGATAAGAAAACTATAGTCCTGAGAGATTAAATGATTTGCTCAAAGACAGAGGCAATTTGTGGTAGGGTCAATATTCAATCTCAAAACTTCTAGGCCAGAGAGAAAAGAGAATAGTAAACATTCCATATAGGAGTGAACATATTCATCCACTCTTCCGACAAACAGTTATGTCCCAGATGTCATCATAAGCACTGAAAACACAGAAGTAAACTAGACAAACATCCTGAGAGAGATCTGTCCTTACAGAGTTTCTTCTTTGAGAGACATAAAGGAAAACTTAACAAATAATTTAGTCAGTTAGACCAAAAGAGGAACTACCTCAAAAAATGAAGGCAGAAGTGGGATGGGAGTCGGCTATAGACCTCACTGAAAGTAAGCCTCACTGAGCAAAGGACAACCAAAGAAGAAGAGTGCCTGCAGATACTGATTTGAAAAGTCAGTGGTCAACTACTCCAATCATAATTTACCTCAACAAAGAGTAGGGCTGAGCTTATAGAAGAATGAAGCTCTTTTCTTCAACCTGCTGACAGCAATCCATTAAGTTCAACAAATAAAAATCCACACATCTAACATCTCTCATAAAGAAAATGGACCCCCAAAATAAGCAAAAAGTAAAACCCACACTTCTCCTTCTGGTTTTAATAAGAGACTCTGATAGGATGATAAAATGGAATGTAGTGGAAAAGCAGATAAGGAGGGAATTTCAGGCTAGAAGCAAAACAAGTACATATTCTACATTTTGACAATGAACCAAGCCAATTTATTTTGGTAATTGCCAAATATGGTTAAAATGTGGGTCACTTCCTGAAGACAGAAATTAAACTAACATCGGCACCAAGTTCCCAAAACCTAATAAAGAGTTGCCTAGAACAGAGCAAATGAGGGTATCAAAAGGATGACAAAAGAAATTAAAAGTTTCTCCACCCAGCCCAGAGGACACTGTACAGCAGCAACACGTTGATTCCAAAGAGCACATTCTTGCTGCACAATTCTCACAACAAACTCATGAAAAATATATATTTACCACACTCACTTTAAACAGGAGAAAATCAGAGCAACTAAGTTCCTAAGAGTTTAAAATGCCCACAAAGTCCACAAGCAACACAGACAAGAGTCTGTCGATAGAACATATCTCTCTGACCCCACAACCCACCTGGGTTCAGCAAACTTTTGCACCTGGCCTGCTGTTGATTAAAATCTGTGAAGTAAGAATAATTTTTATATTATTAAAAGGTTGTAAATAGAGAGAGGGGGAAAAAGTATGCATGTACAGGCTCTGTGAGGCTCACACCTGAAGTATTTACAATCTTAACTATCACAGGGGCTAGAGCGATAGCACAGTGGTAGGGTGTTCACCTTTCACGCAGCCGACCCATGTTCGATTCCTCCACCCCTCTCGGAGAGCCTGGGAAGCTACTGAGAGTATCATGCCCGCACGGCAGAGCCTGGCAAGCTACCCGTGGCGTATTCGATATTCCAAAAATAGTAACAAAAGTCTCACATTGAGAGACATTACTGGTGCCCGCTCAAATAAATCGATGAGCAACGGGATAACAGTGACAGTGACCTATCACAGAGAAGTCTGACAAACCTTAAAGTCTCACCCAGTGTTTTTCAACTTTTATTCACTTCAGGTTATACATTTCAATATTTATACAACAGCAGTTCTGAGACCAGGAGTTAAAAACTATGATGCTGGGGCAAAAAGATAGTACATCTGGTAAGGTGCTTGCCTTGCACACAGCCAAGCCAGGTTCAAGACCTTGCACCACACACGGTCCCACACTAGTCCTACCCAGAAGTGATTCCTGAACACAAAGCCAGGAGTAAACCCTGAGCATAGCTGGATGTAAACAAAAACAAAACTAAACCAAACTAAACAAAAAACCCGTCAAGTTAAGAAGCAGTAACTTTTGCATTGACCTGAAAGAAATTTCATGGACCAAAAGCAGGCCCATGAGCTGATGGTGTAATAAACAAACTGTACTATGCATCAGCAGATTCAGAACAAATTCTACCGGATGTGTTTTGTTCCCCAGACCATAATCTTTCATGAGGACAAAGAGGCACTAATGACTCAAAACCAGTCCCTGCAGTGGCCAGACTGAAAGACCATCATTGCCCAGGGGAGTCCCTGGGGTCCCTCCACGCTACTAACCAGTTTTTACTCAGCATGTGCTTTTACTTCTTATACTTTCTCCCAACATAGAGCAATCTCTTCTTTCCTTCCTAACCACCTGCTGTCAAGGCACCAGATCTTAAACCATTCTCAGGCTGCTGAAAGACTGTCCAATACTTCAAAAGTATCTCCATTTTTTCCACTCCAAATCTGAATTTCTATGGTTTCTCTATCAAACCATTACAGCCTAAAAGCCCAAATTAATCTACCCAAATGTGGAGAAGAAACAGGAAATACTTGGGAGGCCCAGTCCTTTCTCTTCCCTGGATGACCCGTTCCATTTACTTAGACTAGAGCAGAGGAATTTTGTTTCCCTGGCCTCCTGGCAGCTATCCCCCTTTCTGTATTTATAGCACCCTAATATTCCTTTGGGAAACCATCCTTCCCTGGCTTCTGGAACATTATTTCATATGTTGTTGATCCTACTCTGCACCCAAACTAGTTCAAGGATTATCTCAAGGGTGAGCATGTGATTCAATTTTAAAAATGTCACTCAGAACCATGCTCAGGGTGTAAGTTTTAACTCCTAGTCACAGATTATCTCTCCAATGAGAGAAGAAGCCATAAGAAGGAAGCCATGGTGAAGTAAAGCAAGTCCAAATGATGCTGGAAGGCCAAGGCCTGCCAATGTGGTGTGAGCATAAGACGCAGCCTACTCTGAAGTAAGGGCAGCCCTGTTCTTGTCACTCCAGCTCCAGACCACATTCAATTCCTTTCCTGCTTAAAAACACAGACCCAACTACATTCAACAAACAAAAACCATAACTCATAAGGCTCAACTAGTAACAAACAGCTTAGTACATCCTTAGACAAGGATTTAACAAGCCCTGGGTGAGTCATAACAATTTTCACGAATTTTTTTTTACTGAGGTATTTTTGATAAATCCTTTAGTCCTTTAGTTGTAACAAGCAATATAAAATAAGTTCTTGTGTGCCTGCTAAAGGGGTAGGCATGGGTGTGGCTTGAAAAATGGAGTAGTAGTAGAGGGAAAGTGAGTCGGTGGTGGGTAGATGTTCAGACATGAAAGCCCATAACAACTGTATTGTGAACAACTTTATAAACCAAAGTGTTTAAGTAAAATATTTTATTTTAAAAAATAAATTCCTTTCCTGCTTCAACAGCCTGTGAGTCTTCTGACCCTCACCACGAGGTGGCCTATCAGGTTCAGCCCAAGTGCAGGAACCATGACTACAAGTGCATCTCTTCAGAACAGACTGCAAAGCTGAGAATAACCAAAGCGTCCTTCACTGTTCATAGCTCTTCAGCAGTACTCCAGTCTGTGCTGACAACAAAGGGAATTACCTCTATTCTGTGGCTGCTGAGAACACAAGGCTCACCTGAGAGATGGCAGGATCTTCTAATTTAGCACCAAGTTATCAGAGACCTAGCACCAGTGAGATTCAAACAGTAAATTCACTCAGTATTTCAGATTCATACTTTATCTCTTCCCACACCCAAAACGAGTATTCCTCAAAGGGAAGGGGAAAAAATAAAAGCAAAGTAACATTCAGTGGGTGAGTCCTCTAGCTTCTATTATGTTCAGCGTTGCTTAGCAACTGGCCTCAGTCCACTGATTCAGATGGACAAGCAGAGGAACACGCGTCAGACCTCCGGGTCGTGCAGCATGTCCTGTTTATAACCCTTTGACTCCAAGGCAGGAGAGAGTTTGTGTTATTCTACCAAGTGAGCCAAATACAGCCCACAGAGCACCTCCTGTCTTCAAGGGCTACCCATGGACATATCTCTTCTCCCTGGCCAGAACTTTTGCCTTCAATGAACAGACAATATCAACATTTCATCCAAACATTTTTCTTCATCTTTTTTATTAAAAAACTGTGATTTAGAGAGCGAGAGACAGAGAGAGAAATAAAGTGCCTGCTGAACTGTGATTTAGAGGATAGAGAGAGACAGAAAAACAAGAAAAGTACCTCCCATAGAGGTAGGAAGAGGGCGGGGGGAAGTGGGAGGCAGGAGGGAAACTGGGAGTAGTGGTGGTGGAAATGTACGCTGGTAAAAGGATGGGTATTAGAAAATTTTATGACTCAAACCCAATCATGATCACCTTTGTAACTATGTAATGTGATTCAATTTTAAAAAATAATTTTCTAAGGAACTGTGACTTACAAAGTTTATTGATAGTTTTAAGCATAAAACATTTCAACACCAACACCACCACCACTGTCAACTTTCCTCCACCAGTATTCCCATATTCCCTTCCCACTCCAATTCCCACCCCATCCCCGCTGTCAACTTAGAGGCACATAACAGAGTTTCAGTGGTTGCGGTTTGTATCTCACACTTTCAGTTTTGTTGAGTCTATGTTTTAGACATATGGCCATACCATTCACCCATATCACCAATATAACTGAAGCCTTGGTGCCTGTTTACCTATTACTTCCAGTTCTCTTCTTCTCCCCTTGATTTCTTTCCTTCTTTGTCCTTCTCCTCTCTAAACACTAAGGTCAAGGACGATCTAGGAATCCCCCTTTTACCCCAATACATTTCCTCATCTGGTATTCTATATACCACAGATAAGTGAGATCATCCTGTGTTTGTCTTTCTTCTTCTGACTTACTTTGCTCAACAAGATATCTTCCTGTTCCAGTCAAGTTTCAGCAAATTGCATGATTTCATCATTCCTTGCAGCTGCATAGCATTCCATTGTGTATATGTACCACATCTTCATAATCCATTTAAAAAATATTTCCAAAAAATAGCTCAACTGGGACCGGGAATACAGCTCAGCTTTGGAGTACATGCCTTGCATATGTGGGGCTTCATACCTGGTTTGAGCATCCGGGGGTGGGGGGGAGGTGGAGAAGTGGGGAAAGCGAGGAGAAGTGTGAAGGAAACTGGGCAAGTCCAGTAGTTTCAAGAAACAGTTTTGACACAGAACTTTTTTTTTTTATGAGGAGATAAGAGGGAGGAATGAAAAGGAGTGGTACAGAGCCAGGGAAACCCAGGCCAGCTGATGCCTCAAGTTCAGGATTGTCTAGAATTCTCTAAGACACTATTTACTCCACTATCCAAGCACTGAGAGCACAGCCACAGCGTTCTCTGCCTCTGGGTCATGAGCTAAATTCCAGCAACTAAGAAGTCAGTGGGGACAGAGATTTCTACCCTTGACAACCCATTTTTGAAGTAACTGTGGTACCAGGTCCCTGCAGTCAGTACCATGGAGGAGAGGAGAAAAAGAATGTAGGTCAATGAGACTCCAGTGCTTAAATGTCACTGCACAGGGTGTCAGTGTGTGTGAAATATAGAGGATGGTGTTCCTTCTCTCTCCCTGCCTGCTCTTAATTAAATACCTGAGCACCATGGTTCTCTGCAAAGACCAGAGCCCGAGAGATAGGCAGCTAAAAGAAACTGATTCTCAGACTTCAATTCTAATAAGCAAGATTCTGTTAGTATACTTACGAGGCTGAGTCGGAAGCACTGTCTTTTATTAGCTGAATTCCTTTTTGGATCTTTTGGTCTACAAGAACTATCCAAATTAATAGATATTAAATCTGATTTTTTTAAGTCACTACAGGATTTCAGCCTTGGGGTATATTCACTGGAGGAACAAGAGATATAATCCCAACATGGAAATACTGTCAACAAACCACAGAGCACGACCTGCAAGAAGAATAATCTTCTCAGAAGAAAATGAAAAATAAGTCTTTTCTGATTAATCATAAGGTTCATAAAAGGTCCCTGTCATTTGTGCTACTATGACAGCTAAACTGTTAAGACGTCTTTAAAAATTGAAAGGTATGTAGTAAAATACTCTGAATTCCAATTATCTTTTTATTTCATTTATGTATTTTATTTGGCCTGGAGTGATAGCACAGAGGATAGGGTTGCACGCGGCCGACCTGGGTTCGAGTCCTTTACTTCATCCCTCTCAGAGAGCCCGGCAAGATACTGAGAGTGTCCCGCCCACACAGCAGAGCCTGGCAAGCTACCCCTGGCGTATTTGATATGCCAAAAACAGCAATAAGTCTCAGAATGGAGACGTTACTGGTGCCCGCTCGAGCAAATCGATAAACAACAGGACAACAGTGCTACAGTGCTATGTATTTTATTTATTTCACTTTTTTTTTTCATACCCAGCAATGTCAGTATCTACTCAAAGCATGTCGTTTGGGGGTTAGTGCCAGTGGTGCTTGTGGGGGCATGCAACACCAGAGAGGAACCTGGGCCTCCCACATGGAAAGCATGTGCACTAGCCCTTTGAAATGTCTCCAGAACTTAATTTTTAAAAAAAATCTTGGGAAGGAGGTGGGACAGTGGAGAGAGAGCACAAAGATTAAGGCACTTCCCTTGCATGGAGCCAGCCCTGGCTCCACATATGGTCCCCGAGCACTACTAGGAATGATCCCTAAACAAAGAGCCAGGAGTAGCAACTAAGAATGTCAGGCACAAACCCCCCCAACATCCATAAACAAGAAGAAAAAACAAGAAGAAAAAAAAATTTTTTTAAATGAGCAAACTGCCTTATCAAATTAAGAATCAGGTGTAAGTCCATTTCTTCTAAGTGAAAAGATTATGAAAGGAATCAATCCAAAGAAAATTAAATGGCCCAATCAAGTAGATGTGGGCCACCTACTTGAGGCTGCTTATGACTCAGATTTAGAAACTTGGATGGCTGGGGATGTGGGTCAGCAGCAGAAAAATTGCCTTGCATGTGTGAAACCCTGGGTTCAGTCTATGGCACCACAAAAATAAACAGAAAATTAACAGAAATTTTAGTTCTCTCTTCAGTGACAATCTAAGAGAAAAAGAGCTAGAACAGGATATAGGTGGGAAGCAAACAGAGTAGGGATAGTAATCAATTCTTAACACTAATTCTTGCTTTATTCAACTCATCTTATATCACTGTATCACTTTTCATCCCGTTGATCTCCCATTTGCTCAAGCGGGCTCCAGTAACATCTCCATTGGTCCCTGTCACATGCTAGTGTAGCCCAATGGTATCTGCTCAATCCAGGCACAGGAAGAGCCTCAAACTGCTCATTCAGGGTTTTGACAAAGAAGTCTGACCATCATGTTGGTGGGCGGCCACACGGTCTTTTGACATCCCGTGGAATCCAGTCAGTAACAGCTCTAGTCCAGCGGTCATATCTGAATCGTATTATGTGTCCGGCCCATCTGATTTTTGACGCCTTGGCAAACGAGACAGCGTCCCTGATTCTTGACCGTCGACAAAGGTCGGAACTCCGAATTCCTTCTCTCACTTGAGTGAAATGTGATACTCTTAGCATAGCTCTTTTGATTCCTCTTTGGGATACCCGAATAGTGTTCTCATCCTGTTTGCGTAGGGCCCGGATCTCTGAGGGGTATGTTAGTGCAGGAAGAATGGTAGAGTTGAAAAGATGTGCCCAGAGTCGAAGATCCTTCGTCCTCTTAACCACTTCTTCGACACTCTTGAAGGTGTTCCACGCTGCTGTCTTCCTCCTGCGGAACCAAGTCGTTCCTCATGTTAAGTTCTCGACCCAGGTACACATAGCTGCTACATTCAGTGATGTTTGTTCCACTGAGAGCAAATGGAACGTCAGGGACTAGTTCGTTTTTCATGAACATCGTTTTGCTGAGATTCAGCTGCAGTCTGACCTTTCCACACTCGCGGTCGAAGTCAGCCAGCATTTGGGCTGCTTGGTTAATGTTTCTCCTTATGAGAACGATGTCCTTAGCAAAGCGAAGGTGGTGTAGTTGCCGACCATCTTCACTCCCATTCCTTCCCATTCCAGTTGTCGCATGACATTCTTGAGGGTGGCACTGAAGAGTTTAGGTGAAATGGTATCACCCTGCCGAACCCCTCTCTTTATGTCAATCATCACTTCCTTGTAGAATGATGAGATCCTGGTGGTGAATCCGCAATAAGCTCGAAGAGGATCTTGATGTACTGAGTTTGAATGCCCTGTTTGGCTAGGGCTTTGATGACCGCTTCAGTCTCAACAGAATCGAAGGCCTTCTTTAAATCGATGAATGTTAGACAGAGCAGCATCTTGAACTCTCGCAAAACTTCAATGAGTTAAGTCACTGTGTGGATATGGCCAATCGTGCTAAATCCTTTTCGGAACCCGGCTTGCTCGAATGGTTGTCCTTCATCTAGTGTTCTGCCTATTCTATTCAGGATGACTAGAGTAAACAATCTGTAGATGACAGATAAGAGGCAGGTTGGGCGATAGTTGCTGATGTCGTGAATGTTTCCCTTCTTGTATAACAGAATGGTCCTGCTGGTTTTCCATTGGCATAGAACCTTGCATTCGGACAGGCAGTGTGTGAAGAGCCGAGCCAGTGTATTGATGAGTACTGGCAGCAGATTCTTCAGGTATTCGGGTCTGACTTTGTCTGGACTGGGTGCTGTACTCGTCTTTACTGATGAAATGGCATGTCGGATTTTGAAAGGGAGGACATTGGGAATGACATATCCATCCTGCAGAATTTGGTATGTGGGCAGGTGGACGTGGCTGTCGAAGAGGTCCGAGTAGAACTCGTGAATAATCCTCTCCACTGCCCTTCTGGAAGATGTGATAGATCCATCAGGATGTCGGAGGGCAGTCATCTTGGTCTTATAGTTGAAGAAGGACAGGCAAGCGTTGTGAATACTTGTTCCGGCTTCTGCTGCATCGGGCAACACTGCTGCTCTTCTCTCTTTGAGGTCTTCCTTTATCACTTCTCTGCATAGCTTTGCGAGCTCAGACATTAGCTTGTGACTGTCTGAGGCTCGTGCCAAACCATGTTGGCAAATGAGCTCAAGAGTTTCCAAAGACAGGCATCGGTTTGTGGCTTTCCCACTCTCAGCATTCTCTGCCCAGTCAGAGGTGCTGAACCAGTCGATCGTATTCCTCGTCAATGTTGTCAATGACGGCATCTTCCCACATTGCCACAATAGTGTCCAAGAGCTCCCAGTTGGTGGTCATTCTGGGAATTCTCTTTTTTTTTTGGGGGGGGGGGAATTATTTTCTTAAACTTAAACTTTGCAGTCCTTTCTCCCCACTCTGTGAAGTAGAATTTGGCACGAAGGAGATGGTGGTCCGATCCCATTTGGAATTTTTGGACAACAGCGACATCGGTCAGGCAAAACCTTCAATTGAATATGATGTGGTCAATTTCATTGTGGAACTGTCCACTGGGAGACTCCCATGTCCAACATTTAGATTTGGCCTTCTGGAATTGTGAGTTACCATGGATGGTCTTGGTCAACATGATGAACTCAGGCAGTCCCTCACCCTGTTCGTTCCATTCTAGGCCATGGGACCCAATGTGGAGTTCTTCAGGTGACCTTCTTGGTCTTATCCTGGCATTAAAATCACCGACAATTATCTTGTAGAAGGTGTGGTCTTCTTTATAGAACTTCTCCAGCTCCATGTAGAACTTCTCAGTTTCTTCTTCATCATACTTTAATACTGGTGCGTAGACAACAAATAATAAAACTGCTAGCAGTGAGCCACATCTATTCAAGGGTAATCATCCAATTTCGATTGTTAGGCATTTGAATAAATCAATGCTCATAGCCAAGTTCGTGCCTTCAAGGACACCGACGCCACCGACGCATCTGTAGTCACATGTTCCAAGGAAGAGTTCTTCTCCAGTGTCAAAAATGGAGTGATGTGATTTATGCCTTCTCGTTTCAGTCAGACCAATGATGTCGTACTTGATCTTCTGTGCTTGCGCCATCAGGTCCTCGATGGATGCTTCTGATGCCAGCATACATGCATTGAAAGTACAGACAGTCATTTTAGTCTTTCCTCGTTTTGGCAGTCTAGTTCATCCCTGAGATTTTATCAGCCTCTTCTTGCTCATCCTTCTTAATGCTGCCGTACTGAGGGCTCTTTCGGTGTCAGGCAAATGAGGCCCATCGTTGTTACTGTTCTTGGCATATCAAATATGCCACGGGTAGCTTGCCAGGCTCTGCCGTGCAGGCAGGGTACTCTCGGTAGCTTCCCGGGCTCTCCAAGAGGGATGGAGGTTTTTAGGGCAGCCTCCAATCGCCCTTACAGGTGTTCCCATGGTTCATACCATATCTGAAGCCCATCAAATATGGTGTGAAATTAGGGAAAATTCTTATGCTGTGTCACGCGGCTGTGGAAACTGGCCTGGAGTGTGGCAGTGGCTGGGTAGTGGAGGTAGTGGAGGTCTGCCGGTGAGTATTTATCTGGCTCTGGTAAGGTGGGTCGTCTAGGTTTGATCCCTGGGGCGGGGCGCCTGAGATTGTAGGAGTTTCTGCGTCTCGTTGAGCCTGGAGTACAAGGTTGAAAAGTTCTGCTTTACCTGGTTCTGTGGGCTTCACTCATGCGTGAGGTTCGGCCCAAATCCAGAAAAGTGGCCTGTAGCGTGGCAGTGGCTGGGTAGTGGAGGTCATTCAACTCACCTATCTTATGCAAATCCAAAGGTAGACTGGTGAAGAGAAGTGACACCTAATCTATTGAGAAGCAAATAAAATCTAAAGAGAATGAAGAGGTATTTGATGCCATGAATACCTTAAGGTACTTTCAGAACACAACTGTGTAGCAGAAATAAGCTCCTTGGGGGACCTCTGAAATCATTCAACATAACCCTCCCGCTAGAGAGGATGGGAAGTACTATGTCACTGATAAAACAAGTAATGGAACAGATAGAGGAAGAGGTGGACAGTCACTCAGACCTGAGGCCACTGGAGGAGACCTGCAGCTCAGATCTCAAGGAAAAGAAGAATTAACCAAGTGAAGATTGGTTAATGCAAAAGCATCACATAGGAACATCAGAGAAAAGGTCTTGAGAATGGAAAGTGCTCAGTCTGGGACTGGTAAAGCAATGAGTGAGGAGGAAGACCAATGGCTGAGAGCTCAACAAATACAAAAGTCACACTAATCAGTTATATTTGTATTCTGGATGACATGGAAAGCTACTGGGAAATTTCTGGTAAGTGACATGTTTTCTTTATTAACTTGTATCTCCATTTATTCACTAAGCAGTGAACTTCAATTTCTGAAGCAGTAGTTTTTATTTTAATTTAATGAAAGAATCGTGGTTAATAAAGTTATCGATACTTGGGTTTTAGGCATATACTATTGTGACACCAGGCCCAATACCAATGTCAACTTCCCTCCACCAGTGTTCCTGTGCTCCCTCCTGTCCCCACCCTCACCTGTCCCTTTGATAGACACATTTCAAAGTTATGTGGCTGTGGTTGTACTTTAGATCTCATGTTTTCAGTATGGTTGAGTCTGTGCTTTGGAAATAAAGCTATCCTACTTCTATATCATTAGTATAACCCATGCCTCTAAGCCCTGTTTCCCCACTACTTCCTTTTCTCTTCTTCCTTTCCTCTTGGTTTCTTTCCTTTTCTGTCTTTCTCCTCCCTACAGTCTGGGATCAAGGCTACTCTAAACACCCCCAACCTTTTATTACAGAATCTTTCCTCATCCAGGCATTTTAAAATATGAGTTCATGTGCCATTGGAAGAATAGATTCTAACTTGCCTAGATTGATAAGGTTGGGCACAATCATTATTTCAACAGTTCTAATTATGGAAACAGAACAGGAAATTCAAAGCAGAGCTCTCCATCAGGCGATAGCTTGAGATTTTTGAATAAACAGAATCACCAAGTGCAGACTCGGAATATCAGGTCACCCAGCCCCTCAGAAAAGCATTGTCTGGTCATATAACATCAAGTGGCCACTACCTGACACTATTCTCTCTCCAACTTCATCACAGCACTTCTCACTATCTAAAAATATTCCTACAGTTTACTTTTATCATTTTCCTATTAAAAATGTAAGTTCCCTGAGCGGCAGAACTTTCTCTTGTTAAAAGCTAGTTCCCCAGTGTCTAGAACAAGAACTAGTAAACAGTTGGTGCCCGGCATACACGTGTTGACTAGGCTAATGAAATTAAGACCCTATCTTTTTTATATATATTTTTTACAAAGTAGTTCACAATATTTCATTATATTTCAAATTCAAATATCAATCAATTACACCTTTCCATGATCATATTTTGGGTGTTTCCATCCCAAACCCCAATCCCTGCCCCAAAGCAGAACCAAAGTGATATATTTTGTATTGCTTCTTATGAAAAACTGCTGAAAATGCTACAAAATCTTGGGGTATAGATAAAGTGTGTGGCATGATGTGTCACATGGCTTCAAATGCCCTATCTTTATGACGCCTCCAAAGAAACAAAATATCCTACCAGTCCCCAATCTTGGATTCCTTCCTAAAACAATGAGCTTCTCAAAAGAGTGGTTGTTATGTCTGAAATAATTTCAGAAATTCAGTAGATATAAATGGAGTAAAAAGTTCCCCTGCCTTAGATCTCACAATAACCCAGCCTGATCTTTTGTTTTCCTCAAAACTGCCCAGCATTCAAGTCTACAAAGACAGGAGTAAAAGAAGAGCTGGGGATCCCAGAGAAGCAAAAAAGTATAGTAGAAATGACATCTGCACTTACATGTTCATCGCAGCACTGCTTACAATAGCCAGAATCTGGAAAAAACCCGAGTGCCCTAGAATAGATGACTGGTTGAAGAAACTTTGGTACATCTATACAATGGAATACTATGCAGCTGTTAGGAAAAATGAGGTCATGAATTTTGCATATAAGTGGATCAGCATGGAAAGTATCATGCTAAGTGAAATGAGTCAGAAAGAGAGAGACAAACATAGAAAGATTGCACTCATCTGTGGAATATAGAATAACAGAGTAGGAGACTAACACCCAAGAATGGTAGAAATAAGTACCAGGAGGTTGGTTCCATGGCTTGGAGGCTAGCCTCACATTCTGGGGAGAGGGCAACTCAGAGAAGGGAACACCAAGTAAAATGTGGTCAGAGGCCATGGGTGGGGGGAGGGTGATGCATGCCTGTAGACTAGAGACCGAACACAATGGCCACTCAACACCTTTATTGCAGACCACAACACCTAATTAGAGAGAGAGAACAAAAGCGAATACCCTGCCACAGTGGCAAGGTGGGGTGGGGGGAGATGGGACTGGTGAGGTGGGAGGGATGCTGGGTTTACTGGTGGTGGAGAGTGGGCACTGGTGAAGGGATAGGTTCTTGAACTTTGTATGAGGGAAACATGAACACAAAAATGTATAAATCTGTAACTGTACCCTCACAGTGATTCACTAATTAAAAATAAATAAATTATAAAAAAAAGAAGAGCTGGGGATAAAAATACTGATGTTGGGGAGACCAGAGCTATAGTACAGCATGTAGGACACTTGCCTTGCATGCAGCTGACTTGGGACCAATTCCATGAACTCCTTCTAACTCCCAGAACCTGATCAGGAGTGATTCCTGAGCACAGAGCCAGGAGTAAGTCCTGAACACTGCCAGGTGTGATCCAACTCCCCCACCAAAAAAAAAAGCTCAAGTTGGGAACTGGGAAAGTTCAAAGACCAGAGGATAGATATCACTGCCCTAGGACTCCAATATTCAATATTCACAGAAAAAGCAACTTTGTGTTAGGTATGACAAAAGACACTTCTGTTAGACTGACTTAAGTCAGCTACCTGCTCCAAGCCTGTTAGTGAATTGTGCTGGGAGAGGGCCTCTTTCAATGTGGTTTGGGTTTCTGGCAAGTCAGCAATCAAACAGACCACAAGAGAATCCTGTGACTGAATGCGTTTAAAAGCAAGACACCGGGACTATGTTCCACATGATTTACTGGTCAAAATATAAAGCCCAGTCAATAATTTCTAGAGGTAATTTCCAATACAAGGATTCCTCTTTAATGTGGAAGCCAGAGAGATCTAGACATGGAGATAGCACAAAAATAATTTTTTTCAAATTTGTATATTATTCCTATCCAATAAATAAAAATGGCAATTTTATATATTAGCATTTTAAGTAAATATATATTATTACAAAATATATATAGTCATAGTATAAATGAACTAGTGCAATTGTGACTTCAGGACAAGTGCTTTACACATATTACCACAATTAACCCTTACAAAGTTCTCAAGTAGGTAGTATTATTCCATTTTATAAACGAAACAAGATTTTAGGATCTGTGCAATAAGATTATAGTGTTTGTAGCATAGCTCTTTAGACCTAGATGGTTGGTACTGAACAAAGGTTCAACTTCTGGCACCAACTCTTTATTAATATGAGTTACATTAGATTTTTCTGCCTCGGTATTCTTATTTTTTGTTTTATTGAGATGGAGGGCATGAGGGGTGTTAGGCCACATCTGGCAATATCCAGGAGTTATTCCTAGTTCTGCACTCAGAAGTCACTCCTGGCAGTGCCCCTGGGACAATATGGGATGCCAGGAATCAAACCCGGGTCAGCCACATGCAAAGCAAGCATCTTAGCTTGCTTTGATAAGCCACGTGTAAAGCAAGCGCCTTACCCCGCTGTGATATCTCCTCAACCCCACCTGCCTCAGTGTTCTAAATTACACAGCAATTATGAAGGTTCATATAAATAAAGTGTGTTAAACACTTTCATAAGAGTCTGGCACACTGTAAACAGTTAAATGGTGGTAGGTATTGCATTACTACTGTTAGATTCCAAATAAATTTAACAATATGCTTTAAACATTAAGGAAGACTCTACAGAATTCTGAAAGGATATCTACTCTTTGTCTCCATATTTCTGCTCAACCAGCAAAGAAAAGATGGGAAGAAGGAGAGAGAGGGAAGCTGATTCTTAAAGATATGGAAAAATTGAGTGCAGTCTATGCAAATTTATTTTAAGAAGGTAATGGTGGTAATTCTAGGGGGCATCCATATTAGACCATAAAAATGACAAAACAAACCAAGAAACCAAGAACCCAAGAAGTGATCTTTCATAAATTCTTGACACAACCTAACTGGAATATGACATAGCCACTGAAAACAATCCTTAGAGTGACTAATGTTATAGAAAGATTAACTGTAAACTATTGAATAGGAAAGGCTATAAATCAAAATGAGTAGTATATATAATCAATATTCTAATTATAATGGTGCAGTTGACATTTTCTTCTTTTATTCATCTGTAATTTCTCATTTTTCTAAAATAAGCATGTATCAACTATATATATAATGAGAAAAAAATACAAGTTTGGGTTTGGACAGCTTTATCATTTTTTTTAATGACTAGCCTATCTATGCATTAAAAAGACTGAAGAATGTATCCCTCAAAAGAAGATAGACTGGACATCCTGCTATTTTCACATTGATGGCTTTGTGAACCACGGGGTTAAGCTTGAGTGAAGGAGATGTATGCCATCTTGTTCAGGTCTCATTCCAATATGTCCAAAATTTATCCTTTCTGTGATTCTAGGTAGGGTACCTGCAAAGACTGAGATTTCAATACACAGTATCTTGACCTATCCCAAGTAGATTTCTAGGTCCCTGACTGGCATTAAAAATACATTAACTATATCTGGAGCTGTTCAACTAACCCAAATAACATGCTCTCATTTAATGTCCCCAAATTATTCTTGAAATATAAACCACTGACCTACTTTGAATAGCACCCCTCATCCCAATGATAAAAATGGGAAATGTAAGGTTTGTCTCAGGTCCCAAAGAAAGGCTAAAAATAAACTCTACTGTCCGTCCCCACCCCACCCCCCGGCCCACCAGAGCAGCTAAGCAGTAAATCCAACATTCTGTACCCACCCTGGTTCTGAGCTGTCACCTCTGGAACATAACACAGGAAGTATAACAGGAAAGCATGCCCCAGACATTTTTTTTTTCTGTAAGTTGGGATCACTCACAACCCATGTTACTACCTAATTCCAAGCTCACAAATGACAGATTCTACAAATTTGCCTCAAATCTAAAGTCTTTTTCACTATACTCCTAAAACTCCAGAAATCAGTTGCAAAGTGTTTACAAAACACTTTGATCTTTCCCAGAACAAAATGGTTAGAGATTGGTCACTTCTTTGGCCCTTTTGCAAGGCAAGATGAGCACAATGGAAGGGCAGACCAAAAGAAGGGGAAAAGAATGAAAAAGATAAGTAGTAAATGAGAGAAAAGGTACATGAAAGCATATATGTTACCTACATTGCTCTAAGAAATATAAGGTCTTGAACTTAGTCCTACACTAAGTTCCTCCCTGGCTGGGGAATTTCTCGTTCTTTCCCTCTACTTTCCAATAAATTTCTATTTCCATCTCTGAGTCTGAGCATCTTTAGATAAAAATAATTAAAAATAATAATAATGAAAACCACAAGAAGAAGAATAAACACAATGTCTCTGGTAAAGAAGAACTTTCACAGTAAGACCTAACCAAGTCATTGCCATTTCAGCACCCGAGAAACTAACTTCATCCACAGGTCCTAAAATTGAAACCTCCAAAAATAATAATTCTTATGGGAATATATTCTTCTACTGTAGTAATGCAAAAATTCCTCTCTTCTGCTC
Organism: Sorex araneus; assembly: GCF_027595985.1. Classification (NCBI taxonomy): domain Eukaryota; kingdom Metazoa; phylum Chordata; class Mammalia; order Eulipotyphla; family Soricidae; genus Sorex; species Sorex araneus. The sequence goes on from NC_073307.1 coordinate 18,638,685, forward strand.
AAAATATTGCATTCACTTACAGGATGTTTGGTTCTTCCTTCCGGCTCTCACTAGCAAATCACCCTGAAATGCAATAGCAGAAACAGTGAGGGAGGTGGTAGGAGAAGTTCTAAACCAGAGACTGGGAAAAGACTGTGATTTAGTTCTGCTACCCTGGCCATTCTGTCCAGTGACCAGAATAGAGAAAATGCCAGATCCAAACATCCTGGCATTGAAACTGCAATATTCAAGGAACTAGAAATTGTTTAGATGCACCAAAGGAAAAGGAAATGTGATTTAAGAAGATCAAGAGACAAAGCAAAGAGGAGCGCACCAGACATTTGGGACATGGATTTAAAATCCCCAGTGAGAAGCTAAAGAGATAGCTGAGAAAGCTAAAGCCCAAGTTTGGTGCCATCCCTACCCCCAGCCCAGCACACCCTCTCAGTACTGAAGGCCCCCAAGCACTACTGGGTCTGACCGGCAGCAAGTCCTAGAGATCCATGCAGCCAAAGTGGTCAGGAGTGACCCTGAGCATTTCTTGGGAGCCAGCCACTCACCCTCTGCCAAATACCAAGAAAGTCAGAGCTGTTAGGATGGAAAGAATGAGGGAGGGAGAGATTGGTGTCTACAGAGTATGGGGCTTCTTCGGGTGATGAGAATTTTTTGAAATTAATTGTAGAGATAAATGGAAAACCATGTTAACATACTAACAGTCATAAACTCTACACTGTAAGTGAATAAAATATGGAGTATTTAAATTACATCTCAATAAAGCTACCTACAAAGTCCTAAGGAAGGACCTCCACGGTCTCCAGTCACCACTGCCTAACGCCATCCATCTGGCACATTTGGGAAATTCAGGAATGCTCCAAACATTTCACACATTTCTCATTTACAATAACCACCAATAAATAAAACACATCAATCGTCTTTCCTTAAAGAGACTCAGTTCTTCAAATTGAAGGGGGAGGGAAGATTAGACAATGACATTCAGAACGCAGGGTTGTGAAGACAAACACATGCTCATTTTTGTCTGTTGGTGATCATTTCTGCACACGAACTCTGAGCTGCTTCACATACAAACCCTCAATCCCTGTTGTGCTTTTCAATGCTGTGTGGTGTGAAGTTATGCTGGCAAGAGATGGGGTGGGGGTGGGGGGAGGTTATGAGAAGCAAGCCAGAGTCACATCCCAAAAGACACCGAGGCCAAAAGCTCTCAGTTCCACTCCAATTTTCTATGCAGTGAAGCAGAGCTTGCCCCGCTGGAAAGCTGATTACAAGCATGCTGGGTATGTAAAGAGGCAACAGGATTTCTTTCCAGAGAGAACCAGCTTGTTGTTGCTCTGAAAGGAGCTGGCAAGATGGCAGCTGACTGACTGTGCACACTGAGCTCAGCTGTCTATAGTCTCTGAGGCTGAGCCAGCAGACCAGATGCTGGAGCTGCCTGGGCTACAGAAGTTGAAGCCCCCCCATTCCCAGAGTCTCCTGGCCTCTGTGTCACCACAGGATGAGCAGTAAGGCCAAGGGATCCACAGGCCACACCTCCCAGCTCAGGGTTTATGGGAAACACCTCAGTGTGTGCATCAGTTATAAATGCAACAACACTCTGTCCTTAGAAATGTAGTCACAGTGGGGCTGGAGAGATAGCACAGCGGGTAGGGCGTTTGCCTTGCACGCGGCCGACCCAGGTTCGATCCCCGGCATCCCATATGGTCCCCCAAGCACCGCCAGGAGTAATTCCTGAGTGCAAAGCCAGGAGTAACCCCTGAGCATCGCCAGGTGTGACCCAAAAAGCAAAAAAAAAAAAAAAAAAAAGAAATGTAGTCACAGAACTTCTTAAGAAGCAAATCTCAGGGTGAAAGCAGCACAAGCACTGGTCCCTTTGCTGCAACACCCTGGAGTCCTGGAGTCTCATCAATAGCACCGTGGTCTTTCAGTCTCTCAGCTCTCCTTAGAGGAGATAAGGGAGAACAGGTGGCCAGAAATGAGTTGCCCCAGGGCACTACACACACACCCACACACACACACACACACACACACACACGGCTCTCTCTGGGTTTGGGGTACCTCAAACTACAGAATCATCAGCGCGTCCCCAGATGCTAAATTCTCTGGACTTATGCTACCGCTCTGTCAGCTCATACTTCCCAATTGGTTTTTTAGGTTTGGTTTGGTTTTTGGTTTTGTTTTGTTTTGTTTTGTTTTGGCTTTTCGGGTCACACTCAGCGATACACGAGGTTACTCCTGGCTCTGGAATCACTCCTGGCGATGCTCAGGGGACCATATGGGACACTGGGAATCAAACCTGGGTCAGCCGTGTGCAAAGCAAACCCCCTACCCGCTGTGCTATCACTCCAGCCCCCAACTGTTTTTAAAGAATTTTTTTTAATGTGCAACATAATGAGAGACTGACCCAAAATGACTTTAACCCTGACATAGGGAACTGAAGATTCAGTGTTATAATCTTTACCCAGTGCCTTACTAAAGACCCAGGAACATGAACTTTCCTATCAGGAGCTTCCCCACCTTCAACACCACAGAAAAGACTGGTCCCATAGGTCAAGTTCATGGAACTCCAGGAATGGAGTGCATAGGGAGCTTCTCAAGTCACCTGAACTTGTACACTTTGGAACCATACCCCCATCACTCCTTTGGGATGGCTAGTTGTGGGAAAGGGTGGAACAAAGGTTTAAGACAACTCTGGCCTACCATAATTCACATATGCTCCAAGAATCACCTCCATGACCCTGGGAGGAAGGAAGGTTTCCAGAACTTGCCCAGGAGCTCGGGCATCAGAATCTCCTCAAGGAGAGCCTGGGAATCTGCAGTGATGGAATTCATACATTCACCCTTTAAAACCACTTAAAAACAAGAAAAATCTGAAATGACAGTAGTAGGACATTCCTGTTTTACGGCACTTGGCACATATCTGCTTGTCCTTCTAAGCACAAAACCTATGACTTTCCTTTATGTCTCATATATTATGTGGGGGTATTTCCTGTGCACCCTCTTCTTTCTCCAGTTTCACTTCCTAAGGTCGAATTCAAAGGCTTTTGGACAAGTTCTAATCTCACTAACTTGAATGACCATGATCAGGCAAAAGAAACTCACTGACCATCATCAGGCAAAAGAGTCTTCAATCTCTCAGTACACTGCCTCTCCACTTCCAGCTCCTCTGCCGAACGCTTGAGGACTGCAGCGTCCACTCTCTTCTCTCACTTCACCCCACTGGTTCTCTACCTTTCTGTGCATTAGAATGATCTGGTGGTTTCTTTTTAAAGTTCCTGTGCCCCAACTGCAACTCACACAAATTATGTCAGAAATTTTCCTTGGTTCTCAGAGTACCTGGTGAGACCCAAATAGATACTAATAACACAAACCCACTAACTCCCTCTAGAGCATCCAGTCTGTTTCCCATAACTTCAGAGGTGTCCCCTGCAAAACGAGTCTAACTCAGTAAGAACCATCCTTGCTAACTCTATCCCCACGTCCATTTCACACCATAGTTCTCCCACCCAACCACCCAGCTATCCCCCCAAGACCTACAACAGAAATTCTCCAGACACCCTGGCCCCATGAGGACCATTCATGCTCCTCTTCACCCATGCCAGCGCCTCTCCCCTGAAAATTGCCATGGGATCCCGGACTCTCCTCTGCAATTTATTTGTTTGTTTGAATAACAAAAATAATGATTCTCCACTGAGTCAAACATTCTCAGCAAAGTGGAATCACTGTCACTTGCTCTGGGCACCTGCTAGTACTACCTACCAAAAGCCTCGTCTACTGAGGACATTCATTGCTCCCTTACCCTCAGGAAAGTGGATGGTCAGGTGGTGGCCATTCTCATGCACTCTTCCTTGAAACTGTATTAAACAGAGTGAAGATCAAATCACTGGTCCAGTACATAGTTTAGATAATACAATGACAAACTTTTTAATGACTATGATTTCATGACTATACATAAAGATTTTTTATGAGAAAGTATCGCTAATCACATCAAATTGTGGTTTTGGAATGCCATAAAGTTCCCTTTTGAAATAATTTTTAATCAAGACTTTTTTTTTCCCCCAAAGTAAAGAAACAGTGGTAGAGGAAAGGCAAAACAATAGAAGTAAGGTGCTTCTGTTGTTTGTTCTGGACATCCAAGTTGTGCTCAGGAGTCAGGTGGGCTCTCCTGGTCATTCTAGAAGAATCAACTGGCCAAATGGGGCAAATGCAAGGGCCCAAAATATGACGCTGCTCAGGCCCCAGAGTACCAAGAACATCTGAGTCATCCTGTGATGCTAGGGGCCCTTTGGGGCTGTACCTAGCATTGCCCAAGGAACCATGTGGTGCCAGGAATCAAACTCAGGTCTGCTGCATGAAATGGCATGTGCCTTAATTAGCCTGTACTATCTCTCTGGACCAAGCTAACTGGTTTTCGAAGACTGATCTTTTCGAAATGCTGACTACAGGGACTTGTTAAGCTTTCAGAATTGCCTTTTCCAAAGTTCTTTGTTCCCTCCTCAAAGACCCGACCCTTTCATACCAAGTGATCTTTGAAGAACGCAATGGCTCCTCTCCACTTAAATGCAGATTTTTTTCCTCAATAAACATAACTGGTCTTCCGGTTCTGAATTCAGAGAATTAACCAACCTCAAATGTTGCCTGGTTGAGCTTGGGGATGCAAGGCACAAAGTTATTGAGGGCATAGAGGAATTACACATCCCAAGATTGACGTCGCTGAAGCCAATCCTTTAGGATGACTGCAAAAGTCATATGCAGATCAACTGAGGAAGTATTAGCACTCCAAGTCCCAGTGTTATTCAGGGGAAACTACTAAAACTCATCCCTAGTACTGTGTCCTGTGTACTCAGTGCTTCCCTTGCCTCCTCTCAAGACCCTAAGCCCCTGGAAGACCCATCCCAGAAAGCCCACCATGAGCAGGATCTCATAGACACTGGGATAAAGCAGAGGACAAGCAGCAAGACTGTGACTTTCATCCAGGGAAGTGCTAGCCTATGAGAGAGAGAGAGACAGAAGACAGATGTTGGATCAAATGATCTGCTCCTTTCCCACTCTACAGAAAATTTTCACTCATAATTAAAACGTGCCTATTGGCTCAGTCATGATCTCCAGTCATTAAAAGTAGACAGTGACCTTCTATAATATCTGCCAGAAATCCTGAATTATGCACAAAGATAAAAATTCAACAGCAACCACTCTGAGAACACAAACAAGTCGTGCAGGGCCCTGCACACAAGTGAATCCTCATTTCAGGGAATGATTCTGTTGAGACTTTAGCCCCAAACCATCAAGACACACATCAAGACATACAAACCTAGGAGAAGGAAGAAAACGGTGCTAAGCATTGTTCTATTACAGAGGCTACTCTATTATAATCTAGAGTGAGCTCCCATCCTCCTCTAAAATAATGATTTATAAAATTTAAAATCCAGTTCTCTTGGCTTTTCAGAAACACTTCTCTGAGACAGTGATGGGCATAAAGGGGCCGGAACAATAGTACAGCGGGTAAAGCACTTAGCTTGCACACAGCTGACCCTGGTTTGATTCTTTGGCATCCCATAAGGTGATATGGTCTCCATCAGAAGTAATTCCTGACTTCAGAGCAGAAGTATCCTGTGAGCATCACCAGGTGCACCACAAAAAGCATAAGAATTAAATCATATTTAAAAATTAAAATGTACGTACCCTTTACCCAACAGTTTCATTTCTTGGAACTTATACTTCAAATGTATACACCAATACTACAGGTACCAGGATGCAAACAGCAGCACTGCACATAATAGTAAAAGGCTGGAAAATATCTAAATGTTAGCTGAAGAATGGTTAAATAAACTAAGTTTTTTTGTTTGGTTGGTTTCTTGAGAGTTTTGGCTTATACCCACTAGTGCTGTGGGGTTACCCCTGGCTTTGTGCTTGGGACCCAGATGCAAGGCAAGCATCCAAACCTCTGCACTATCTCTCGGGTCCCTGAACTACATTTAATCCAAACAACATAATGCAATGCAGTTCTAAAGATACATGAACTCTATATTATGTATAAATATAGAATATCTAAAATAAATTAAAATGGTGCAATATGAAAATATATGAAAAGCAGCATATAAGGTTCAGAACTGAATATATATGTGTGTATTACTGACACATGCATAAATTATATCTGATAAATACACAAAAACTGGTGAAATGTTATTTCTAGTGGATGACCTCAGGATGAGGACACAGAGGAATACTCAGACTCCTTTTTCATCCCTTTTGAATAGTGCCACTTACAGGTATCACCCATTTAAACTTTTTTATAAGACATAAATTTTATAAGTAAAAATGTTTAATGTTACTTGCTCAGCTCATAATCATTTTCAACCTCTGACACACAAGCGTAACAACACAGTATCTAGTCTGAACTCTGTTAAGGTTCTCATTACCCAGTAAACAGAAATAGCCTCAAGTTCAAACTAGATCTACCAAGAAACCTATCTAAAGTCTCACTAGAGCTAGTTTATATTCTCAGAGAGTTCAAATGTGCAAAGACATCTGATACCCAGATTAGGTGAGATGTGAAACCTACCTGTAGTGTCTATAAACCATGTAAAATGGGGGTTATTCCTGCTTTTTCCTGTGTGGTAGCAGCAGGAATTCAGGTAGTGAACCAGCTTGGCCCAGAAAAATCAATTAACAGGGTTTGGTTCTGATTCCCAAATAGTCCCTCAAACCTTTGTCCATCTGGCAGAGGGAGCATGTGTGTGCACACACTACACACATATCCTGAGCCCCAGGAATCTCCTCATTCTAAATATAGTAGGCAACTGCCCAGGCTCCATGCTCACCCTCTGCCACATTCTGTGCCTTCCAATCAAGGTGAAAGGAACCAGATGTAAACACACCAGGACAGCTTCTGGCCCACACTGCCAAGCTATGCACCTTATTGTTTCTTCTCTGTCTCCACTAAAGGTTTCTACAAAAATGGGTAAACCCCAGTAACTCAAATTTGCAAACATTCCTCTGGCCACTAATGCTGTTGGTTTCAGCCTGATGAACAAGATATCCTTTCTTTGTCCTTGAAATCTGAAGTCAGAATAGTCTGTTAGATAGGCCAAGCACCCCATGTCCCCATTTTATCTGTAAGAACCCTACAGCTCGGGGCTGGAGCGATAGCACAGTGGGTAAGCTGTTTGCCTTGCACGCAGCCAACCTGGGTTCGATTCCCAGCATCCCATATGGTCCCCTGAGCTCCACCAGGGGTAATTCTTGAGAGCAGAGCCAGGAGTAACCATGTGCATTGCTGGGTGTGACCCAAACAACAAAAACAAAGCAAAAAAAAAAAAGAGCCCTACAGCTCAAAAATATATTAGGCAAACCCAAAGATAACTAGGATGCAATTATGCAATTAATATCACACACACACACATACACACACAAACACACACACACACACACACACACACACACACACACCATCACCACCACGACCCCCCAGATAATCTGGGGACTTGAATGTCCCAAACAGATCCAGTAGACCTGGATCCACTCCCGGCAATACTTAACCAAGAGACCACATGCTTCATTTTAAAACCCAGTAAAGGAGGGTGTATCTGGGCCCACCAGGGTCACCCCAACGGTTCTCAAAGAACCCTAAAGCCAACCCAGTTGTGCTTACGGACTCCAGAACTACACCCAGAAATGTCAAGGGAGCCATGACATGCAAAGGGTCAAAAGCCCCTGAACTATCCTAATCTTGGACCCACCCATATTTTTTTTTCACTTCTAATTATTTTTGAATCCATGTCAGTGGCTAATAGAAGGACCTTTTTTGTTAGGATGTTTCCAGTTTAAGGAAAAGATTAAGTTGCTGAAACAATCTAGCCTGTTCAAAAGAGTACTAGACAAATACCAACTGCCCATAGTAGTGATAGTGCATCTAATGCAAAGAACAAAAATAACAGATATGAAGTGAGCTTGTAAAACTTATAATCTAACAATAATTTTACTTTAAGTATATTATCCCATGAAAAGACTAAGATACGTGCAAATGCAAATAATCACTAGTGCACTTTTTTTATTAATTAGAAAAATTGATCACCTTCAATAGAAGACTGGGTAAATGAGCTCTGGAATAGCCATAAAGTATAATTCCACTTAGCTTAGATTCTCAGAAATGTTAAGTCTATAGAAATAGAAAACAGTGGTTGACCAAGATGAGAATGCAAAAGAGTATTTTGGGAGTAGCAGAAACATCACTAAATTGAAGTCATGGCTTCCCAACTCAGTAAACTAAACTGCAACCCCCTAAATGATGCATTTAACACCGTATTCTGGCAGGGGAAGGCACAAAGAGATAGTAAGTGAATTAAGGCACTAGTTTTCCATGCAGCCAACCTTGGGCCAATCCCCAGCACTGCAAGATACCCCAAGCACTAAGGTCCCAACACTCCCAGGTACAGCCCAAACCTTCTGCCCTCAAAATAATAAATTTTATAATTACATAAAACTGTTTTAAACTTGAAATATGATTACCTCAAACAAACGGCTACTTGAACAAAACAAAAATATAATGAATATTCTTGAGAGTATTTATAGAACATAAATACAAAATGTGCAATAATGTTCTTGATAACTGATATGTAGCTGCTAAGTGTCACTGATCATTATGAGAGGAAAAAGAAGTGGAGAGAAAAAATATCCTCCCATGATTTTTAAAAGAGACAGAACTGTCATTTTAGTCATAGTGACTACATTCAAATTCATAAACAAGATATTCTGTTATAAAAAGAAATTCTGACATTGCTACATGGATGAACCATAATAATGTATGTTAAGTGAACTAAACTAGACACAAAAGGCTGAATGCTGTATTTTCCACTCATATGAACTACTTACCGTAACCAAAGTCAGAGAGAAAAAAAGAATAAAATAGGTCAAGTACTACAGAGAGGGGAAATGGAGAATTATTGTTAAATGGGCATAAACTTGCAGTTTGACATGGTGAAAAGTTCTGAAAATAGGCAGTAAAAATGCAAGTTACACAGCACCATAAATTTACTTAATCACACTGTAATGCAGACTTAAAATGTGCTGAAGTCATAAATTCTGTTATGTTTTCCCACTATTTTTTAAAAACTTAAAATAGTTTTTAAAACTGAAGATAGCTTTAAAAACTAAAAAACTTTAGGTAATACAGAGAGTAAGGCACTTCCCTTGTATGCAACCGACCCAAGGTGAACTTCAGGTACCCCATATGACCTCCAGAGCCCATGCGTGCTCCCTGAGCACAGAGGCAGAAGTAAGTTCTAGTCCCAGCTGGTAAGGCCAAAAGACCAGAATTTTTTTTAAGAAATTTAAAACACTAAAAATTAAGAACTGAAACAATTTAATTAAAAAATGGACAAAAGATGCCAACCAACACCTCACCAAGGAAGAAAAAAGGTGGCAAATGAACATATAAAAACATGTTCATTATGTTATTGGGGAATTATGTTTTGAAATCAAGTACTACTTCATGGCCATTAGAAATCCAAACAAAATGCTAGTGAGAATGTGCAGAATAGGAATTCTCATTCATTGCTGGAAACTCACTGAATTGAGTTTCCAGTGCCGGAGAAAATGCCAAATGGACAGCCACGTTGGAAAACAGTTTGGCAGTTTCTTAAAATGTTAGATATGCTCTTACCACATGATCCAACAATTGTACTGCTTGGTCTTTACCCAAAATCACTGAAAACTTATCTCCACATAAAAGCCTGCATAAGGATGTTTACAGTAGCTTTATCCATAACTGCTAAAAATTGGAAGCAACCAAGATGTCTTTCAATAAATGAATGGATAAACTGTGTTACATCCAATGGAATATAGTCAACAAGAGAAAGAAATGGACTATCAGGTCACAGAAAGACAAAGAGGACCCTTAAAATAGGTTCCTCTAAAAATTCTTCCTTGCCAAATGAAAAAAAGATCGTTGCTAAGTGAAAAGGCCATAACTTTCTGAAAAACATAAAACTAGAAACACGGTAAAAAGATTAAGTCTTTACCAAGAATGGAGGGAGAAGAGATGTACGAATAAAAGAAGAACAGTTTGGGGGGCTAGAGTGATAGCACAGCGGGTAGGGCGTTTGCCTTGCACACGGCCGACCCGGGTTTGATTCCCAGCATCCCATATGGTCCCCCAAGCAGTGCCAGGAATGATTTCCTGAGTGCAGATTAGGAGTAACCCTGAGCATCACAAAGTGTGGCCCAAAAACAAAACAAAAAAAATGGAGTGAACCCTAACACAAATTATAGACTATAAATTACAAGGATGTAGCTTAGCAGGAAGAGCAAGCATGCCTCCCTATATGAAACCCTGGATTTGATTCCCAAATTATAAATAATAATAATTATTATGATTAATATGTATCACTAATATAACATCTATATGATTAACCAGTGAAATGTTAATTGGGGAAACTGGACCTAGGAGGAATAGATGTGAGGGACTACATAAACTGCTCCAAAACCTTTATATTGCTTTTAAGATTAAAAAAAAAAAATGGAAGCTTAAACTTCAGTTAGTGAGTTGAGAGCTACAGCTTAAATGCAATTTACCCGATCCCATCAAGAACTGAAGGAATTAAAGTGGAAGATTTAAAAAGAAAATAATGTGGTTACATAAAAACTACCAAAAAAAATCTTGCTAAAATTTAATTTGTTGTTGTTTATATTTGTATGAGTAATACACCAAATGTTGGTACTGCAAATTACCACCACTTACAAATAATTAGGAATGTTTTTTTTTTCCTCCCCCTTTTATTCACAAGGTGCTAAAGAAAAGCAAGAGATCTGGAAAAAACTTTTTGCTACCAAACTCTGCATCCATGTGTTCCATTAAGACTTTTATAAGTAACATAATTATTCCTAAACAAAGCTAGCTGGCATTGAATATTCTCTGGAAATTTATGACAAGATTCCAAAGGAAGAAGAGCTCATCTCTCTATTGCAAAAGCCTATATTAAATTTTAAAGAACAAAATGGTTGACATGCTCCAAGTAGAAAACTCTTTATGTTGATTTTTTATAACTCCTTTTAATAAGCAAAACAGAAAAACCATTAGTCATCTACCAAACAGATTCAAACAAAAGGTTTTTGACAATGCTGTTCAATGTTTTATTTTTCAGGTAATAGAAACAATATAGAGCTGAGTAATATATATTACTCAGCGCCTGCTTAAAAATATATCTTCTTTAAGGAAAATTATAAAATGAAAGCAACACTCCCAAATATATCAGAGGCAATGACCGGTTCCCTGGATTATTCCAGTCCCTGTAATGGACTAGAGGCTTATTGAACACTTTGGGAAATACTGATCTAGATCTATGAAAAATTTGCATCTGAACTCCAACATCTTTTCTAAATGTCTATTCAAAAGATGGCCCTGCAGTTCATTCCCAGATTCAAAACATGACTGCAGAACTCCCTAGTTATGTGTGACATTGTGCACATTATCCCACAGAGAGTAGGGCATTTGCCATGCACGCAGCCAACCCGGGTTCGATTCCCAGCATCCCATATGGTCCCCTGAGCACTGCCAGGGGTGATTCCTGAGTGCATGAGCCAGGAGTAACCCCTGTGCATCACTGGGTGTGATCCCCCAAAAACAATTACTAACAAGAATTCAATTTCTTTTTAAAGTATGTGATCTCCAAAAAGTATCATCAAAACTATAGACCCAACTACAAATTCATTTAAGTATCAACTAGTACACCTCTGCCTCCTAAGTGCTCATGAACCCCCCACCCCACCAGTGTGCTAATGTTATCCCTAGTCTGATTTTTATTCCCCACACTTCTCCCCTTCACCGCCCCCCCCCATTTATTACAGAATTTTATAATACAAGGCCACAGGTTTGTCACTGTCTGGTCCCATCAGCAGCCAACATCCAGAGACTGTAAAGCCAAGTTCCCGGAAGCGCATGACCACAAAGCAGCTGTGTGACATCTTATAGCCTACACCTCCTTCTCGGAGAACCTGGCAAGCTACGCAGAGTTTTCCTGCCTGCAGAGGAGAGCCTGGCAAGCTCCCCATGGCATATTCATATGCCAAATACAGTAACAATGATGGGTCTCTTTCTCCTGACCCTGAAAGAGCCTCTAATGCAGCTCCGTTGGGAAGGACGAGTAAAGAGAGGCTGCTAAGATCTCAGGGCTAGGACAAATGGAGACATCACTGGGCCCATCTTGTCTATCAAGATGTAGAGGCTGAATGAAAACTCAATGAGAGAAGGGTTTCTTAGTCTCTTGATTATGTGGTCAGCATCCATTAAAGTACCATGAAGTCAGATGAATCCACTCCCATCTTCTTTGGTTGGAAACACAAAGGCACACCTAAATTTCTCTAGGTCCTGGAACACAGTTCGGTCTTGGGACTTCATCTCTACTTAAAATACCCTGATTTTTGAAGGAAAAGAACTTATCGATTCAGTTGTACCATTTGCAATTTGATCCAGAATTCAGTTCCTGAAGTTGCTCACAACCATCGGATAGGAAAGAACTAAAACTGCACTTCTGATATTCAGAACACCCATAGGGAGTGTACATAGAGTCAATATACATTAGTGGCTGATTCTGCTGTTGGGAGAGAAAGGAGTTAGGGAAAAGGAGGGAAAGTTTGCTAATGGGAATGAGGTTTCTTAGGGGCTGGGGAGGAGGTGGTGATGAAAATGTTTTAAGATAGGTTGTGGTAATGATTGCACAACTCTGTATATAAACTAAAGAACCATTTAAGTGGGGCTGGAGAAATAATGTGGTGGTTTAAACATTTGCCTTGCACGATCCAATTCTGGTTAGATCCTTGGCACAAAACAGCAATGCTAGGAGTGACCCTGAGTACAGAGCCAAGAGTAAGCCCTGAGCACCAGGGGGTATAGCGCAAAACCAAACACAGACCAGAAAAATTTTAGTTGGATGTTATAAATAGATGTACTAAACGTGAAAGTAAATTATATCTCAATAAAGTTGATATTTATTTACTTATTCAGGCCACTTCCAGCAATGCTCACTCTTGTGAGGGTCTGACATTTCAATGCTCAGGGATCAAGAGGGTCACCCAGGTGGTAGGGCCAGGGATCAAACTCAGAGGTTCGCATACGCTAAGCATGCCCTTGAGCCATGCCGCTGCCCCCCGAGTTTTAAGTTTTTAGCTGCATTTCTCACTCTATCTCAGAAAGTTGAAGTTAAACTAAAAGATCCCCAGCAACAAGTGTGACAATGAAAAGAAATATAGCTCCTGAAATCCCACACTACACCTCAAAATTAACAAATCATGCTTAATTTGCCCAGTCTAAGAAACAGCCAGAGTCAAATCCATTTTGGAAGCATTTCTATGAGGCAGGAAGGCAACCACCCCAGTCTCCAAGAGTGTGGAGTTAACATGCAAGAAGGCTGAAAGTTTGGGGCTGGAGTGATAGAACAGCGGGTAGGGCATTTGCTTTGCACAAGGCCAACCCAATGCAATCCCTGCCATCCCATATGGTCCCCCAAGCACAATCAGGAGTGATTCCTGAGTGCAGAGCCAGGAGTAACCCCTGAGCATCACTGGGTATGACCCAAAATGGAAAAAACAAAAAAAAAAAAAAGAAGAAGAAGGCTCAACATTTGAATTACTGAAATCCTATTAGGAAAAAAAAAAAGACTGGGGGCTGACTTTTATTCTTGTAAGCCTGTGGAACTTGATGTTTTGGGTTTTGTTTGTTTGTCTAACCACAACTTTGTACAAACAGAATTCATCAAAAGTCTTCCCCAGTGGTTAATACATATACAACCATGTGTTATAACAACTGGCATGGGAAAGACTCCTTATACCCAAACCAAGGAAAAAAATGTTCCTCCTCTCATGGTTTTTGCTAGCAGTCTTCATGATACTCAAGATTAATGAAAGATTAACCCCCATTAAGTGAGTAAAGCTCTGTGTCAGTCTTCAAGCTAAATGCCTTCTTCATACATTCTTCATGCAGCCCTCAATACAGTCCCTGAAGGTGAGGATAATGATCCGCTTTTCAATGGCATTGCTCAGCCTTCCTGATTTGTCCACAATCAACCAGTAAGTGGCGGGATAAAGATCCAGAACCTGGACAATCCTAATACTCTAAATTCTCCACCTCTGAACTTCCCTGCCAGTCTCTATCATCTCTACTCCCCCCCAAAAAAAGAGGGGGGGGGGGGACTGAGACATACAGAATCCTCATGACAGGTACAATGATTCATCAAAGAAAGAGTCTTGGGCAAATGAATATCCACTGAGAAAGCCTGGTTAAATCTGCAATGAAGATACGGAGAGTCGCCAAGACTTGACGCCAAAGAACTTTCCACAAAAACAAGATATTTTTATCTTTTTTTCTTAAAGAAAGATTTTTTTCTTTAATGTAAGTCCCAAATCACTATATTGCTTATCTTCTGTTTGTCCAAACCAGAGGTCTGAAGTCTAAAGATTTCACAGGATTCATTTATCAGATTTCGAAAGGGATTCAAGAGACTACTGAAGTAGAGGACAGTTTGGTTTCAGGTTAAACAAACAGGCATTGGACTTAGGCAACTTGGGTTTTCATGGACTTGTGCTATGCCAACCCTGGCAGGTTACCAGACTCTCTGATCTTCAGTCTCATTCATAAACCAAAGTAGCAAAGCCAGAGAGATAGTACAGGGAGGGATTAAGGTCTTGCATGCTGCTCACCCTAATCTGACCCCCACCACCACATATGATCCCCTGGACACCTACCTGTAGAAGTGACCTCTGAGTACCAACAGGTACAGTGCAAAAGTCCCCCAGAAAAAAAAAAGCAAAAACAATGATCTAACTAAACTTTGACAATTCCTGGAGGCCAGTTTTATTGCCTTAAAGAGGAAACATAAACCTAAAGACATATCAGTATTAATCATAAAACAAAATTCCAAAGTTGGAAGCATCTGGAAATCACCTAAGTCAATATTACATATATAAAGCATGTGTTTATTTTACAATTTTATTTTTAATACCAGATTTGCAATAGTGATAAGATTAGTTAGGAGGCTAGAGATAGCAGCTAGGTTAAATCACTTTCCTTTCTTCCTGCCGCAAAGGTCCCAACCTCTACCACTACATTAAGTCTACCTGAGCATTGCCAGGGGTCATTCCTGAGTTCAAAGGCAGGAACAGACTAGCCCTGAGCACCACTGAGGCTGATGCATACCTTCAAAAGGATTTTTTAAAGAAAAATAATGTGGGACTAACTCAAAGGACTAGCTCAGAGACAATGTCTCACATATGTGAGCTCCTGGACTGGATTCCTGGCACCACAAAAATATAGCACTGTGAGCACTGTCATCCCATTGTTCATCGATTTACTCAAGTGGGCACCAGTAACATCTCCATTGTAAGATTTGTTGTTACTGTTTTTGGCATATAAAATATGCCACGGGTAGCTTGCCAGGCTCTGCTGTGCAGGCAGTATACTCTCGGTAGCCTGCCGGGCTCTCCGAGAGGGACGGAGGAATCAAACCCGGGTCAGCCATATGCAAGGCAAACGCCCTACTCGCTCAGCCCAGCAAGCTACCGAGAGTATCCCGCCCACAGGGTAGAGCTTGGCAAGGCTACCCTTGGCATATTCGATATGCCAAAAACAGTAACAAGTCTCACAATGGAGATGTTACTGATGCCCATTCAAGCAAATCGATGAACAATGGGACAACAGTGTTACCACAAAAATATAAACAAATAAAAGATAAATATTAAACAGTTGGATAGTATGCAGCAAGCTCCGAATGACAGTATCTGGAGAATATCAGAAATCTGAGAAATGATGATCATCCACTTTAAGTGGTCACATGACTTGTTTAAGTAGTAGCTAATAGTAAAACAGTACAGATAGCAACAGAGCAGGATTTACAAGGATTAGAAAACCTAGTGCCCCATCAGTCTTTCCCTCAGTTTATAACTATGAATAGTCTATTGCATTAAGTAACACTTGAACCCTATCATTCCTACCCAAAGAATTCTCAGAGAATTACATACCCAAATAGTGGTATCTAAATTGCCAATCATACCCAAAGGCACAGTCCCCAGATTCCAGATATAAGATGCAAGTCCAGGGGCTGGAGCGATAGCACAGCGGGTAGGGCATTTACTTGCACGCAGCTGACCCAGGCTAGATTCCCAGCATCCCATATGGTCCCCTGAGCACCGCCAGTAGTAATTCCTGAGTGAAGAGCCAGGAGTAACCCCTGTGCATCGCTAGGACCCAGAAAGCATGGTCCATGCATCCAATCTGGGCAAGTCAAAATGGGGTTAGAAATCAAGAGCTCTGCATCACCAGGAATTCCATCTCTGTCCCAGACCGTAGTAGAGGTTCAAAATTAAATTCCACTGGTAGAGCTGTGTGGCTCTGTACTCATTCGTGAGTTCCCCAAGCTTATTTTCTCATGTATAAAATAAGCATGAGGTCATGACACCATTCATGGTAAAATCATGCAAAGTAAACTTCTGGGCCTACATCCTACTCTGCACAGGATGGTACCCAGCACACAGCAGGTACTCCAAGCATGTGCTAAGTAAGGCATAAAAGCCAGTCTAAATTTCAATTTTAAAAAAGCATGGACCCAACCTGTAATAATAGTGCCATTAACTTATTTCAAAACCAGGGGTCATGCATTCTCTGTATAAGGACAGTCAAAGGGGAAAAAAAAAATCAAGGTTGGCGAGAAAGATAGTATCGCAGATAGGGTGATTGCCTTGCATGCAGTCGACAAGGGTTGGATTCCTGGCACCCCATATGGTCCCTTGAGCACGCCAGGAGTGATTCCCGACCACAGAGCCGGGAGTAAGCCCTAAGCACAGCTGTGTGTGACCCCCAAAAATAAAGTCTGTTCCTATACTTCAAGTCTAGTTTGACACTGCCCTGAGGTTCCACCGTCTCCCTCTTCACTTTTTGAAACAGGCGCAGAAAAACCCATGCCAGAAATGTGACTTTAGTCAACGTCTTTTAAAGAAAACTTAGGAACAATTCTCACAATTACGACCCTTCTCCGCCAACACAATCTAGAAATGTCACCTACTGAGGTATACTCGGAGCAGAGAGGGGGCAACTTCATGTGAAAGTCAATTCTGTCCTCTGACTTTGTGGTTTTCTTCATTTTTTAACTGGAAGATCGAACCAAAGTACTGCAGAGTGCATGGACTAAAGGAAAAGGGGGAAGGAAAAAGAAAAACACCATAGAAAAAAAAAAAAAAGAAGAAAGAAAAATGAAAAAAAAAAAAACGAGCATTCAAACCCAGGCACTCATCCTCAGCGCGCTTCTGGGCCAGAAGCAATTGTCTGTCCCAGCGTCAAGTGGAGGGAACCCCATGGACGGAATGTGTATTTCCCTCTCTCCCTGACCAAAAGGAAATAGGCAAGGAGGGCTGGGGATTAAAAAAAAAAAATTTAAAAAACATCTTTTCAGGGATGAGTCGCGAATTCTGTCTCCCGAGCGAGGATGCAAGACATTCCCTCCTCAGCCTCCTGAGTTCCCAAGGATAACCGCGAGGTTCACAGGAGAGCCGGGGGGAGCGAGTCGGGCGCTGCTCGCGCTATTTTTACCCCCTCGCCCACAGCCTGGAGTAAAGGAACACGCTGATTCCTTACTCCCACCGCTCTCACCTCCTGCCGAACGCGGGCACCGGGACCCGCGCGCGAACCACGGGCCCGGTTCCCACAGACGCGCGGGCCTGCGGGCCGGCTGTCGCCGCTCCCCGGAACCGCGCGCCGAACCCCGGCCGCCCCCGACCCGACGCCCCAAGTTCCACCGCCCGCCGGGCACGCGGCAGAGCCCTGAGGAGGCTGCGGGGCGCGAGCGCGGCGGGACGCACCCCCCCACCCCCCGCGGATCCCCGCGGCGGCGGCGGCGGCGGCGGCAGCAGCAGGTGTCTCCGGGCGCGCAGCCTCGCCGCGGTTTCCCCTCAGCCCGCCGCGACGGCACCGGGCACCCGAGTCCCCCGCTGCCCCCGCCCGGACACCTGCGCGCTCGCCCAGTTTGGGTCCCCGATCCCGCCCTCCCGACGCGCCCGGGGTCGCGACCCTCCGGGTTCCCGCCCCACCTCACCAATAAATAAATAAATAAATAAATAAATAAATAAATAAATAAATAAGCCCTCCCGCGACGCCGCCCGCCGGCCGCGGGGGCCACTCACTCTTGAGCGCGCTGATGAGCGTCTTCCCGTCCTTGATGAGCTCCTTGATGAATTTGTTGGTCTTGTCCAGCTCCGCTTCGTGCGACTTGAGGGTGTCTCGGAAATGCGGGCTGTCGAGGCAGCAGTCGCTGAACTCGAGCGCGGGGAGCCCCATGCCGCCCGTGACGCCCGGCCCCCGGGGGGCGCCGGCCGGGACCCTCCCCCTCAGACGGCCGCGGGCTCCACAGGTGTGGCGCCGGCTCCGCTCCGGGCGCGCTGTCCGCGGGCGCGCGCGACTCCCCGAGCCGGCGGGTCCCGCGCTGGAGGGGCGGCTGCTCCGACGGCGGGGGTGGGCGGGGGTGGGGGCGCGCCACTCGAGCGGGCGGACGGGCAGGAAGCGCCGCGGCGGACCCGCGGCGGCGCCGGGAAACGGAGCAGCCGGCGAGCGCGAGCAGCCACCGCCTCCCCGCCTCCTTGGCTGCTTCGCTCGCCAGCAGCCTCGAGCGCCCTCTCACAGCAGCCTCGGCCTCCCGGGCCGGCGTCCGGGCCGCTCGAACCTGCTAGCGATGACCTAATCCCAGCCTCCGCCAATCAGCACGCCCGTCCCAGCCCGACCCCTCCCGGCCTCCCGGGGCTGCCCCGCCCTTCCGTGGCTTGGATCCAATCAGTGAGGCCTGTGGGCGGGGCCTCGGGCAGGAGGCGGAGCTCACGCCACCCACTAGGTCCGCAGCACAAGCCCCGCCCCTGCCCGCCCGCCCGCCCGCCCGCCCGCGCGGTCCTGCGGACGCTGCCCGCTGTGGGTCTCTGCGACGACCACCCCCGCCTCCCCAGGACCTTGCCGATCTGCTGCAGGCGAGATCGGAGCCCGAGGTGGAGAAGCTGGTGAACCGGGAAGCATGGAAACCCGGGAAATTAGGACTGCAGTTTCCACCTCAGCCCTGCCTGAGCCGCTAGGCAGTGGAGCTTGCACTCGAAATGCAACCCCCTTAAACGCTGCGAGCAACCACGTAGACCCCAGGCGCATGATCCTTCTCTAGTCGAGCAGAAAATATCTGTATCTGAAAACGACCGACTCGGCCCCGCAGTCTTCCCGCCCCCTACAGTCCGTCTCCCCTCTCGCCAACTCCAACTCAAAACCCTCCCACCTCTGCCTCCCTTCACCTCACGCCCACTCTTTCTAAGGACCCAACATCCTTAAGAGGGTATCAGTCGCCTGTTGTTTTCTCGGCACCTAGCACAATTTTACATAATTACCTGCTCTGCTCTCCTTCCCTACACCGTGAGGGTACGTGCTACCGCAGTTTTCTTGTGGGTTGCTGCATACCAACAACCACAACAGTGGCTGGCATTTAATAAGAGGGGCACTTTAGGGATTGTGTCACAGTGTTTTATCAGTATTTCTGAAATCAATGAAAAGATCCTTTCTGGTGCCCCCCCTCCACCGCACACCACCTACGTACGTGTCGCTCCCTGTTTATCCACCTTAGAACTCAATTCTGGCAGCTCTCTCGCTGCCTTGTCTGGGTGAATCTTACAGTGTCTAGTGCTGGATTGTAAATTCCTTAGAACTGTCCTTGAATAATTACTTGTATGTCAAAGAACTAGTAACCTTGCTTCTGTTGAGCAGTTTGCTTTGAAGTGCATGAAGCGCAGTCTCTAGGCTGGACTTTAGGGATACCACACAATCAACTTGATTGCTGCTGGTCAGAGGGAAAATGAAACCAACAAGCAATAAATTAGGATGGAAACTTACATGGAGTAGGAGTTGCTGGAGGGGGGGTGGGGGGATGGGGAGATTGAGAAGGTTCCCATGTTGAGAAATTAATTGATGGACAGAAAAATGCATAAGGGAATGATGATCCGTTTGCTAATTGCCTAGTTTTCATCTCAAATTTCCACTTGGTAGCAGGCCCAAACATCTAGCTGATGCACAGTTAAAACCCTGAAAAAAATGTTAAAAACTTGTTCCTCGGTGAGGGAAATTTGCAATGAAAACTCCCTGAAAGTAAGTCTACATGACACTATGTCTTGAGCACTCAAAGGCCAGTTCTAGTTCTAGTTCTCTAATTTTAGATGACAAGTCACACCGCAATGTTGCTGTTTAAAAAATAAGAACAGTTTTGTTTTCTCCCCTGGGCTCTGTGGGTTTAACTAAGTGATTCTAGCTGAGGATCAGTCTTGTGGACAGGGACAGGCGCTACAGCTGAGGCGGAGCAGCTCCCTCTCTTCAGATGAACTTGAGGTTTCTCTAGGTGCTCTTGCTGGGTCTCTGCACGATGACATCAAGAGGGCAGAGTGGACATTCTAGCTCTTTAGAGGAAAGCTAGATCTACCTCATGGTCAGAAGTCACCCATTCCTACTACCTTCATAAGCTACAAGCAGGTCACAAGTCCATGCAGTCTCAAGGGGAAGGAAATTCAGCTCAATCCTCTAAGAGTGACAAGCACAGGAGGTGCCGTTCTACCCACCTCTGAAAAAAGAATCTTGCTGTGAGCCTAGTTGGTAGTATTCAATAATGAGGCCATCAATTGTTCATCTTACTGAGCCAATGTTGTGAGCAAAAGTAATAGCTACCAATTTGTTAAACACTTAGTGTGTGCCAGACACTGTTAAGTTATCGACATGCATTGAATCCCCATAAGGTAAGATTGCACCAAAAAAAAAAAAAGCGATATGGGCTGGAGCGATAGCACAGTGGGTAGGGCATTTGCCTTGCATGCAATCGACCCAGGTTCAATTCCCAGCATCCCATATAGTCCCCTATGCACCTCCAGGAGTAGTTCCTGAGTGCAGAGCCAGGAAAAACCCCTGTGCATCGCCGGGTGTGACCCAACATGCACACACACACACACACACACACACACACACACACACACACACACACAAAGGTAAGATTGGCTCTATAATAATCCTTAGTTTTTGCACAGAAAACTGAGGCCCAGAGTTGTTAAATTCACAGGTAACCTTGCTAAAAAGTGCTTGTGGCCCCTACACACAAATATATAGCTGAACAGACCATTTAGGGACAAATGTACAATTACATGCATAACATGCAAATTTAATGTGGAATATTCATAAAAACTTCCCGTTTCCAGAAATCATTATCAGAAAGAGAAAAAAAAAAAGAATCCAAATGCAGTAGTTTGAGAAACTGGCACAAGGAAGGGACAATTGTTTCTCCCTTCCAAGGGCCAGAAGGTGAGATTTTATAGAGTTCCCTGCCACAGCCCCAGCAATTAGCACAGCAGTGGGTACTTTAAAGGTGCATTAACCACAACCAGAGGGACAGATATTTCATAAGGATTAAACATGGGCAGGGAGATGGCTCAGAGGACTAGAAAGCATATTTTTCTTATAGGAGACTTGGGGGTTTTGTGGGGTTTTGTTACCTTGGTAACAAAAGGTATTGAGCCACACACAGCAGTGCTCAGGGCTTACTCCTGGCTCTGCTCCCAGGGATCATTCCTAATGGGCCCAGAGGACCAAAAGGGGTGCCAGGGATGGAACCTGTACCAGCTGCATGCAAAGCAAACAGCCTACCCACTGAACAGCAATTCTGGCCAGGGAGACCCAGGTTTGATCCCTGTACTTCATGGTCCCCTGACAAGAGACCCCAAGAACCAAGCTGAGAGTAGCCCCCGGAGTACCAGTGTGTGTGACCAAAAATTTAAGACAAATAAAGATTCAATAAGGATTAAACAACAACTCAATAGGATATATTGGTTATGACTATTAATTCAAATAAAGGAGAATAGTTATAAAATTGGTTTCATATGAAATATCGAAATAATTTAAGTCAAATACTTTGACATGCATCCAAATTATTTAGATGAATATCTGAATTTCTTCACATCAGTCGATTAGTCCACATAATTCTACTTTTAGTATCAATCTATTTTAAACCCGTATTAGTTCTGACTTGAATCGCTGAATTCACTGTCTATCCGCCACAGAATTACCTCCCATTTGTTGAAAGGGGGGAAAACGCCCTTATAATGGTATGTCTAAAGCCACTTAATCAGCGGTGGGTATGGGCTGCTGACTCACTGGTTCCTGCTGAAGGTTCACTGACCCTCCTGTAACTGGGACCAGGGATAAATGTGACTTCCAAGTAGACTCCGGGGATTTAGCGATGACGTCAGCAAAAGGTCTCCCTCCCTTCATCCCTCCAGTTGACCTTTCTCTGGTGCTTTCGTTCTTAGTGGCTCTCTTCTTTGCCAAATTTACATCCAGCATTATTAGCCACAAGAGATTTTTCTTTCCAAGAAATTCAACCAAAATTATCAAACTGAAGCAGGCAGAAAAACAGCCCCACTCCTAATACATAGAGAAAGGACAGACAAAGGGCTTTTAAGCAAAGGAGAAGAGAAAACTGATGCTGAAAAAAGCAGTATTAAGCAGCGCACCTGACCAGTCCCCCGAGCCCCTCAAAATAAATGGTCCTTCTGGTACTTTCCCTTGGTTTCATAAGTCTAGTTAGCACTTATTCATCCATTTTCATAGTTGATACCATATGTTTCTTTACAGAGTGGCGTTTCTTCTGTATTATTACTGGCAAAGATATCAGTTTTCCTATTTTAAAATAATGGATCGAGGTGTTGAAAATGTTCGATATTTCTATTATGGTGTTCATAACAAAGGCATGAACATTTGTCAAAATTCATTGGTGCTTTTTACTATACATAAATTATAACTCAACAAAATTTGGGGTTTTGGGGGGTTAGTGGTTTGGGCCACATCTAGTGATGCCCAAAACTAACTCTTGGCACTGTGTTCAGGGATCATTTCTGACCGGACTGGAAGCAGGGGACCATCTAATGTGCCAGAGATTGAACCCTGGTTGGTGACATGCGAGGCAAGGGTCTTACAAGCTATACTTTCACTCCAGCCCCCAAAGTTGATTATTTTTAATGGTGATATTGATGGAAGTGACATCAATAAATTTTGGTGTGTAACACAATTTATGGTAAGCATTTGGGGGGATGATCGTTGGGCCACACCTGGAAGAGTTCAGGGCTTACTCCTATCTCTGCACCCATAATGCAGCGGTGCCAGGGATCGAATCAGGATTGGCCATGTGTAAGGCTAGTGCCTTAACCCCTGTACTATCTCTATGACTCACTCTGTTAAGAATTTTATTGCATTTCCTGGCTCAACCGTACCTGAGATCCTGGAAAGTAAGAACAATCCACACCCCCACTTTCTAGATCAGAAAAGCTTAGAACATAATGGTCCCCCAGATAGTGATAGCATTAGACAGAATTCAAATATACCTCTCTTAAATAAAAATCCCCACATAAACTGAATATGAGAAAAACGTTAGCCATCATTAATAACAGAGAAGCACTTTTTTGTTATTGTTTTGGGGACACATCTGGCGATGCTCAAGGGTTACTCCTGGCTCTGCACTCAGGAATCACTCCTGGCTGACTTGGGGGTCCATATGGGATGCCAGGGATCGAACCTGGGTCAGCCAATGTTAGGCAAGCACCCTACCCACTGTATTATCTCTCTTGGCCCCCATGATAAACTCTTTTAAATGGGACAAGATCAAAATGAATGTAAGAAATTTATTTACTCTGCATTAGTTACTCCTCTAAATACTTCAAAAAATTAACTTGAACACATTGACACTGCACATACCACCACGCTTGAATGTGACACACTGAACCTATAGAGTCACACCAGTATCAAAGTGTTTTAAACTCTCAAAAATACTGTCATTATCCCCACTCTATTTTATAGGGAGGACAGTGAAAATGAATCACCAAATTCTCATGACCACTGAGTGGCAGAAATGAGATGCCAAGTGATAAATCTAAGCTGCAGACTGAGATTCCTAACAGCACCCCAATGGACCCAGCAAAAGAATTCAAATCCTTGGGTGTTCACAGTGATGATGGCTATGAGCCACTTTATTGACCCTTGAGAGAGACATCACTGGAAATGGGACTCTGGAAAAGTTGTTGTTTCGGTAAAAGGTCTGCTGACACACTGTTTGTCTACCTTCCTTCTCTGCTCCTTTTGCCTCTAATGTGGATACAGTCTATGGAGAAGCAGCAACCATCTTGCACCCATGAGGGTGAGAAATATTTGCTAAAGATAATTTCATGTCATATGGCAATCAGGGGCCTTGGTGGAATCCATGAGTCACATTATTTAGCCCAAATCCCTAGTGTGCCAACCTCACAAACTCCTCATTCCATTAAGGGAAAAAACAAAACCCATCAATGTCACAATAGTGAGGTTTTTTGTTTTTTTTCTCTTTGGGTTACACCTGGCAATGAACAGGGGTTACTCCTGGCTTTGCCCTTAGGAATTACTCCTGGCGGTGCTCAGGGGACCATATAGAATGCTGGGAATTGAACCCGTGTCGGCCGCGTGCAAGGCAAATGCCCTACCTGCTGAACTATTGCTCCAGCCCCACAATAGTGAAGTTTTCTGTTACTCAACACCAAATAAAACGCCAGCTGATATCTGTTAAATCACCAAATCACAAAACCAGAATCAACAAAGCCTATTGTTTTACCTTCAGCTGAAATCTGCCATCTATATTTACAAAGGTCCTTCAGTCCTCTTCAAATTGGAAAACCATTACTTTTAAGGATGACTTCCTAAGCATTTAAAGTCAACTATGAATTTACAGAGTGTAAATGTATGTTAAGTGAGGAAAAATGTTTGAGATAAGGGACAAATCCTTAATATAGACCTGTTCAAAAGCTAAGATGAAAACTAGCAAACCATCAAAGGCAATTTCAATAGAGACCTAAAATTATCTAGGTCAATTAAAATAGTCTATTTCTCCTAAGTGCTGCTGCTAAAAATGACCAAATCAGTTCTCTTACTTTACCTAAGTTAAAGCAATCTTTTGCCTCTTATTCTTTGCATCTTCTTATATACGTATGTATGCTTTAAGGGCTGGAGCGATAGTGCAGCCAGTAGGGTGTTTGTGCTTTCACGTGACCGACCCGGGTTCGATTCCTCCGCCCTTCTCGGAGAGCCCGGCAAGCTACCGAGAGTATCTCGCCCGCACGGCAGAGCCTGGCAAGCTACTCGTGAATATGCCAAAAACAGTAACAAGTCTTACAATGGAGACGTTACTGCCCACTTGAGCAAATCAATGAACAACGGGATGACAGTGACAGTGATACTTTAAGTGCACATTATCATCTTAGGGCTCTCAGAATCCTGCAGAAAATCATCTTCTGGGAATTTCTAAATGCAGTATTTCTCACACATCTTAGAATTTTTTTCTACCAACATTACATCCTACATGGTTAGTGCCCTAGGAGAGACATTCAGGAAATGAACAATAGCACTGACAATAGCAACAAGGACACACAAAAGAAACAAGAATCTTTGGTTGCCATTTCAGTGGTTGAAAAATAGAAAATAAGTCTTGGGGAATTCACAAACTTTCTAAAGCAGAGGAGCTGGAGTGATAGTACAGCGGGTAGGGCGTTTGCCTTGCACTCCGCCCACCCAGGTTTGATTCCCAGCATCCCGTATGGTCCCCTGTGCACCGCCAGGGGTAATTCCTGAGTGCAGAGCCAGGAGTGACCCCTGTGCATCCTGGGTGTGACCCAAAAAGCAAAAAAAAAAAAAAAAAAAAGCAGAAAAACTATCATATCCAACTTCAAATCCTTATTAATGCATGAACTTACATTCTTGAAAAAAAGATTCATGTTCCTTTGGATAACTCTGGATTTTAGTAGTGTCTGCTTAAGATGACATGGCAGAGGTAAAAGAGGGCAATATTTCAATGGAGAAATTATTCTGCTGTTAATTTCTCCTACGAATAAGTCAGTGTAAAAAATCAGTACTAAAATAGGTCATCTTGCATCAAAAATACAGGGCAATGGGGTTATAATATCTGCTGAGATTCAGTGGATATTGGCAATTTTTAAAAATTTTTATTATACACTTCCTTCTGTATTTTTTATCTAGAATTTCTCATTACTATATTTTCATTACTCAGTCCTCCTTTATGGAATTTTTTAACTTATAAAACTAGAGACTATAAACAATAACCTCAAACAATAGTGTTCCATTATTAACATATTCATATCTTTTCCCAAAATATGTGCCTGGGATTGAACCTGGGTCAGCTGCATGGAAGGTTAAGATAACCTCTGTGTTATCTCTCTGGTCCCAACTTCCCTTTTTTTGGTAGAGTGGGAAGACAGCAGAGGTTGGGCACACAAGGTGCTACTCAGGGGCTGATCCTGGCACTGTGCTGAGGGGATGTGCTACTTAGGGTTCAATCCCTGGCACATCATATGGTATAGAACCTGGTTTGGTCATATGCAAAGCAAGTGCCTTACCCTGTACCATCTATCTCTCCTGGGAGGACCCCTTTTTCCAATTTTAAACTTAGACTAAAGATCATTTTGTTTGAAAAGTAACATCAGGAACAAACCCTATGCTTCCCAAAGTTGGTGAGGTAAGTGTGTCAGGAAGAAGGTTCCTCTGATCCATCCTAAAATAAAAGCAATGCCAAAAAAAAAACCTATTTTTTATGAAGTCCCGCATATTGATATGGAAAGAATTCTTTTTGAGATTATGAATACATACTGCATTCATTTTTGTAATACTATTCTAAGGAGGGAAGTAGCAACCATAGTTTTGTTATTGTTATTGTTTTATTTGGGGGATATTTTTGTTTGGTTTTGCTTTTTTGGGTGACACCCAGCGATGCTCAGGGGTTATTTCTGCCTCTGCACTCAGGAATCACTCCCAGTGATGCTCAGGGGACCATATGGGATGCTGGGAATTGAACCAGGGTTGGCTGCATGCAAGGTAAATGCCCTACCCACTGAACTATCACTCCAGCCCCAACTATAGTTTTTTTTTAATTTTTGGCAAAATTAACATTTGGAAGTCCAATGTCCTCTAACTTTGTTAATTTTATATTTTACCAATTTTTTAAAAAAACTATTATGTTTTCTATGCTTCTATGAGCTGTATGGTGCCTAGCAATAATAAACAATAACATTGTTTGACAGATATTAAATGATCAATCAAAGTACGTTCTGCAGGAGTTTATTTGAGCAAGCATCAATTCATGCCAAGTTGGTGACATCAAGTTGGTGCCTGAGTATGGCTAGAGGCAGCCAACCTAGAAGGTCAATGTTTTTAGAGTGAAGATTTAGAAACAAAACAAAGCAATGATTTCATTAGTTAGAGCTTAAGCAGTTGCTTTCTTTGTGAAAATGCAAAATGTGGTTGACTGTGATTGGTTGCTTGCTCGGCTGTGTTTTGGGCCTCACCCCATGATGCTCAGGACTTATCCTGGCTCAGGGGACCACATGGGATGCTGGGGATCAAACTAAGGTCAGCCAAGTACAAGGAAATTGCCCGATCTGCTTTACTATCTCTCTGACCCAACTTTTAGTTGCTTTTAAATTTCTTTTTCTCAGATTCAAGAGTTTCTACTTCAGCCTTGGTTTGGGTATGCTTCTTGGGCTACAAGGGCATCAGAGCTGTCTCACACAGTAGCTTCTTTATTTTGATACTTTAACACAGAATAAATGCAGAGGATGACAGACTTCTTTAAATTTAAGGCTCATAAGCATTATAGACCACACAGACTCTGTTACACATACTCAGCTCTGTTGCTGTAGCAGGAAAATAGTCTTAGACAGCACAAAAATGAATGAGTAAGCGGCTGTGCTCCCAAAACTGTATTTATGGAAACTGAAATTTGAATTTCATAGTTTTCATGTGTCAAAAATAAGTAATTTGAGATGGGGGGTTGGAGACATAGTACAATGGGTAAGCCTCTTGCCTTGCATATGACAGACCTAGGTTCAATCCCCTGCACCATGTAAGGTCATATAAATCTCTCTTGAGCACCTCAGGTGAGATCCATGTCCACAGGAATGGGAAAAAGCCCTGAGCACCACATGATGTAGCCCAAACCCCAAAATAATGATGATGATGATGAAGATTAAGTTTCTTCCCAAATAAGACAAAGTTTAAAATTAAAAAATAACGTGTAATACCCACTCTGCTTATAGTCCATACACAAACCAGATGCAAGACAGATTTGACCCACACATCTTATTTTTCTCTGACCTCTGAACAAAGCAAAGCAAAGAATGAATGACTACATACATGGCAAGACTAGAAATCTCAGAGGTGCCAGGCTTAATGTTTCCTTGGCATTTACTGACAATGCCCCCAAGAAAGCCAAACTAAGACACTGAAATAGGGCTGAAGATTTGGCTCAAGTGGTAGAGCACATGTCTTCCATATGTGAGGTGTGCTGGGTTTGATCCCGAACAACATATGAACCCCCTGAGCACTACCAGGTGTGACCCTGTCCATCTCCCAATGCAGCCAGATTTGAATGCAACTCAAATCTATTTTCAGGCTTCTGTTCATGGGAAGAGATATAAATGACTGCAAGAAAATAATTTTAAACTGAGAAGGGCAAAATAACATAGCTTTGAGTAGAAAAGAGAGAATGGTAGATATATTTACTAAATCAATTTAAAAGATTTATTTTCCAACTTTTTTATACACACACACAAAATGAGAAAAGCAGTCACCCCACTGAACACCAATGAATTACCTAGATTATTCATGGAAGAACAGAACCATGGAGTTTTAGAGCTCAGAAGACTGGAAGACGTCCAGTTCGATCACATTGTTTTGAAGGCATGGAAACTGAAAAGCAGAGAAGAAAGACATTTCCTGCAAGGTCACAGATTCAGGGAATGAAAATACCAATTTAAAAAGGATACCTCTGAAATTCTGAGTAGTAAATAAAGTGATTGTGAAAAGATGAAATTGTTTTTCATCTCTAAGTTCAAATATTGGCTTTGAGTCAATGGTTCAGAATCTCAGATGAGTTACTTAACTATCCATATTTTTTAAAAGGGGACAATAATTAATATCTTAGAGTTTAAAAAGTTAAATAATTGACAGTATATTGTCTGACACACAAATACTTAATAAAATATAACTTGTGGTAGTATTGTATAGCTTTAAAAATACCAAAGTCTCAAATTTTACAGTAGCTAAAAGTATTCTAAAATCATGTTTTAAAATTGAGCTAAGATATACAACCCATATATCTGATACTCTTACAAAAATATTTTTATCTTTATTAGTTGAAACTTCCTTGAATTTCTATTTCTATTTATAGTATTCC
Organism: Sorex araneus; assembly: GCF_027595985.1. Lineage (NCBI taxonomy): Eukaryota > Metazoa > Chordata > Mammalia > Eulipotyphla > Soricidae > Sorex > Sorex araneus. Next base: position 18,667,976 of record NC_073307.1, read on the forward strand.
TGGAAGACAGTGTCGTGCTGTTTTTAAACTTGAAATCACAAATGAACACACTTTCACTTTATGATGAAATCTGAGTAGCCATTAAAACAGATTTGTCAGTGAAATACTCCAAATATTCAACTTTGAAAAAACCCTTGCCCTCATAAATTTTTATTCTGGCTTCTTACCTGGCACTACGCTCATGAAGATAAGGAATGAAGGCACAATTAGGGATGTCCTCATATAATCTTTTTAAAGCAGTGCTGAAAAGAAAATCTGGGGCTGGGGAAGAAGCTTGGTGGGAGAGCACAGCTTTTGCATGTAGGATGCACTGGGCTCAGTGTCTGGCATCAAAGAACAATAACAAACAAATAAACAAAATATATAATGAAAGCAAAATTATGACTATTTGGATAAACATAGTTTTCATCACATTTCTACATTTGCTGTTTGTGTGACTATGGACAGTTAATCTCTCTAACCTTGAGGTTTGGGAATTTCTATTGTCGGTTTGCTTTTGGATCATGGTGGTATTTGGAGGACCACATGATGCCAGGAATCAAATTTGAGGCTCCGGCATGCAAAGCATGTGCTCTTAGTTCCTTTGAGTCATCTCCCCTACCCCCTCAGGCTTTTTGGTTTTTGGTTTTGGGGGTTTTTCACTTTTTGGATCACACCCAGCAATGCTAGGAGTTACTCCTGGTTCTGCACCACATATGGGATGCCAGGGATTGAAATGGGGTTGGCTGCATGCAAGGCAAGCGTCCTACTCACTATACTATTGCTTTAATCACTCAGGATTTTTTTTCTTAAATCGGAGGTGAGGGGCTGGAACAATAGCACAGTGGGTCGGGCGTTTGCCTTGCACACTGCCAACCCAGATTCGATTCCCAGCATCCCATATGGTCTCCCGAGCACCGCCAGGGGTGATTCCTGAGTGCAGAGCCAGGAGTAACCCCTGTACATCGCCAGGTGTGACCCAAAGAGCAAAAAAAAAAAAAACCGGAGATGAGAGTTATGAAAGTACTTATAATCATAGGACTGCTTTGGAAATTGAATGATAGGATGCACATAAAATGCTGACTTAAATCAGTGTGCAGTGTGGTTAAGTGATCAAAAAATAATAATAATAAAGTTATCTACATCAAATGATAACTTGGATGACGAATTTTGGTGTCATCTGTTTTGTTTTTGCATCATCTGGCAGATGTTAAATAAAGTATAAAGGAGCTAATTTTTTGGAGTAATGGTGTAAATGGTAAAGGTTGACATGAAGAGAGACCAGAACTCTATTTCCTCCATTGTCCTACTAAGCCTAGAGGAAGTCAAGAGCCCCAGGGAGTTCTAAGAACTAGGAACACAGGTTTAATTCAGGACTCTTAAAAAGATTTGCTGGTTAGAGACACCACACCTAATGCTTCAGAGAAGTTTATCTTCCACCCAACTGAAAGTGGCCCTATACTTAATCTCACTGTTTTTCTGTAATTTAGACACCTGATTGTTTTCTTCAATGAATGCAAATCAGTAATTCATTCGTTGACATCCTCCCTCACCCCCTCCCCCACTAACACACACACACTGTCACCCCGTTGCTCATCGATTTGTTCGAGCAGGCACCAGTAACGTCTCTCATTGAGAGCCTTACTGTTACTGTTTTTGGCATATCCGATACGCCACGGGTAGCTTGCCAGGCTCTGCTGTGCGGGCACGATACTCTCGGTAGCTTGCCGGGCTCTCCACTCACACAAATCATATTGCTTTCCTCTACTTCTCCTTACTCCAATAAGCAAGAATGAAAGGAAAGTTAATTCTGGGACTATGTGGTTAATTACTATATTTCAGTGCCTAGACAGTGCCCACTGTTGAAAGTTTTGCTCTCTGGTGAGTGAGTGAATAACTTCCATTCATTCACCATCAGTGGCTTTGTGAATTGGTAGCCCTGGAAGATGTGCAGTGCTCCATTAGAAGTATGGAAAGGAAGCTAGACTGATCTTACACCTGCCAAAATACAAATACACAAAATAGAAAAGAAAGGTATAAAATTTGTGACCATAAAGACCCAGTACTGAAGTGCTAGATCACAGAAACTCAATTTCTAGGCATGGAATCAAAGGCATATATGTTAGCCGGGTGATTCCAGATAAGAAATGCTACTCATATATACATACACATATTCATTCACACACATCTATACAGAAATACCATGACATACAGAAATACTAAACACTAAGACTTAATATATTAGGATTTGATTGTTTGTTTCTTCAGACATGATAATCTCTTTCTCTTGGCTTCTGAGTCACCACTCGCTCATTGCCTCTTGAATCTCTTTTCTCATTGGTCCCTTCTCCAGCAAAATTTCCTTTATTAATTCTTCCTCATTTTTCCAACCTTTGAACAATGGACCCTCCTAGTTGGGTTCTCAAACCTCTTTTCACATAAAACCTAGGTAAGGTCACCTTGCCCCATGTCTGCAATACCATCTGCAGACTCATAAGCTCCAAATAGTTATTCTAGCTTTGACCGAACTTCTGAACTCTAGACAGGTAAGTACCATTTGACAACTCAGGTCTATTTCTTTTTTCTTTTTTTTCTAGTTTTTATTTTTGTTTTTTTTGGGCCACACCTGACAGTGCTCAGGGTTTATTCCTGGCTTTGTCCTTAGGGTTTCACTCCTGACAGTGCTCACACGGTGATATGTGGCATCAGGGATCAGGACCAGCGGCATGCAAGACAAGTGATCTAATCTCTGCACTACTCTCTGGTTTTCAAAAGTCTACTCACACATCTGCAAATGCAGCTCAAACTTTAAAAAAATCAGACTGAACTCTTGATACTCCCGCCAAACCTTCTCCCAAAGCGAACCCATCTTTGCGATTGTTCAAGCCCCAGACCTCAGAATCATTTTCCTCTCCCATCTCCACAATATGCATCTGAGAACCAGCACATTCTCCGGGCTGAGTCTTCAATATAGTCTACAATTTGACCATGTTTCTCTCTTCTCTGTCTTGCCACCACCAGTCTTCTGCCTGGATTATTATAGATGCCCCCTAATTTGTGTCTTGACTTTGCCCTTGTTGCCTATACTTAGTCTCCTCTAAGCAACCGTGGTAATAGTACTAGAACATTCAACTATATTAATGCTGTTCTCCTTATCCAAACTCTCCAGTGGTTCTCATCCTACCAGAGTAAAAGCAAAACCATGATCTGACTCAAAGATTCCTCTTCTCCCACTTGCTATTCTCCAAATCACTATACGTTGACTGACAATTATTTGGAATTCTAATTCATTTAGAAAGTATTCACCTGAAAGTTAAAGAGAGGGTTAAAGATATCTGATTAAGAAAATAAGTTGCTCAAGCTATTTTTTTTTTTTTTGCTTTTTGGGTCATACCTGGCAATGCTCAGGGGTTACTCCTGGCTCTGCACTCAGGAATTACCCCTGGCGGTGCTCAAAGGACCATATGGGGTGCTGGGAATCGAACCTGGGTTGGCCACATACAAGGCAAACGCCCTACCCGCTGTGCTATTGCTCCAGCCCCTCAAGCTATTTCTGATATTTTTATTAGCCCTTTCTCTGATGCTGACCTATAAGATCACCATATATTTTAGGCTCTTGAGCATTCCCTACAGTTAATTTGGGGGGCTAGAAAATAAAAATCAGGCTACTTGCATGTTTTCTGCTAGTACTCCTTATATCAAACTTGAACAACAATTTCCTATAGAGGTTGATATATTTTTAAAATGCCTTTTTTTATGCTGTGGAAGCTATCAGGACAGAAACATCTGTTCTACTTAAGAGGACACATAGGTCTCTCCAATTGCAACTATTCAAAAGGGAAGCAGACTCTAGTGGAGGGTGTGATGCGGGAATGTGTTATGCAATGGGGAAAATATAAACCAAATAAAAAAGATACAAAAATGCAGCAGGCAAAAATATGGTGGACATGGAAGCAAAGTGAGATAGGCATAGGACTCAACAGTGCATGTAACATCAGATATTAAAAGTATATTCAGGGGGGCTGGAGTGATAGCACAGAGGGTAGGGCGTTTGCCTTGCAAGCAGCCAACCCGGGTTCAAATCCCAGCATCCCAGGGGTGATTCCTGAGTGCATGAGCTAGGAGTGACCCCTGTGCATTGCTGGGTGTGACCCAAAAAGAAAAAAAAAAGTATATTCAGGGGCTGGAGTAATAGTACAGCGGGTAGGGCTTTTGCCTTGCATGCAGCCAACTTGGGTTCGATTCTCAGTATCCCATATGGTCCCTTGAGCCAGGTATGGCCCAAAAAGTAAAAAAAAAGTATATTCATATTCTGAGCTTTATTCTGTGTTAAAATTGCCTTGTGATAGCCCAGAGAGATAGTACCGAGGCAAAGTGTTCACTTGCACATGGCTGGCGCTGGTTTGAATCCTGGGGCCACTCCTAGAGCACAGAACTAGGAACCGTTCCTGAGTAATGCCTGCTGTGACCCAAACCCCATGCCCACCCCTCTGCTGCCCCAAATATTCTTCATGAATGATTTCTAAATTGAAAATTAAATATTTCTCAAAAATCTCACAAAACTAGACAAAATGGGTGCTTCTCTCTCTATTCCCTCCTTCCCTCCTTCCTTCCTTCTGCTCTTCTTCCCTTCCTCCCTTCCTTTTCCTCCCTCCCTTCCTTCCTTCCTTCCTTCCTTCCTTCCTTCCTTCCTTCCTCCCTCCCTCCCTCTTTCCTTCCTTTCTTCCTTCTTTCCTTCCTTCCCTCCTTCCCTCCTTCCCTCCTTCCTTCCTTCCCTCCCTTCCTCCCTCCCTCCCTCCTCCCTTTCGTCCTTCCTTCCTTCCCTCCCTTCCTCCCTCCCTCCCTCCCTCCTCCCTTCCTTCCTTCCTTCCTTCCTTCCTTCCTTCCTTCCTCCCTCCCTCCCTCTCTCTCTCTTTCTCTTTCTTTCTTTCTTCCTTCCTTCCTTCCTTTCTTTCTTTCTTTCTTTCTTTCTTTCTTTCTTTCTTTCTTTCTTTCTTTCTTTCTTTCTTTCTCTTTCTTTCTCTTTCTTTCTCTTTTTCTGTCTTTCTGCTTTGTCTCCTTGCAATCCAAGATTATTTAGGCAATAGTTGAATCTCTATCAATTTTTTTTTCTCTCTTGATATGTGGGATTGAAGAAAGAACCTTAAACAGGTAAAATATGTGCTCTACCACAGTGGTACAGTCTTAGACCTCTAGTTAACAAATTTAATTACCAAGTTTGTGTTATGCTGTGCATATGCTATAAACAATTTAGTCTACTTTTTTCCCATTTATGACGATTATTTTCTCTTCTCGGTATTAACTCAGTCATGCCAGTTTAAGCGAGAAGATGCAGCTTTGTCTGAAAACAGCTTATGGGGCTAAGACCTGATGGCACAATCTCCTCAGTATTGGGTTTCCACGCTGGTGAGAGATTGCAGCTTCTGATTAATTCTGGGTGAGTGTGATCATGACTAGTTGAGGACAATTGATTTTTTGTTCTCTTGTCTCTTGTCGTTGCTTACCCAGCACGCCTAACTATTTCCATTTTAGAAGGGGAGGGCCGGGCGGGGGACTCCCAAATAGTGCTCAGGGGGCCTTGGGGTCCAGCTGTGTGGACCTGATGGTCAGTGTTCAGCACACTGACGTGGTGCTGTTTGGGCCTAGCAGTGTGGACAGTGATAAGGGCTACACTCGGAAGTGCTGGGGTTCGGCGGGAGTTGGGGACCCCACTATGCTGTACAAAGGATGAAAGTCAAGGTCTCCACCTAACAGCCATGTACTCCAGAACTTTGAGCTGTCTCCCTACTTGTGCTTTTGTTTGGGGGCCACACTCGGCAGTGCTCAGGGGTTACTCTTGGCTCTGCACTCAGGAATCACTCCTGGCAGGCTTGGGGAACCATATGAAATGCCAGGGATCCAACCCAAGCCGGCCACATGCACGGCAAGCTCCCTATCCATTGTACTACCACTTTGGCCCTCACACCTCATTTTTTTTTATTTATTTATTTTTTAAAATTTATTTATTTTTAATTAGAGAATCACCGTGAGGGTACAGTTACAGATTTATACACTTTTGTGCTTATACTTCCCTCATACAAAGTTCGGGAACCCATCCCTTCACCAGTGCCCATTCTCCACCACCCGTAAACCCAGTGTCCCTCCCACCCTCCCCAATCCCATCTCCCCCCACCCCACCCTGCCACTGTGGCAAGGCATTCCCTTCTGTTTTCTCTCTCTAATTAGCTGTTGTGGTTTGCAATAAAGGTGTTGAGTGGCCGCTGTGCTCAGTCTCTAGCCCTCATTCAGCCCGCAACTCCCTTCCCCCACATGGCCTTCGACTACAATGTAGTTGGTGATCGCTTCTCTGAGTTGACCTTTCCCCGGAACGTGAGGCCAGCCTCGAAGCCATGGAGTCAACCTCCTGGTACTTATTTCTACAGTTCTTGGGTGTTAGTCTCCCACTCTGTTATTCTATATACCATAGATGAGTGCAATCTTTCTATGTCTGTCTCTCTCTTTCTGACTCATTTCACTCAGCATGAAACTTTTCATGCCCATCCACTTAACTACAAAATTCTTGACCTCCTTTTTTCTAACAGCTGCATAGTATTCCATTGTATAGATGTACCAAAGTTTCCTCAACCAGTCATCCGTTCTGGGGCATTCGGGTTTTTTCCAGATTCTGGCTATTGTAAACAGTGCTGCGATGAACATACATGTGCAGATGTTGTTTCGATTGTACTTTTTTGCCCCTCTGGGATATATTCCCAGCAGTGGTATTGCTGGGTCAAATGGGAATTCAATATCTAATTTTTTGAGAGTCGTCCAAATTGTTTTCCAGAAGGGCTGAACCAGTCGGCATTCCCACCAGCAGTGAAGAAGGGTCCCTTTCTCCCCACATCCTCTCCAACAGCGGTTGCTTTTGTTCTTTTGGATGTGTGCTAGTCTCTGTGGTGTGAGGTGGTATCTCATGGTTGTTTTGATCTGCATCTCTCTGATGATTAGTGATCCAGAGCACTTTTTCATGTGCCTTTTGGCCATTCGTATTTCTTCCTTGGTAAAGTTTCTGTTCATTTCTTCGCCCCATTTTTTGATGGGGTTGGATGTTTTCTTCTTGTAGAGTTCAACCAGTGCTTTATATACCATTGATATCAACCCCTTATCTGATGGGTATTGTCACACCTCATTTTTTAAAAATTCATTTTTATTAAAAACTCTGTGATTTACAAACTTGTTCATAAAACAGTTGTTTCAAGCATTTAGTGTTCCAACACCACCAGTGTGACCTTTCCTCAACCAATATCCCCAGTTTCCCTCCCAATCCCAACCTGCCCCCTTAGGCATATAACAGATATACTTCATATTGCTTATTCCAACAAACTTTAAGAATCGGCAAATAGAATGATCAGAAACTAAATCAGTAAGAGCCAAATTGTTATTACTATATGATTTTGACCTATGTAAATAATAAAATTAAAATCATCATCATCATCATCATGAAATGAATGAATGAATGAAAAATAAAATCATTTAATACAATATAATTAAATGCCTATTCTCATTTACATACATGTTTTCAACTCTGAAATCTAAAGTATATTACATTAAATTTTATTTTATGCTTGATATCATTATGATAATAATCATATCTCACCTGTCATTAATAAAACTTTAAAAGCAATTTTGTTAATATGTTTTGGAGTTTACATAGGACAGGTAAGGCCTACTTATGTAAATGTTCCCTCTACATTTTATATAAACACTGTGGTTAACAAAGTTGTTGATGATTTGTTACAGGCATTCAATATTCCAACACCAATCCCACCACCATTATGCCTTCCCTCCATCATTGTCTTCAATTTTCTCAACACCCCCTTAGCCTGCCACAATAGCAGACCCTCAATAATTTATTTTATATTGCTAGTCATCAATAATTTGCTAACAAAATGATCAAAAAATGTTTCCTTAGAAGAAAATTTGTATAAGCTATTGCATATCACCACGGGCAGAATCTCCTGCCCCCGCGCCAGGCTGTCTTTACCAGGGTCCCTCGGAGGGTAGTGGGTTGAGTCTCCCTCCCCACCCCAAGCAGAGCCCTGGCAGCCGAAAATCTCCAGAACCCAACCACAGCCATGCTCAAGGCCACTCTCCACATGCTCGGATGAGCCTCACGCATGAAGGAACCAGTAGAGGACCCCAGGTATGCAGGACCCGTGGCTGAGATCTCCAAGCCTGCTCGGATCAGGACTGGGCCTCCTCCACCCAGATCCCCAGTTTTCCAGTAGCTTGGGAGTCACACCCAAAAACTGCCCCCAGCGCCATGTAATCTCATCAATGGCCAAGATCCAGAGACTATAAAACAAAGCTCCCGGAAAAGACGAATGAAGAATCTCACAAGGCAGAGCCTGGCAAGTTACTCCTGGTATGTTCACTATGCCAAAAGCAGTAACAATAATGGGCCTCATTGCCCTGACTCTGAACATGACAGGGATGGATGGAGACATTACTGGCGCCCGCTTGAGCAAATCGATGAGCAACGGGACGACAGTGATACAGTGATATCACCATGGAGACATTAAGTCCTTGTCTAAGAGATTACTAAAATGTTGTTACAGGTCAAGTTTTCTGTGTTTATGTTTTGTTCATCGAGATTAGTTGCCTTCTACTTTCATCCTATCTAATCTAGTCACAACTCGTCTTTATGGGAACATTGTCTGGGTACCCACATCCTCCCTATTCCTAGTCCAGGTGATCTGGGTGGATCTGACTGCACTAGGTTTCAAAGGGTGAGCATGGAAGCCAGAGTTGATCAATAAAACATGGCCACCCCCTGGGCCAGTGACACTCTCTGGGATGGGTGTGTGATCTAATCAGTGAGATAAAGTTCTCCGAGCAATCTGACCCAAGATACTCTTCACTGAACCTGTAGGAGTCTTTTATGGGGAAAGCCTGTCTGTGAAGGAGGTGAGTGCAGAGGAGAGAGAGAGAGAGAGAGAGAGAGAGAGAGAGAGAGAGAGAGAGACAGCTGGGGACATCAAGTCCTGAAGACCTTGTTTAAGGTCCTAGATCTGACCACACCTGAAGTCTGTGTGTGCTCCAGGTTCATTTGTGTTACACTCTCGAATATGTGAGTCAAAATATTTCCCCTTTAACACCCAAATTTTAACAACCAAAATTAGAAAGGTGCCTGTCAAGAGGCACTGTGTGGGGAGCGGGACGTTCTCTCCACACAAGAGAGAACCTGGAACATTGGTGCAGAGATGTTGGTACAGGAGATGGAACCAGTGCTGCAATATTATATGTCTAAATACTCCACGATGAACTGCTGTGTAAATTATAGCGCTTTAATTTAAAACTGGAAAATAAGGGGCCAGAGCCATAGTACAGCAGGGAGGGCATTTGCCTTGCACGCGGCTGACCCAGGTTTGATCCCCGGCATCCCATAGCACTGCCAGGAGTAATTCCTGAATGCAGAGCCAGGAGCAACCCCTGAGCATAGCTGGTATGACCCAAAAAGAAAAAAAAAGTGGAAAATCAATAAATACATTCCCTCTTTAAACTCTGGCCACATCTGACTAGCTTTTGCTCTGCCTCCCAATGTCCCCCAAGAGAGACCCGGATACATTTCTTCTGCTTTCTTCACTAACAGGGAACAAACGGTCTTCTTCAGAGCCATGTGCTCAGCCCCTGAGCTCATTTCTCACTTTCAGGTCAGCCCCGGTGCCACCTCCATTTCAGCGACAAACTGTTTCTACGTCACGCTTTCTTCGCCTCCAGCTCAGTTCTTCACCTGAGCTCACTGATTTGAAGTCGGATTGTGGGGCTGGGCTCTCCCGCTTCCCACGGACACTTCCTGTTTATTGTATTCACCTACCACGCGCTCTTTCTCCCCTGCCAATCTGTTTGTTTTAATAACAAGAGGCAGGACTGGATGGAAGCCACTTCTGTCCCCAGACATGAAAAGCCCAATGCCAAATTGTAGGGCTCTGGCCACCACCCAGCACCACAGAACACTGTGTCCAGGCTCAAGACTTCTTTGTCCTGAATGTGGACACACTGCTGTTTTTAGCTCCCTTCCTCCCTCCGAACACTTAGCCTGATGCTAGTCCCCAACTCTTGCCATCGTTATAGCTGCGGTGCCACTCAAGACATCAGTCACCTCCCCCTCATTTGAGAACTTCCGTGCAATCATACCTTAGTGCTCTAGAAGGGTCTATTTTCCAAAACCTGTTTTATTAATCACAGGACATTCTTCCTCCTGCAACAAAATTAGGTCCTTTCTTCCTGCCTCAAAGCAGGCAAGGTAACTACTACATGCCTGCCAAGAGAAGAAAATAGCTTTCTTTAGAATTATACAAGAGGTGGGAGTTGGGGGGCACTTTTCTCTCAGGCTCTGCTGGAAACACAGAGAAATAACAGAAGGGCCAATACTTCTCTCAGTACACATGTTTGTACTGAACTTTGTTCTTCCTCCTCTAGTTTTGTCTTCTTCCTCACAATCAATTTCTCTCAGAAGTATAATCAATTTCAATCAGAAGTATAAATTGAGTGGTTCTCTATTTTCCTCTCAACTCCCAGGGGATTAATCAGGAACTTTAAGGAAACAAGCTCAACATTTAATTGAGATCTAATATGTGCCAGGCACTATTCTAGGTAGAGTATACAAAGGAGAGTGAGATGGAAAAGATCTCTACTACTCTGCTCTAGAGAAGAGAGAAAAAGACCACCAAAAAACATGAACAAGTAAACATACAACAACGTACAACAGTTCACATCGTGAGAAGTTATCAAACGAAATATAAAGGGATACTATGCACTAGAATGAGGGGGTCTTTTTCAGATAGAGATAACAGAGAAGGCTATGCTGGGGAGGTAATATCTGAATTAAAATACAAAATAAAATGGGGGGGGCTGGAATCACATGACAAGTATAATGGGTAGAGTGTTTGCCTTGCACATGGTTGACCCAGGCTCAATTCCTGGCATCCCATATGGTACCCCCAGCACCACCAGGAGTGATCCCTGAGCACAGAGCCAGGAGTAAGCCCTGTGCACAGCAGGTGTGGCATAAAAACAAAAACAGAAACAAAATCCCAAAGAAGAAAAGGCACAAACGATGTGATGATCTCAGAGCGGAGATTCCTGGCAGTATGTGCAAAGGCCCTGTGCTTAGAGCACGCCTGACATGTTAAAAAGGCAGTAGGTAAAATATGGTCTAGGTACCAAATCCAGGCTACCTTATTTTTATTTTATTTGCTTTTTGGTTTTTGATCATACCCAGCTGTGCTCAGGGTTTACTCCTGGCTCTGCCCTCAGGGATCATTCCTAGTGAGACTCAGGTGACCATATGGGGTGCCTAGGATTCAGCCCTTCATGCTCTTTACCCATTGAACTATCTCTCTAGCCCCAAGGCTGGTCATATATATATGTGTGTGTGTGTATACACATATATATATATATACATATATAACATAAGCTAAGAACGACTTTCATATTTTTTCATGTTTTTCTTAAAAAGAACAATATTTTGTGACACACGATAATTATATAAAATTCAAATGTCAGTGACCATAAATAAAAATTTTAGTAGAACACAAGACCTCCCCTTTCATTCATGTATTTTCTATGGCTGGTTTCAAGCACACTTGGCGGAGCTGAACATAGACCATGTGGTCTGTGTAAATTCTAACATTCTCACCATCTGGCCTCTGGGAAAAAGTTCCCAAATCTCTCTGTTACAGGGACAGGTAGAAATATCTTCCCCAGATGGAGAGAATTTTGAATTTCTTTCATTATTTAGGGTCCTTTTGCTCACAAATAACAGAAAACCTATTTCTAGTGGACATCTGTGGAGAATTAAAAACCACCAGACACTCTGATACTGTTCCCAGCAAGAGGCAGAATCTGCGTCATCTTCTCTTAACTGTGTGAGGGCTCTGGGTCCGCTTGGACCCATTCCTCTAGAGCAGAGTCTGTGCCTCTCCAGGGATGGCCCACGGAATATCGCTTCCTCTTCCTCTTGGCGCACTCTTCTCCACGGAGCTGAGTATTCAGTCTATGAACTGAGTATCTAGTACTGAAATGGCCTCGCTGGAGAGTCCGCCTGTACATGCCCAGCTAAGTCTAAGTTTCTAGGCAACACCCGCAACGTGCCAAACCAGACGTCTGAGGGAAGCCATCTTGGACACTTCAGACCAGCTGGTCAGGCAGCAGGATACCACTGAGTGACCCTTATTAGCACTTCACCAAAGCTTCTTTCTTGCCTGCATGCCAGGCAAGCATCTTACCACTGTACTATTTCTCTGCCACTTTGTGGTTTTTGAGCATAAAGATACTTCAAACACAGTGGATTGCTCACCTATTATCTATTTACTGTTTACCTATTCCTACTATTCGTTTACCTATTCCTACCCTACTTCATCCCTGCCTACCATCAATTTTTTTTCTCTACCATCAATTTTGATGTGGTGTTGACACCTCCAAGTGAGGTGTCCTGGCCCACGACATTGTGAGCTGTGCTAAAACGAGTGCTACAGAGCTGAAGGAATAGCACAGCGGGTAGGGCATTTGCCTTGCACGTGGCCGACCCAGGTTCGATTCCCAGCATCCCACATGGTCCCCCGAACACTGCCAGGAGTAATTCCTGAGTGCAAGAGCCAGGAATAACCCCTGTACATCACCAATGTGACTCAAAAAACAATAAAAAAAATTAAATTAAATTAAATGAGTGCTAGCTGAAGCCACTCCAAATGGAGTTATTGTATCAGAGCAATCGAACAGAGAAGAAAGAACATTTGATTACCTCACATAATCCAAAGTTCAGAGGTAGACCAGGGTCCAGGAGCAACATACCATAGTAACTGCTTTTCTTGAATTCCTTTGGTTCTGCCTTCTTCCTAGACTTGGTTTTACTGTCAGATTGGAGGTCAGATGATTGCAGGAGGCCCAGGCGTCTCATTCAAATGGAACAAAGTCTAAAAGAAGAGGTGAGAGAAGATATGGGCCCGTTGGAACCTCCACTGGAATTAGGACAGAGCTTCCTCCTCTCAGTCACTTGGAGGTGCGAATAGCACATCAAAATTGGTGGTAGGCAGAGATGAAGTAGGGAGGGAAAAGGTAAGTGAATAGCAGGTCAACAATCCACTGTGTTCAAAGTACCTTTATTCTCAAAAACAAACAAACAGAAAAGGTATGTGCATGGGGTGCAGATAAATAGTATAGGAGGTAGGACACTTGCCTTGCATGTGGCAGCTGGATTCAAACCCCAGCATCCTATATGGTCCCCTGAGCACTGCCAGGACTGATCCCTGAGCACCAGGCCAAAAGTATTGCCAGAAGTATTGCCACAAGGCCAGAAGCAATGCTGCCTTGAGCATTGCCAAGTGGGGCCCCCAAACAAACAAAGAAACAAACAAAATAGCAGTTACTATCGTCAAGTGACATTGATGGCAATTAAATGGTGCCAAACTTAAGGAAGGGGACACAAGAGGACCAGCTATGTAATCTATAGAGCTGGGTGCTAATGGAAAAGGGAGAGTCCCTCATTAAACAATCATGAGGGATTTCAAGACGTAATAGCAAAGTATGAGACAGAGCGGGGAGTCCCAAGCTCAGGAACCCGTGTGATGGTACAGGCTGGATGACCCTGAAATTGGCCATAAGGAAAGTACAGTTAGCCGGGCAGAGAACAGAGGAAGACTTGGTTTAGGTCAGGGGGAGAAAGGCGTCAGGAAGCTGTGTGTGATGAGGCGATGTGTGAGCAAAGATGGACGATGCAGAGGTAAGCAGGTAACTTGTGGAAGAACAAGGCTGCTGTGGCCTCTTCTGCCCTGTGGCTAGCTGGTTCAGACTTAGCAAAGCTTGTCTTCACCAGCTGGGATAAGAGGGAAAACAAAGAGTGAACAGATCCCTTTTCTTACCTCTGTCAGCACAGGTCTGTCCCCTAACACCTTCCTAGTTTCAGAATTTAGCTCTTGGTTAATCTGTCCACTCAGTCGGATTGTTCCCCTTCAGCCCATCTGTGCCTGGACAATCTGTCAGGGCTCCAGCCTGTTGCTTGACTTCAGGCATGGCCAAGGTCAACCCCCGACCCTCCTGAGCTCCTGGGTCCGGCAAGCCCTACGCAGGGCTGAGTTCTCCCTGTTCTCAAGTTCCCCAAGCCCAAGCCGAGGAGACTACTGACACGGATCGGATCTCAGAATATTTTTACCACCAGGAAAGGGAAATACGTTTTGAAATGACACATCATTTTATCACAATCCCAAATCTTTTCCCTAAAATGACCAGATTCTATTTTCAGTTCTACAATGTTCTTTGGCTGTATTGGAACCTTAATGTAGGGGAGCCTCTTGGTTAAAGGAAAAGCATTCAAGATACAGATGCCCCAGGCCCATGCCAAACCCATCTGACTTTTTTGTGTGTGTGGTTTTGGGACCACATCTGATGGTGCTCAGGGCCACTGCTGGCTCTGCATTCAGGCTTGGGGGACCATATTGGGTGCCGGGCATTGAACCAAGGTTGGCCACATGCAAGGCAAGTGCCCTACCCACTATACCATCTGTCCAGCCTCCCAGCTCCTCTGTTTTTGACAAACTCCACAGGTAATTCTGATGCCAGGTCTCCAAACCATTCCATGAAGTCAACTGGACAATATGGAGGAAGTCACTGAGGTGTAGAGAGAGGATGACTCCATTTCTGTGAGACCAGAGAGATCAAGAGGCTGAACATATGCAAAGCATTTGCTTGCAGGAGGCCCACGTGTGATCTCTGGTCTCTGAGCATCTCTGGAAGTGGGCCAAGCCCTCACCCTATCACCCTGCTCCCCGTCATGGAGGGAGTGCCACAAGGTGTGGCACAAAATAACACAAAAAAATAATTTTTTTTCCCATTTCTGTTGTCAAGTGTGACTCTTGCAAACCAAATTCATTTGGTGTCTCATTCAGTAAGGTGGTGACAATTCCTCCTTTCTGTCTCCACTCCTATCTCTGTGCTGTGAGATGCTCATCATTTTCCAAGTACATGTTGGTTTTCATGGGGTCAATTCTCTTTGGGGTGGGAGCATCTCAGTTTTCTTCAGGAACTGCTCATTGCACATGAGCTTGGAATACCAGCCAGGATGTCCCCTACCAGGCTGACTGGTAGGTCCAAGACCCAAGTCTGATGCATCAGATTTTCTCTTCCAAGAAATCAAATCTTGAAACAAGAGAAGCAGAGGCTGAAAATACATAGAGCTGATTCCTCTGATGACTGCAGTTGAGCTATTCTCAAGTCCTGCCAGGACCCATGAGCAACTCAACATCTTGGAATAAGTTCTTGGTCTTGCTGGAGTGAGTCAGGGTTGGTTCTGTTGTTTGCCACCAAAGAATCCTCACTGATTCTCAGAACTGAAATCTTTGATGGTGTTGTATATAACAATGTCAGAGCATTCATTCTTCTACTTGTTTTACTTTTTGTTATTGTGGGGCCTAGGCCTAGTGGTGCTTAGGCATGGCTGTGATGCTCCGGGCCATCAAGGCTGTTGCTGATAGTTTGCAAGGGCCCATGAGGTGCTGGGGATCGAACTCAGAGCCTCACACATGCAAAATATATGCTCTACCACTTGATTTCCCCTCTCTAGTCACATAGCTTCCATTTTTAACATGCTACTATGGGGGGTATAGAGATAGTTCAGCAGGTAGAGCACTTGCCTTGCATGCAGCTGACCTGGGTTTTTTGTTGTTGTTGTTTTTTAGCTATAGAAGAAAATTAATTAGGATGCTTTATTTTTTTTAATTAGTGAATCACCGTGAGGTACAGTTACATACCTACAAATTTTCATGCTTGCATTTCAGTCATACAATGATCGAGTACCCATCCCTCCACCAGTGCCCATTCTCCACCACCAATATTCCAGTATCCCTCCCACCACCCCACTCCATCCCTCCCCCACCCCGCCTCTGTGGCAGGGCATTCCCTTTTGTTATCTCTATCCTTTTGGGTCTTCTGTAGTTTGCAATAAAGGCATTAAGTGTCCATTGTGTTCAATCTATAGTCTACATTCAGCATGCATCTCCCAACCTGAGCGGGTCCTCCAAACACCCTTTACTTGGTATTCCCTTCTCTATCTGAGCTGCCTTTTCCCCCAGCATTTGAGGCCAGCTTTCAAGCCATGGAGTAAACCTCCTGGTCCTTATCTCTACTCTTCTTGGATATTATTCTCCCATTCTGTTACTTTATATTCCACAGATGAATGCAATCTTTCTATGTAGCTGACCTGGGTTTGATCCCTGGCATCCCATATGGGTTCCCCAAGCACCACCATGAGTAATTCCTGAGTGAAGAGATAGGAGTAAACCCTAAGAATGTCTGGGTGGCCCCCAAACCAAACCAACAAACAAGAAAGAAAAAAATTGCTACTATGGAGAGCCTGAGTGATAGTACAGCAGGCAGGGTATTTGCCTTGTATGCAGCTGACCCGGGTTTAATCTTTGATACCTCCTATGGTTCCTCAAACTCTGCCAGAAGTGATCCCTGAGCACAGAGCCAGGAGTAAACCCTGAGCATCATCAGGGATAGCCCCAACACACACACAAAAAAATGCCACTTTGGGGCTGGAAAGATAGCACAGTGGGTAGGGCATTTGCCTTGCACTCAGCCGACCTGGCTTCGATTCTCAGCATCCCATGTGGTCCCCTGAGCACCGCCAGGGGTAATTCCTGAGTGCAGATCCAGGAGTGATCCCTGTGTATTGCCAGGTGTGACCCAAAACGCAGAAAAAGAAAGCCACTTTGATTAATGCTCATAAACAAAATGATCATCCTAATGGAAATTTAAAAGTTAATTTTAATAATAACATATTTGGTCCTATAATAATATAGTAAAATTTCCTCAATAAAGTAATATATTATTCATTATACTACTGACATAACTTATATGGAGATAGGTTTTTGGTAAATGTTGTTTTCACTATATAATATTCAATATTTTGTACCTCAGAGAAGGAGAGAACAAGAGAAAATAGAAAAAGAGGTTTAGTTCAGTTTAAATCAATCCCCCTTCAGCTGTATGACCCTTTTGCACACAAATTTAAGAAAGCAGGACAGAATGTAGAGGACATTTGGGCTTGAAAGATAGCTAAGCAGGTTGGAGGGCATGCTTTGCACGTGGAGACCTGGGTTTGATCCTGATGGTCTCTGGGAGTGACTCCTGAGCACTGAGACAGAAGTTCCCTGTGCACCACAAGATGTGGCCCCAAACCCAAAAAAGAAAGAGTAAAGGAAAAAAAGTTCTCTTTAAAAAAGCGCTGGAAAACACAAATATGTGCTTTTAAGGCGTGACCATGACAGAGGAAATAGCTGTTGGGATTGAAGCGTTTCCTCTCAGCTGCCTCGCTGTTGTTACTCCCGATTCATTGTTAAGTTACTACAATTTCTCGTCTGTGTTGACATCTTCATTATTATGATTCTAGTGAAGAGTCACCAAGCACTTCCTGTGGACGAGCCATGATTACACAAGTTACTTCATTTAATCCTAACACTGACCCGTCAAAGTCAATGTTATTAGCCCTGTTTTAGTTTTTATTTTATTTTTAAATAATTTTTAAAATTGAATCATAATGAGAAACACACTTATAAGGTTATTCATGATGGGGTTTCATATAATGTTCCAATACCTGTCCCTTCACCAGTGTACATTTCCCACCACCAATGTCCCCAGTTTCCCTCCTGCCCACCCTCCACCTCAAATGGCAGGCACTTTTCTTCTCTCTCTCTGTCTCTGTCTCTCTGTCTCTGTCTCTCTGTCTCTGTCTGCGCCTCTCTCTCTCTCTCTCTCTCTCTCTCTCTCTCTCTCTCTCCTTTTGGGCATTGTGGTTTTCAATGCAGGTACTGAAAGGTTATCAGGTGTATCCCTTTACCTACTTTCAACACTCAGGTCCTGTCCAAAGTGATCATTCCCAACTCTTAATAGTCCCTTCTCTATCCGAAATGTCCTTTGCCCTTCCTCCTCGGCCCTGCCCCCTGCCCCGCCACACACACACTTGTGGCGAGCTTCTAACAATTGACCACTCCTCCTGGCCCTTGCTTTCTCTGATTAGCCCTGTTTTATAGAGCTCAGTAATCTTAAGGACTAGGGCTAAGGAGAAACAGAACCACTTAGTTTTCTGTGTTTCCCACAGAAAACTGTGGGGGCTCTATATATTGCTCTAAGTGGGAAGTGTTTGCAGTCCAAGCCTTGCTCGAAGAGTTATTAAGTGAGATATTGCATCTCAAACAACAAGCAAACACAAAAACAAGCAGACACTCCAACAGCAGAACTTGTTCCCCAGTCCCATTCTGTTTCCCTAACTAGATTCTAAGCTCCTTGAGGGCAGGAACTTTGCTCTATCTGTCACAATCTCACTGTCAACTGTCTAGCACAGTCAAGATGTTCAAAAATTTTATGAGGAACCAACAACTATCTCAAAAGATCCTCAGATCTAGGAACTAGGAACCATCATTGGGCCAGGAGAAAGAAAGATTGGTTAGTGTCAAAAAGAAATTCTAGACTACTCTTAAAGAACTGAGCCAATTTGGAAGCTTGGCCAAGTATTGAAGCAAGTCTTGGGGAAGGATTTTCTCTCTCTCTCTCTCTCTCTCTCTCTCTCTCTCTCTATCTCTCTATCTCTCCCCCTTCCTAATTAGTTATTCTATCTCCTAAATACAATCTTAGGAGCTTATGAGGAACAGACGTTTCTAAAATTCTGAAATACAACTAAGAGGAAATAGAAAGCTCAAAGTCTAAAGTATCATTCATACTTTCTCCAGAGCCACTTAGCACACAGCATGCCCCAACCCAGCTCACTGACTCTCTGGGGCTCGAGCGTGTAATGTTCTATATTACTAGAATTACTCCCCCAAGCGGAGCTAGTCTTTGGAGGACATAAAACCTGCTGTATATCCTTGGGTGAACTCCTTCTGTGCCTTAGTTCCTCAAATATGGAAAACAATCCAGTAAGGACCTAGAAGACCAATAGAAAGTCCCCACCAAGACTGTGAGTGTTCTCAATGGGGTTTTATTCATTCATTACTGTTATTTCAGAGTTTGACCTTTGGCTTTAAGCAAACCTGAAATCAGACTCTGCTTGCGCAAAGCCTAGGGACTGCGGTATAACACTGTAAACACTTAAAGATTCTGCAAGTTTACCTGTTGTTGCGAGGATGGCAAAATGTGCTCATGTGTTCAGAATGCTTAGCCCAGGGCCAGGAATGTGATGGCTTAATTATAGTGTTGTCAATGGTGGCTTCACTTAACACACATCTAAAGAGTCTGATGAGATCTTGGTATGTTATGCAGTTATGATCTGGAAACATCCTTTGAATGGGTAGATCTGTCTCTCAACTTCTAAAGGGAAAGTAGAATTAAAGTAGAATAAGGTCACGGAGCTGTATGGATATACTTGGACATGACTGTCCTGAAAAAGGACACTTAGCTCTTTTTAAAGTCTAAGGAAAACAAATCTAAAGTAAATTCACACAGATTATTTTTGACCCTCGGTCAGGGAAAATCAGTATCACTTTGGAAAACACCTGGGCAGTTTTATTGCCCGAACGCTGTTTCTATCTTAAGGTTCCAATGTAAGACATGGAGCAGGACTGCTTTAATGTGGCAGAGATTGAAATGTTACTCCTTTCTGAAGAGACTTAGTAAGTATTCCAAAAATCCCCATCCTGCCTTATTAGATCAGTAGTCATTACTTTATCGTTTCAAGTCAGGTGGTTGCAAGCACTCAAGTCATCCATTTATCACATGGATGACAGGCTCCCCTGATGACGGGCCGGGTGAATGTAAAATCCTGAGCAGTCAAAAGATTAAACTCTGCTACAGTCGGGTGTGGCTAAGAGACCCACAAGAACTCTTGGGGTGTGGCCAGTTGTCTGTAATTTCAGGTGCCTACTTCTCCCTGGCAGGCCTGGCTGACACTGATCTGAACATGTCAGTGTGAGCAAAATAATCGAGTGCTGTTTTAACGACCTTAGGGCCATGGGTTTCTACAGCATGACCTGTCTATCTTGATGGATACCACAAAGATATAAGTGCAGTTAGCATAAGCAACAGACACCGTCGTGGTGCCCATGCCTACTAAATCTTCATATCTTAGTCAATGATTAGCTTCCAGAAGTCAGTGGGCGAGTAGGATAGAGAAATGAGTCTGTGAATGAAGTTAATATCTGTCTGAGTAGTTTCACAGACCAGGGGCGAGATTCAAAGCTATTCTTCTATCCATTGAACGAGGGAGGCACCTGATTCCTAACTCTGCTCCCAGCTAGAATTCTCATCTGTCATCGGCTAATTCCCTGACACCCTGAGAGAACTTTTATTTCTGGGAATGCTTACTTATTTAGCTTATTAACACCAAGATCTGAAAAAGAGAAAAACCTCTAAACACAGGATAAGAAAACTCGAACACTAACATTCTTCTTCAGTTTCGAGTAGCTCTGCAATACAGAAAATATACGAACTTCAAACAGCTGCAAAAATAGTGTCTTTGGGGGCCTGGAGCGATAGCACAGAGGGTAGGGCATTTGCCTTACATGAGCCCAACACGGGTTCGATTCTCAGCATCCCATATGGTCCCCGAACACCACCAGGAGTAATTCCTGAGTGCAGAGCTGGGAGTAACACCTGAACATCACTGGGTGTGACCAAAAAAAGAAAAAAATAGTGTCTTTGGGAGAAAATAGAATTTTCTACATCACTAGGCATTTTTCTAATGTCACTCAGTCCTGGGGCAGGTGGAGATGGGCAGGTCACCCTGCCCACCCACCCCCAGCAATGCCAGTTTTCCCTCTCCCCCACCTGGGGCTGGGCAGGCTGGTAGCTGCTTAAGACAATCCTAGGGTGAAAGCGAGATGAAAATGCCAATTGGGAAAGCGTTTAGGCGCCCCCTCTGCCGGCAGCTGGATTGGTCCAGTGTCGGGGCCCGAGGCTACTTAGCTCAGCTCCTCCAGTCAGAGGGAGGGATGGGATTCCCTCCCTCGTGCTCAGGATTCCCCAGATGAGGAGGAGGGGGACAGGGGGGCTGACCTTACACCGAGAGCACTTTGGGACACATCATCCACTCCAACTTGGCCTTTCTTTAGGAAGTTAATAATCTGCCCGCCAAGTCTCCCCGGAGGGAGGGGGGCTCGGGACAGACGCCAACCTTGCACACACCGTCAATCCCACGGCAGCCTTTCCCTGCAGCCATCAGCGCGACTCATCTCTTTTCTCCTCCCTGCTGGAACACCGAGGATCCGGCATAATTTTTAATTTTCAAAAAACTCATGCAAGCCAAGTCCCCACCCTCAGCAATAAGAATGATGGTTGGTGGAACCCTTCCTGTGGGGCACAGGAGGGCGCTTTGCAGCCACTGTCTTATTTAACACTCACAGCAACAGAAGGAGCCAGGAACTATTATCTCTTTTTTTGCACAGACAAAACAAGACAAAGCTTCAAGCAGCTGAACAACTTGCCTAAAGCCGGTCAGTCCAGAAGCTGGGAGAACGCAAGGCAAGCCAGAGCTGTTTTCCTAGGGACCCCCCTTCCCTCCTCCACCGCCCCCAACCTTGGCTGCCAATATTATGTCTCAGCCCCACACCGAAGACACAAAAATGTTCGAATTTTCCTTGTCTTGGTTCTGTTGCCAGTGACCTGATGACATCATTTCTGGTCTTGAACCAGAAACGCTGCTCCAGAATATTCCCCAGGAGAGCCAGCCCTCCACACCTGCTTCGTTCCTTCCTTCCTTTGCAGAGTCTGAGAAAAGGAACCTAGGGAGGGGGGCAGTTAGTGATTAAAGTTGGGGACGGGGAGCCCCACAGGGGGAGAAGAGTTATTTTCCTTCCTGAAATTCTGGGTGACTATTAGCTGTGAAAAGAAAAAAAAAAATGGATCTCTGGAGTTGTTAGAGAGCCCGGGGCGGAAATAGATATTGTGAGACCAAGAAGGGGGCGGAACCAGAAGCTCCAGCCAGGAAACAAAGGACAGGAAACAGGATTTATTTTTTTTCCAGGGACCAGAACAAAGCTGACGAGGAGTTTGGCAGGAAGGGACCACCATCTCATACTCTGAGTGGAAAAAGTACTAAGTGTTCAAAATGGAAGATATTTGGGAAGGGATGAGTCATGGACGGGGGTGATATCCAATACTCGCTCACGACAGCCGTTCTTTTATCATCTGCCCGTGTGCCTTGCAGGAAAGGGCCCGGAGGTTCTCACCTTGCTCGTGGCCAGCCGAGAAAGCTAAGCTCTGCTTCTCGTCTCTGGCCCCTCACCTTCACGTCTGCGGCGGCCCTTCCTGGAACTCCGTTTCCACTGCTGCTGAGGCACCTACTTCTCCATTGTGTTTAGGTCTTAGCTTAGATTTCCCTTCCTTGAAGGAGATTTCTTTGATCTTTGTTTCCGTGGCAAGGGAACAGAATAGATGAATAGAGCACATATCCATCTAACATCCGCTCTCCTTTCACATTAGCGGTATTCTGACTTGGATGGTAATGCTCCCAGAGAAATATTGTATCTCCACCCCAGGGATGCATCTCCAGGGTAGAGCACGTGTGTGAGGTCCTGGGTTGGATCCCTGGTACTTCACAACAACAACAACTGGACACATAGCACAAGGGTTAAGGTGCTTGCCTTGCACAAGGCCGTGGCTACCCTCAGCTCTATCCCTGGCACACGTCTGGTACCCAGACTATGAACACCACCAGGAGTGATACCGGAGTACAGAACCAAGAGTAAGCCGAGAGCACAGTTGGGTGTGACCCAAACTTTCTCCCCTCAGGGGGCCGGAGCGATAGCACAGCGGGTAGGGCGTTTGCCTTGCACGCGGCCGACCCGGGTTCGATCCCCGGCATCCCATATGGTCCCCCAAGCACCGCCAGGAGTAATTCTTGAGTGCAAAGCCAGGAGTAACCCCTATGCATCGCTGGGTGTGACCCAAAAAGCAAAAAAAAAAACTTTCTCCCCTGAAATAAACAAATAAAACAATGCCATATTTCCCAGACTTCTTTATCACTGGGGTGGTCATGTGGTATAGTTCAACCTACCTGGAAGATTTCTCTCAAAGAAAGGCCAGGTCTGGTACCCAGACTCTGTGTGGCCTCTCTTCCTTGTCTCTGATGTGATGCGCAGTGCACCAGACACCTTCTCTTAGGCATGAGGTCAAAGGCCATACTCTGATGGTGGCAAATATTCAAGTTAGAAGAAACCTGAGGCACCTTGATGCAAAGACAAAGTGGAAAATATCTAGAGCATCTCGATCGACAGAGCAGAATATAAACTTGACCCCTGAACCCACGTTGCTTTGTTGTTTTATCCTCTGGACTATTCAACTGCAGGAGTCAGTGACATTTCTTTGTATAGAGAGGGCTTTGTAAAACAAGAGTACAAGAGAAAATTGGGAGAAATGATAGTCACTGTTGTGAAGACTGCGATAACTGATGAGTATTTCCTTGACATAACTTTCTCGAAGTCATGATTTGCATTTATAGCCAATTTCTTTTCCTAATAACCCTGAGACTTTATTAGGGTTTATAATAAAAAATCACCCTGACTACTCCATAAGGGGACATTATTTAAAGGAAACTTTTTTTCTCATATTTATTTGAATATGTTCAAAAGAATCATGATTAACTCCTCCCTTCCTTCATGGTTGGTACTATGAGACAGGGGTCACACGCATGCTCCATTATGGTACTTACACATACTTGGTGGCCTGGAGATTACATACTTTGCTGTGGTGTTGGGGGTTCCAAAGAGCAGAGCTCCCAGGACCAGGCTCACTACATGTGGGTAACACCAGGCATCAGACTCACGGATTTACACTTACAAGGCACGTCTGTTTATAGACACCCCCCACCCCCAGGTCTACAAGAGTCATTACTCTTGGAAACTGTTTAGATGTCGTTCAGTTTTGTTTTCTTGGAAAATGTTTTCAAATGGTTCTGTTGATAACCTTCAAGAGCGTCGAAGAAGTGGTTAAGAGGATGAAGAACCTCCGGCTCCGGGCACATCTTTTTGACTACACCGTTCTTCCTGCACTGACTCACGCCTCAGAGACATAGGCCCTAAAACACAGGATGAGAACGCTATTCAGGTATCTCAAAGAGGAATCGAAAGAGCCATGCTAGGAGTATCACGTTTCACTCAAGTGAGAGAAGGAATCCCAAGTTCCGACCTCTGTCGACGGTCAAGAATCAGGGACGCTGTTTGCCAAGGTGTCCAAAATCAGATGGGCCGGACATGTAATGCGATTCAGAGACGACCGCTGGACTAGAGCTGTTATTGACTGGATTCCACAGGACGTCAAAAAACCACGTGGCCGCCCACCAATGAGATGGTCAGACTTCTTCATCAAAACCCTGAATGAACGATTTGAGGCTCTTCCTGTTCCTAGAGCAAGCAGATATCATTGGGCTACACTCGCACAGGACAGGGACGAATGGAGACGTTACTGGCACCCGCTCGAGCAAATCAAAGATCAATGGGATGACAAGTGATACAAGTGATGTTGATAGGAAAATGTCATTGGGATAAAATATCTGTCAATATACGGCCACCCTTGTTCCCAGTTACTTGGCAAGTCTGCGTGCACAGTGACATAGAGCACATATCAAGCAAACCTCAACTTGCACATGTAAAAGTCTTGTAAGAGGCTTGATCTGAGCTCCCCTCGTTGCAGACCTGGAAGCCAGGATAGGAGAGTGAGTAGCTCATTCGGGAGGTGTGGGAAATTGGTGAAGGTTTGGGAGGGAAAGGAAGGCAGCCAACAAAAGAAGTGTTAGAAAGTCAGCAGCTATGGCAAATGACTGGAATCGAACTCAACAGAGAAAGTCTGGGAAATGGTGCTGAAGACATGCCTGAGAAAAAGCCCCCAGAGGAGTGAGGTAGCTGGGGCACTTTGACATCAATTACCAAGAATTTTTGGCCCAGGCTAGTTCTCAGAGACATTTCACTCCCTGACAGCCTGCAGAACAGGGCTGACGGGGCGTTCTCTGGCTCTGGAAAAAGCCTTCAGGCACAGAGATCCGCATCCTGTTAGTAAAAGGACTCAAGAGTATAAGGAAGCCTAAAGTCTAAAGGGCACGGGCAGTGTCTGCTAGCTTAGCCCCGCCTTAAGTAAAGCTCATACACCAATGTTCTATTACTTAGATGGCACCGGAGAAATTTTTAGGTGGTGCATGGCAAACCATAGTTTTTAGTACCTTTAAATTAGGTTTAAAGTTCCCTTCCATGTAATGCAGGAGGGACTGGTGTTGCATTTGTAGAAGTGATGGATAATAAAAGAAATCAGGGAAAAAAAAAGAAAATTGGAGGATTTAAAGAATATCAAGCAATGAATCAAACCAAAGGCACGTGATATGGAAAGCAACAGGGAAACGACTGTACTTGGGAAATGCTGCAGGCTGCCTCGCGGCCAGGTGAAGCTGAAGCTGAAAGCCAGGTCCTGGGGTTCCGAATCGGTTCTAACCTGTGAGCAGCGGTCTTCTAAAATAAGAGACATGGACCACACGGACCACGCCACGGGGGGCCTCGGGGCTGCATCGGTCATGCTTTCATCTGTGTCTGCCGAGAGAAGACTACACCAACCCGTGAAGACGCAGGGAACTAGGAAAGGGCTGCCTGTGCAGATCACGAAGCTCTGGTCTAGACGTTTTATCTAGAAGATGGTGTCGGTTTTGTTTATTTGTCTGCTTGCTTTTTGACTCACACCCAGTGATACTTGTGGCTCTGCACTCAGGAATTAATCCTGGTGGTGCTTGACGGACCATACGGGATACCGAGGATCGAACCCAGATTGGCTTCGTGCAAGGCAAATAATGCCCTCGCTGCTGGACTTCATGGCTCCAGCCCCTGGAAGATGTTTTCTTTGAAGTTTCCAACACAGGAACAGGTAGATGCCTTCATGGAGGCAGGAGCAAAACCCAGAGAGGCGTTTCCCAGCCTCTCCGCCATGACGGACAGGACAAGTCGGGCACAACCTTTCTTGGCCCCTTCCGCTGCCCCTTCATAGCCACTGTTCCGAGGCCGGGAGAAGGAAGGGTGGGGAGGAAGTAACGCTCTGAACTGCCCCCAACCTTATTGGAAAAGACATACCCTCCAGATGGCCGTTTCAGGCTCTGCCGCTTCCTAGAGAGAGGTCACATTGCCCAGGACATCCTAATTCTATTGCGTGTGGTTGTGCGAGAGCCTAATGTCATTAACGATGGCCAGGCATGAGGGCAGAGCAGCATCAGGCCAGGACATGCTGGCCAGCTGCTTGGCTCTGGGTTCCGGGGGGTGGGCAGGAGCAGCCAGTGCTGGGCTGCCTCCAAGCACCACTCGGCCTCCAGGGGGCGCTACACATCTGTAGGCACAGATCTGAGCGGAGGGCAGCATCACTTCCCTTTGAGACCTAAGCTGAGCCACAGACTTGCTACCGAAAATGCCAGTGGGGTGGAGCCATTGCCCTAAATAGGCGTTGATTTGCATATGGTGACTTCACTTGGGGGGTGAGGGACTTAAGCTCCTGCCAGTGCTCACAGACTTTTGCATCCTCCTGATTCCAGGTGGAAACAGTCAAGCCAGTGAGAACCAACTGTGAGGGGCGGGGGAAGAGGGGGTTGGCTCTGGCAGGTACCAGGCTCTGAGTTCAGGACCCAAATTACCTGACCCGTAGAGTCCACGCATCACCAGGCCCCAGGCCCAAGCAGGCAAGCCTGTACCATTGGGCTAGGAATTGCTAGGGGTGGTTCCGGTTACCCCAAGCACTGCTGGGAATGGCTTCTATTAAAAAATATTTTAAGGGACCAGAGATGGAGTGCGGTGGGTAAGGTGCTTGTCTTGCACACGGCCAACACGAGTTCAATCCCCCCACATCCCATGTGCTCCCTGAGCACTGCAAGAAGTGACTGCTGAGTGCAGAGCCAGGACTAACCCCTGAGCATTGCCAGGTGTGGCTCCCAAACAAAACAAAAACAAATTTAAAAACCACCCTGGGGGCAGAAAGGGTTTAGAAGTGGCTTTTTTTTTTTTAATGGAATCACCATGAGATACACAGTGACAAAGTAGTTCATGATTGAGCTTCAGTCATACAGTGTTTCAACACCAACACAGAAGTGATTCAGAGCATACCTTGGACCCCCGCAGCCTGGTCTGAGGCTGGCTCTGCCTCTCACTCCAGCTGGAGCCATGGGCTGCTTGCTCAGGGGCCCAGAGCGTTTGGTCACTATGGTAACACCCACACTACAGGATTCAGACTTAGTGCCTGGCAAGCAATAAGTCCTCGAGAAACGCAAGAAATGCAACTATGTTTAAGTATCACTGACTTTTGTTGCAACCTGTCTTTGTGTTGGGGGCCAGGTGAGGGTAGGGACACAGCCAAGGACCTCACAAGTGGAGCCATCTTCCTTGAGCTATTGACATCTTTCCTCACTGCAAATTAGCAGAGCACTGAGAAATCAACTAAATGAGGTCACTCCACTGAAGTGTTTTCAACACCATGGGGAGGGTGTGGTCTATATAAGAAAACCAAATCCTAAGCCTCAAATGCCATAAAGCTATGGCACGAGGACCCAAGGGCAGCCTACCGCAAACAGTCACATAAGCTGTTTAAGCAACAGTCACTCTAGCGTCTTCCTCTGTCTGCATGCACCTTTTCTCCATTTCAGCTCCTTTCCTGGATTCTGTCTGTAGGGGGTTACTAACCACTGCATGCTCCAATCAGAGTTTGCTCCAACAGACTCTTATTAAATGTTTGATACGCCCTGGTGGATGGGGCGTGGGGAGAGGTCCCTGTGACCCGCTGGAGGAGGAGCCCTCACTGGGTGTGTTCCAGCTTGGCCCGGTTGCTGCGTGCGTGCAAGGTGAAAGTGAATGTGGGTGTACTGCAGTCCCACGGAACGGTGGTGGTTCCGGCTGGATGTGACGGGGATGGAGAATCTTCCCAATAGTGCAGTTGCTTTCTCAGAGTGACGCACGTGGTCACCCACTTTCTGTGAAGGGATCTGAGGCCTGGGGTGAGACTAAAAATCACAGAGCATTAAGGACAGGGGACATGGGGTCAACTGATCACGGTGCCTGCACGACAGGAAGAAGAGAGACAAGGAAGCCTAGGACCTGGGGGTGGACATATGGCAGTGGCAATGTCAGGACCTTTATGTCAAATGTCAGCGCCGGCCAGGAAGTGCTCATTAGAGCAACAAGCAGCTGGTGGCCTCAGCACTGAGTGGCTTGACAGCAGCAAGGAGACGATGAATGAGGAAGCAACTTCCCACTCACCGTGACTCACCTAGATCTGATGGCCGCCGTCTCTGATGTCCAGACACTAGCCTGGGCCCACGGTGGGCTGAGTTGTGTCCTCCACAACGTTCACACCAAGATAGGCCCTGACACCTCTTGAACCTCAGACTGTGATGGTACTAGGAGCCGGGACCACCTAGGCTCCTGTCAGCCTGTGTCCTAACCCAATCTGACCTTGGTAGGGGACGAAATCTGAGCACTGACACAGGGGCTTGGAGGAAGATGGAAAAAGCGGGGAGAAGACAAGAGTGAGGACCACAGAGATTCATCCGTCAGGACCCTCGGAAGGAACCAAGCGTACTGCAACTGTTCAGCTCCCAGAATTGTGAGAAAACAGATTTCTGTTGTTTCTTGACTCTGTGGTGCTTCGTAACGGAAGCTCTAGAAGACTAATGTGATCTCTGATACGCTATCCCTCAAGGAAGCCACCAGGCTACTGCGTGACAGACAAATTAAGCCCTTCCTGGGGCCAGAAGGATAGTACAGCGGATAGAGCACTTACCTTGCATGCAGCTTGCTCGGAGTTCAATCCCCGACATCCCGTATACTCCCCTGCACACCACTAAGAATGATTCCTGAGCACGGAGCCAGGAGCACAATTTGGGTGTGGTTCAACGCCTGTCCCCCAAAAGAGTGAGTCACAGTACCCAGAAAAATGAACAAGACTGGCAGGGCTGTTATAGCTGAGGGTGAGCGGAGATTGAGCGTGAACAGAAGAGGGGGGTGGGAGTCTCACACTCCAGTCGGCCCTGGAGACTGTGGCGGGGTTCACTTATGTTCTTTCAGTGTTCACCTCTGGAAGGGAACTGTGTGGGAACATGGAGGGGCCCCCCATTCTGACGGGTATGCAGACAGGCTTGTTTCCTTGCACATCACAGACTGCGCTATTTACAAGATCCTTCAGCGGTGAGAAGATAAGGCCTTGCTGGAAGGCTCAGATGGTTATTAACTTTTTATTAGCATTTTTATTGGTGCCTCTCCGGTGGTGCTTGGGGCCCGAGAGGGGCAGCCTAATAGAGAAGCCTAACAAGGTGATGACCAGGGCGTGGCGGTGCTGGGGGTTAGCAGGGCTTCTTTTAGGATGTTGGAGATGGAACTCAGGGTTTCATGCATGCAAGGTATACACTCTCACCCCGCACAGCCACTCCCCCAACCTTAGTAACAGAGTATTTTTAATCAAGGTATACTCATTGTTTTTTTCCTAACTAAGTCATAAGGCCGCTGCACTCTAAGGAGAGCGTAGAACAAAGTGTAAATATAACTTTATGTGCACAGGAAACCAAAAACCTCCTACAACTCGCTTTATGAGGGCTGCAGCTTTATTGCAATGGTCGGGAGCAGACCTGCCATTGCTCTGAGGCATGTGTGCATGCATGCAGAAGTGGATCTGTGTGCACCAAGCGTGACCCGTGAAAGCTCTGAGGTGACTGCTGAGGAAGAGCCTGTTGTGAGGACTTCAGGGGTACCCCGCCTGGGAGCTGCTGCATCCAGCTCAGCACTCTTACCGAGGCCACACCCTCCCCAAGCACCCACCACTGACAGAGCATTGTCACTGTGCCAGAACCAGGCCCTCTTGGACCCATCTGGCCCTCTGCAAGTTTTATGCAGGAGCCCCCTGTCGGTCTTGCTAAGGTGCTCTCAGAACCACGCCTGAGTCTAACGCTCTCGCTTCCTGCCATGGGTAATGCCATCTCAGCACCTGTTCCCAGAGGGCCTGGACTGACGCACGTCACAACTCCTCATTAGAATGGGCTGGAGAGGTGGCACAAAGGGCTTTGAGATTCTCCCAAGCACCACACCAGGCTCACGTTTGGCCCCCAAGCAAGCAAACAACAAAGGACATGTGAGGTCCCTAGCCAGTGTGAGGTCCTGGAGGAGCAGAGGGAGACAGAGGCCCAGAACCGCACTGCCTGGACCGTGAACACGGGTTAGCAATTCTGTTCTCGTGGGAAGGGAAAGGCTTCAAATCAGAGATAAGAGTGGAAGACAGGGTGGGTCCTTCGTCACTATGCTTTTTTTCCTCTCATTCCTCGGTCCCAGGGAAGAACCAACCTTGGGATCAGTGCTTGGATTAACCAACTTCAGAGTGTGCTGGGTTTCAACCTTTGACACCTGTGGTGTGGCATGGGTCTCCAGACGAGGGGGTGAAAAACACCGTCCTCGTGGATCTTGTGACTCAAAACAGCATCTTAGATGCTAGTGACTCTCAACTCGACATGTCAGTTCACCACCTATACAAGCTCCTTTTGTTCACCAGTCACCATCAAGGAAGAAAAATATTTGGGGCCAGAGAGATAGCTCAGTGGATAGGGCACTTGCCTTGCACATGGCCGACCCAGTTTCATCTCTAGAACCCCATATGGAGCTCCAAGAACCACGAGGAGAGATCCCTGAGCACAGAGACAGAAATAAGCCCTGACCACCACTGGTAATGGCAAGAGAGAGAGAGAGTCTTATATTAGATAGGGATGCATATTCAAGGGGTACAAATCACCCTTAGGCCTGAGAGACAGCTCAGTGACTGAGTGTCTGCCTTTCATGTGTGATGCTGCCAGTTAGATCCCAGCACTAGTACACTGCCATGTGGGTCCCCCAGTAAGCACCTGTACAACTCTATGATTGTGTGTGTGTCCCCCAGTCAGCACAACAACCGAAAAGAAGGGAAGGGGACTCAATGTTTTGAGAAAAAGAGCTCTTAGGAACTCACCTGAGCTGGAGCGATAGCGCAGTGGGTAGGGTGTTCGCCTTGCACGCGGCAGACCCAACCGAGTTTGATTCCTCCGCCCCTCTTGGAGAGCCTGGCAAGCTACCGAGAGTATCTCACCCGCACGGCAGAGCCTGTCAAGCTACCCATGGTGTATTCAATATGCCAAAAACAGTAACAACAAGTCTCACGATGGAGACCTTACTGGTGCCCGCTGGAGCAAATTGATGAGCAATGGGATGACAGTGACAGTGACAGGAACTCACCTACCCAAAACTCCAGGTCCATGGGTCTTTGTGGCTGAAAACACCAGGCCTTCTCAGAGTCGGGGCCAACTACCTCCCCCCACCTTCCCGTACTTCCAGAAGACCCAGCAGCCGTGCCCAGTTAAGTAGTTAACTGCCCATTAACAGCCCAGTTAAATATTCTGGATTTTTCCAGAGCACATGGCTGCATTTGTGGCCATGTGACATGTCCAAATTTCACAACAGTTGACATCCCAGTAGTAGCCCTGAGCATAGTCAGGTGTGGCCCCCAAACACAACCAAATTATACACACAGAAGCTCTAACCCATCAGAACCTCAACAAGGGTCTGTCTGGAGTCAGAGCCCCCCAACCTCTTCCCAGGCTGTGAGGGAGGAAAATGAAGCTGGGTGGGGGAGGGGGAGGGTTAGGGACTGGTCTAATGTGATATGTGTCCTCACAGGGGGAGATTTGGACATGGAGGACCAGGAGGGTCTCCGGGCACACAGGAAGGCACACAGGTCACAGCAGGAGGACAGCCACTGCCTATCTACTGGACACAGGAAAACTCAACACGCCGGTGTGCGATCTTAAACTTCCAGCTCCCACAGCCAAGGGAGAAACAAAACTTCCATTCCTGAAACCCTCCAGTCTGCTATTTTGTTCGAATGGCACCACAAATTCACTAAAACATCTCCCTAGACATACTGTCCACACAGCAGGCAGAGTTGCCCTGTGAAACCCACACTTTCACGCTGCCCATGTCACCCCAAGTCCTCCCAGGGCCTGTGCGGTCGCCTTCTGATGGCCCCTTCCCCAGGACATGGCTCTGTCCTGCAGTTGCTCACCGCAATCAGCCCTGCTGACCCCCGGGCATCTTGGCCTTGGCATCTGCCCCCCGCTGGGCCTGAGCTTGCCCCATGTCTGTGTGGCTCGGCTGACTGCCCCGGTCACATTGTCCCTCATTAAGGGGCCATCCCTAAGTGTTCTAAGATGGACAGACCCCCAAACATAGTTTCCTGTTTCTCTTCTCATCACCTGACACATCATCCTCCTATAGTCTATTGTTTACTGGTATATTTCTTGTTTGTTTGCTGGGGAGGGGGCACACCCAGCAATATCAACAGGTACTCCTGGCTCTGCACTCAAAGATCACTCCTGGCGGTGCTCAGGGCATCATATGGGGTATGGGGACTGAATCCAGGCTGGCTGTGTACGAGGCAAGCACCCAACCCGCTGTTCTAGATCCCTGTTCCCTACTGGTATAATGTTTGTCTCCCTCCCTGGAATGCAAGTGCCATGAAAACAGTCACTGGCTACACTCACACAAATCCTTGGTGTTTAGGACAGCGCCGGGCACGCAGGAGAAGCTGAATGAATGGTGGATTTTTCTAAATAGAGGAGCAGGGGGAGGGATTGTGGCCATCAGAATGACTTTTATTTATATATTTATGTTTTGCTTTTTGGGGTCACACCCCGTAATGCACAGGTGTTACTTCTGGCTCTGCACTCAGGAATCATACCTGGCGGTGCTCAGGGGACCATATGGGATGCTGGGAATCAAACCTGGGACAGCCGCGTGCAAGGCAAACGCTGTACCCACTGTGCTGTCGCTCTAGCCCCCAGAATGACTCTTTTTTTCTTTTTGGGTCACACCCAGCGATGTACAGGGGTTACTCCTGGCTCTGCACTCAGAAATTACTCCTGGCGGTGCTCAGGGGACCATATGGGATGCTGGAATTCGAACCCAGGTTGGCTGCATGCAAAGCAAACGCCCTGGACCCGCTGTGCTATCGCTCCAGCCCCCAGAATGACTTTTAAAACCTATCATTTTTCTTGTTTCCTGTGCATAAGCTCCAAACAAATGTGTGTGCCACCCCTAGTAAACAGCCAGGTTATTTATACATTAACTTTCCATGGTTCTGTAAAGCTTTTTCAAGTTGTGTCTGTTTCCTGACCTTTATTTTCTGGTTGCTTCTGCTCCTTATCTTGCAATAGACTGTGTGCCTTTAAACTGCCTTAGGTTTTTCAACGATCTCACATGTAAGGAAATGAACTTAAGAACTTTTCTAAACTGCTTCCACTTTCTAGCCTTCCGGAATGGCTCTGCAACTGTCACCGGGACAAGGGGGAGTGAGAGGGCTACTTCCGGTGTCTCTAGTCCTTATTACTGGCAGAGTGGCCGGACACATACGTTCCCCTTGTCTCAGGAGTTTCTGGGAAATTCTTAGGAAGATCCCCGAATTCTCCCAGGGATCATCAGATGCAACAGCAGGAAAAAGAATGAAAGAAAGAAAGAAAGAAAGAAAGAAAGAAAGAAAGAAAGAAAGAAAGAAAGAAAGAAAGAAAGAAAGAAAGGAAGGAAGGAAGGAAGGAAGGAAGGAAGGAAGGAAGGAAGGAAGGAAGGAAGGAATAATGAAAGAAAGGAATAAAGAAAGAAGGAAAGAAAGAAAGAAAGAAAGAAAGAAAGAAAGAAAGAAAGAAAGAAAGAAAGAAAGAAAGAAAGAAAGAAAGAAAGAAAGAAAGAAAGAAAGAAAGACTCTCGAAAGCTTCCTGGTCCAAGAGGATAGAAAACTGTGCTGTTCCGGGGAGGAAAATGCATCCTCCCAGCCAATGAGCAGAGCCGGAGCCCCGGGCCAGAGCTGCAAAGAGCACTTTTACATTTGCTGCTCCAAAGGGCACAAGGGCGGTTTCGGGGTTAACTGCTGAGTTGCATGAGTGGAACACAGCAGCCATTGTCTGGGACCCGGAAGAGTGGCCCTGCAGTGGCCGTCCACAGCCAGCCTCACGGTGCCCGCTGGCCACCAGGAGAGCCTGGACCAGCATGGCCAGGATGGCTCCCACCCCACCCTCTCTGCAGCTGAAGCCTCAGGCTGGCCAGATGTCTGACCTTTAGGTCCAAATTTCTCAGGCACAGGGCCCAGCATGATAGTACAGCATGGTCGGGCTCTTGTATTGCACCTGGCCAACATGGGTTCGATCCCCAGCACCTTATATGATTCCCTGCATCTGCCAAGGGTGATCCCTGAGCACTGCCAGGTGTAACTCGCAAAGCAAACAAGCAAATCCACCCCCGCCCGGCAAGAGTGTGAGAGCTTTGTGTCGAGCAAGCTCAGGGCTGACCACCGAGCCCCCTTTCTGGAGCACTGGGCCGGGCAGGCAATTTTGCGGAGGTTTACTTGTGCCCCCTGTGGCCCCCGCCACATTGGGGCCTTGTGACAGTCAAGGTGATCCGCCTGGTGTTTTTCCACTGCAGCTTCTTGGCCTCCGACACAACGTGGCCTCAGATTACATCACTTTTCTACTCTCTTTGCTCCTTTGTGTGAGGTTGACCCACACTTCCCTATGCGGCCCAGTGAAGTCCAGTTGCGTCAGGAATAAAACACAAACCCCACCTGGGGCAGGGCGGGGGTGGGGTTCTGTGAGTGGGAAATTCACGTGTGTGACCTGGTAGGTGTCGGGTGCGTGAGAATCCTTCCCGAAACTCCTCTTGCGCGTGAAAGCGTCCGAGAGGAGACAGCCAGCCCCGGTGCTGTGAGAGCTGGGGCAGTCCTCATTGCCATGCAGGGGGGTTAACTAGGCCAAGAAAGGCCCCCCCCCCCGGGGCTGGAGCGATAGCACAGCGGGTAGGGCGTTTGCCTTGCACGAGACCGACCCGGGTTCGGTTCCCAGCAACCCATATGGTCCCCTGAGCACCGCGAAGGATAATTCCTGAGTTCAGAGCCAGGAGTAACCCCTGTGCAGAGCCAGGTGTGACCCAAAAAGCAAAAAAAAAAAAAAAAAAGAAAAGAAAAAGGCCCCCCCTACTAGAGAGGGGCCCCAGGGATGGCCAGAGGCAGTCGGCAGGCCTCCCTGGGGGAAGGCAGCCTAAGGAGCCGTGACCTAGTGCGGTTACCACTCGCCCTCTGTGAGCATCACCCTGCACAGGACGCCAGCCCCTCACGCACCCCGAGTGTGGGACCCACGCTGCAGAGAGGATTGCACCCCCAATTGGCTTATTCTCCAGACTTTTCCTTTGGCGTTTCCTTCCTCCGAGAGCTCTGGTCTCACCCGAGGCTCTAGGTGCACGGTTGCTGGGTACAGAACCCACGGCGGAAACTGTCTGTGCCCCGCGGCTGAGACGGTGGCAGGAAACGGGGAGCCCAGAACTGTGGGGCCGCAGAGAGAGAACAGTGCAGAGGGCGCTTGCCTTGCACGCGACCGACCCGGGTTCAATCCCCGCAGCCCATCTGACCACTCGAGTTGCTCTATAGTAGCACTGTAGCACTGTCGTCCTGTTGTTCATCAATTTGCTCGGGTGGGCCCCAGTAACGTCTCCATTGTGAGACTTGTTGTTATTGTTTTTGGCATATCGGATATGCCACGGGGAGCTTGCCGGGCTCTGCCGTGTGGGCGGGATACTCTCGGTAGCTTGCTGGGATCTCCGAGAGGGGTGGAGGAATCGAACCCGGGTTGGCCGCGTGCAAGGCAAACGCCTTACCTGCTGTGCTATTGCTCCAGTCCACTCGAGTCGCATCAAGAGTAATTGCTGAGTGCGGAGGCAAGGGCAAGCCCTGAGCAAGGCTGCTATCACACAAAACCCAACAACAACAACAACGACAAACCCCCCAAAAACTAAATAACTGGAGCACCATATCCGTGTCAGGACGAGGGCTCTGCCTGCTCCTCTGGGTCCCGTGGGAACTCTAGAGCTCCCCTCTGGCTGGGCCTGGGCGTGGGGAGGCAGCTCCTCTGAGCTCACCTAGAGCCAGAGAGGGGGTAGGACAGTCCACTGGCTGAGGGTCCTCCACCACTGGGGCCCTGGGGTGCCAGGGATACCAGGGCCACCCCAGAGATACTGAGAGCCTTGAGGGTTGCACCCAGCAGCGCTTGGAACACTAAGGGGTGCCCAGACTCAAATCTGGGCCAGGCATTCGCTGACCATGTGACCTAACCACTGCACTCTCCTGCCCTGCACTTCGGTGGTTGAAAACAGAGAATGGGGTGGGACAGACATGGGCCAAGAGATGTGGGAGGTCAGGAGAAGTCCATGTAAAGCAGGGCAAACTGAGGGTGGGCACCGGGCGGTGGGGAGAGAGGGAGGGGCTCCCGCCTGCTGCTGGGTGGGAAACAGGAAGAGCCAGGACAGGGACAGAACCCCCCAGAGCTGCCTGGGGCTGCCCTCGGAACCCCACCCTGGTGCCCTTTGGCAACCCCACCTTCTGCCAGGAATGGCGGTGTGGGCATGAGCTCCTGTCTCTGCCTCAGCCTCGGTTGTCCTCTGGTGAGTGTGCAGGAGAGGGCACCAGTGTGGGTGCAATGTGGGGGCCAGGTGGGACACGTGACACGCTTGTCCTGCTGGGGTCCCCAACCAAGCAGGAAGATGCTCTGGTTGGGAATCTGGGGGCGGGTAGGGGGTCCCAAGTGTCATCCCTGTCACCTGGGGCTGGAGATGAAGGGGTGGGAACAGGAAGTGGGTCTGGAAGAGGTTTGGGAATCTATAAGGTCTTTCGGATGCCATGGGCAGGGCTGAATGGGGACCGCTTGTTTAGAAACTCAGCACTGAGTCCAGGGCTGAGGTCGAAGCCAAACTCTTCATCACACAGACACTCAACAGAAGGAGAGTCACAGCTTCACCCCTGCCTGGCCCTGGCTGCCGCCTCCCCTACCTATTTGGAGGTGCAGGTGGACGGTGTGGGTGGGTGGGGAAGTGGAGGGTGCCCCCTTGTGGCTTTAGTTGGGAAAACACCCGAGATGCAGAGCTGGGACTGGCTGTTCAGTTCGCCAGTTTCCATGGCACCCGCTGGGCCAACCAAAGGCCCAGGGAGACCCGAGCAGTTCGTCATCCACCAGGTCAGGCCAAGGGGCCGAGGGCCCCGTTCAGAAGTGTGATCCGCCAGGTCCTTGGCGCCAAAGTGATTTCTTAGCATGACTTTGGGATTTTATAGGGTGATAATCAGAGCAAACCGGGCAACTCGGTAAACGCTGGGTTGGAGAACGGGTCTTGGTAACACGAGTGAGAACTGCTGGGCCCACAATGTGGCTCAATGGCGAGGACTTTCCTGGCATAGTCAGGTCCTGGATTCGATCCCTGGCACTGAACGCAAAAAGGGAGAAAGTCCTACGTTAGCATGTAACAATTTAAAACCCTGGAGGAACTCTGCGAGGAAGAAGGGCCTTTCGAGTGACTTTGAGCTATGACTTCCCCCTCAGATTTCCTAAAAAAAAAAAAAGAAAAGAAAAGAAAAGAAAACAAAAACACCCACTCTGGCATCCAGCTCTGTCACCAGCGGATTGGAGCAAGCGTGTAACTGTCCCGTCCGGGAGGCGTGACTGCACTGGGGTGGGATTTGCTGCCCTCTGCTGCTCACAGCAGGGTGTGCAGGTGCTGGTAAGGAGGAGACCAAGAGAAGCCCGTGGCTCTGCTCCAAGCTTGTTTACCATCACCTGCGGGCCTTATCCAACTCCACTTTCCACACTTGGCTGTCATAGATCTGGGTCAGCGGATGGACAAGGGGCCTCAGAAATGACTTTTTAAATTTTTTTCTAACAATTTTGTAGATGCTGCTGGCTGGGGTGGAAATGCTGTGTTAGCCAAGGCACCTGACGGCATTTGCACACGGTGGCCACACATTTCCAGAGTTTGATGACTGATCCCCGTCTGAAAAGAACCTGAGTCTCTGGTTCCCACCTGAGAATGTTTAGTATTTTGACCTGATAATTCCTGTACCCCGGGGAGAGGGCATGTGCTGTTTCTCGGAGTATTCTTGGCTCCTTCGGGGGCCCTCTTCCTGCAGACAGCCCACAGCAAATGGTCGGAACGTCCCCCAGACAACCCTGGGCTTGTCCACACTTCCCTCTCGAAAAGGGACAGGTTTTCTTCCTCCCACTGTGGTGATACATACTGATATTGGCAGAAATCTCTCTGCTCTAGGGATTGAACTGACAACAGGAGAAACAATATATTTTTGGTTTTTGTTTGGGGGCAACACCCAGAGATGCTCAGGAATCACTCCTGGTGGTGCTTGGGGAACCATATGGGATGTCAGGGAATTGAACCTGGGTTAGCTGCGTGCAAGGCAAGTGCCCTCCCTGCTGTACTAGTGCTCCAGCCTCCCTAAACAGTGCATTTTGGATGAACATCTGTTGTGTGTGTGAGGCACCGCACCCTGCTGTAACCCCCACACCCACTCTTACTGAACAGGAAACGGAAACTTTGATAGGGTAAATAACTGAGGATGTCATGCTAGGCCTGGGAGAAGCAACAGGAGCCCCGAACAGTGGAATTGGAGCAATCCAACAAAAACACAAAGCAATTCTGAGAGAGGAGCAGAGTGTGAGTTTACATTTTAGAGAAGTCACATTGGAAAATGTCAAAAGGCCGCAGCCAACAGGGAAGTTGCCTTTAGCATCTTTGATATGACCCCACATTTACAGCCCAATGGTTAACCTTTGAATAGGTAAGCAGCAAAGTAGCATTTCAACAATTGTCCATGGACTTTTCCCCTCCCTTTGCTTGTGCCCTTAATCTTTGAAATCTGGATGTATTTTTCATCCCCAGCATCTCTCGGTTGGCATTTGCCATTCTTCAGGGGCTAACGAGTCACACATGTGGCTGCTGTCCAGCCTGTTGGTGACCAGCACACAAGGGTTCCTTCCATGACGTTCATCTCCCCTCAAGGTCTGTCTCCAGCTCGGCCACATCATCAACTTGAACGCCTGTTCATGCAGTTTGCAATCTGTTCTTGTTGTGCTTCTGCTTATTTAATTAATCGAATTTATTTGGGGTGGGGTGGGCTACATCCAGTGGTATTCCCAGCTTTGTGCTCGGGGCTTGGTCCCAGCTTTGTGCTCGGGGTTGGTTCCTGGTGGTGCTTCGGGGTTGGTTCCTGGTGGTGCTTGGGGTCACCAGACATTGCCAGGGATCAAAGCACGTGCCCCAGTTCTTCGAGCGATCTCTCAGCCTCCACTTATTTTAAAACAAGATCTACAGTTTTATAAAACTTATCAGAGGAGATCTCATCTGGTGGCCAGACTGTTGACTATTATCTAATTTTAGTTCTGAGCTTGTCTAGTGGCTGTTTTCCCACACAGTCTGTGTTTGTATTTGCTTAACAAGAGACCATTCATTTTATCTGATGCTAATCACTGAAGCACAGATTTAATCGCACTCCTGTGCCTTTTGGTTTATTTCCCAACGTCAAGGAATATTCCTCCTCATTCCTGGGTCCTGCCTTTCATCACCCCCTATTCGGCACTTCCCCTCGAAGTTCCTCGAGAGGTCCTTGGAAAACCTACTACACTTTCCTTTGTTCATTACACCTTTATTCATTCATATTTTATAGGCACAAACAATTGCTTCTCAGCCTTTTGGCTGAGATCAAGTGTATAGGCACAAACATTAAGAGAGATTAAGAGTCAGAAGAGCTAGTGCAGTGGGTAGGGCTCCTGCCTTGCACACGGCTGACCCGGATTCTGTCCCCAGCATCTCATACATTCCCTGAGTGCAGAGCCAGGAGTAAGCCCTGAGCACCACCAGGTGTGGTCTGACGAAAAATCAACAAGAACCCAAACAATCCATGGAGAGAGAGGTAAATTCTTTAAAAAAATTTTTTTTCTTGATTGAATCAGGGTGAGACCCTTACAAAATTGTTCATGATTAGGTTTCAGTCATAGAGTGCTCCAATACCCATCCTTCCACCAGTGTACATTTCCCAGTACCAGTCTCCTCAGTTTCCCTCCCATCACTTCCCCATTCCCCCAGTCTGCCTCTATAGCAGGTGCTTCTCTCTCTCTCTCTCTCTCTCTCTCTCTCTCTCTCTCTCTCTCTCTCTCTCTCTCTCTCTCTCTCTCTCTCTCTCTCTCCTTTTGGGAATTGTGGTTTGCAATGCAGATACTAAAAGTTTTTCAGGAATATCCCTTTACCTTCTTTTCACATTCAATTCTTGTCCATTGTGGTCATTCCCAGTGATTATTGTCATGCTGGTTTCTTCTCCATCTTACCTACCCTGTGCACTACACATACTTGTGGCTGATTCCAACCATTGGCCAGTCCTCCTAAGCCCTGTTTTCCCTGGTCATGGATATTAGTCTTCCATTATATATTTTTTGGAGACGCTACTGGCGCCCACTCGAGCAAATCGAAGATCAATGGGATGACAAGTGATACAAGTGATATATACTTTTTACACACCACAAATGAATGCAGTCATTCTATATCTGTCCCAAGAGAGGTAAATTCTAAGGTCGACTAATGCCAGTAAAAGTAGTGATGAGGGGCTGGAGCAATAGTACAGCGGGTAGGGCGTTTGCCTTGCATGCGGCCGACCCGGGTTCGATTCCCAGAATCCCATATGATCCTCTGAGCACTGCCAGGGGTGATTCCTGAGTGCAGAGCCAAAAGTTACCCCTGTGCATTGCCAGGTGTGACCCAAAAAAGAAAAAAAAAGTAGTGATGAAAGCTAATTCTTATGGAATGTCTCTACCACATGAGCCACACACCAAGCTCAGCACTTCACACACATGTTATCTTTTGTTGGGGGCAGAAGGCCCGAGGACCCTTCCCAGCCATCCTTGGCCAAGTGAGTTGGTGTCTGAACGCAAGGACCAAATGGCATGGTGCTGCCCAGGCCCTGGAGTAACTACCTAGGCCTGGCGACCTCCAGGGCTGCACCCAGAGATGCTCTAGGGACCATGTGGTGCCAAGATGGGGCTTGTGACAGCCACATGCAAGGCAAGTGGAGCACCAGGTCTCTGGCCACCCTGTGCAGGATCTCAGTGGCTTTTCCTGGGGAGACGCTAGTGAGCGGCAGTTTCAAAGGGGAGGAGGGGCAGGAGACGCGCAGTCAGAGTCGAGCGGCAGGGCTGGAGTCATCGATTTCTGCTTGGATGACAAAGCTGAGGCCCCAGCCCTTGTGCTCCGCTGTCTCCAAGGTGACCTGGAGATGCTCTTGTTTCTGTGTGCAAGGACGTGATTCTACTGACTGTACGTTCCGGGATGCTATAGGCATTTTCTCTCTCTCGTTTGAATTTGGGCCACAGTTGGTGGTGCTCAGAGCTTACTCCTGACTCTGTGCTCAGGGACCGCTCCTCTGTTAGGGCGCGGGTCGAGATCTCCCTATAACGACAAAGAGACTCCAGAGACTGCAAACAGCAAGCAGGGGTTATTGTAAGACTGGCTAGCCAGGGTCCAGCCGCCTACGCGGACACGCAGGTCGAGCAGGTTGGGCAAAAGACCCCGAGCTTCTCCAAAGGAGATCTTATATAGGCCTTCCCTGGCCGTTACAGCAGAGCCCGTGCATTTCATAGCCAATAGATTTGTAATATTACAAACTTTCTTAACCAATCCATTTAAAAGGACATCACTCCTTAGCCTATGGTTTTAGAGATCAGTATTTGCGCCAATATTCTGGAATGTCCCGGTTCTAGGGGAAGTCCTGGGTCTTGTGATATGGGTCATGTGATATGGGTCTGGTTATCTGGTCTGACCACCACCCTTCTTGTGACCCAGGGTGCCTGTATCCAAATTCCTTGCTCAGGGACAGATAGACAAGTTATTCTACAATGCGGGCTCCTGTAAAAAGAGTCTTAAGAAAGCTAAATAGATTCCTGTGGTCTCTCCTGGGCCAGTTCCTCACACCTCGAGGGCTGGGGGACCATACGGGGTGCAGGGGACCAAATCCAGGTGGGCTGCATACAAGGCAGCTTGTACTGACCAGCTGTACTGTCCCTCTGACCCGTGTGAGCCTTGCCTTGATGGGGGAAATAAAAGACGCCTTGGTTCTTGGTTTTCTAGGTTCTGGAACTCCTCAGGGCCCTTTTCTAGAAGAAAGCTCGAGACTGGGATCCACCTGGAGCTGAGGAAGGTCACATCAAACAGTCAGTGGCTTGTCTGAAAACCTCCCAGACCACCCCTCTCACAGGCTGGGAAGGGAAGGGGGTCCCTGAGAGCGAGTGTCAAAGTGGAGGGCGGCAGCGAGGAGGGGGGAAGCGTATCCGCAAGTCTCCAGGACACCTCGGCCACCCCCTGCACTGTCCCTCACGCTGTGGCGCCTCCTCCACCTCAGACCTGGGGGGAGAAAGCGGCTCTGGCCTTCCTCTGCTCCTGTCTTCCTAGGAGGATGAACAGGGGCTGGGGCACGCGGGGGTGGGGGGATGGGCGGGGGAGCCCCGATTTTCTCCTCATTTCTGGGAGACCCCAGTTCTTGGATCAGAGAAAGCAGCAGCCCTGAGTTCTCCCCGCTGCCGGGACACAGGCATTATGCTCTGTCAGGATGGAAACGCTCAAGGAAGGAAGGAATTTCATTTCCGGCCTCTGCAGCTTGAATCCCGGGCTGAACAGATGCTATTTTTATCAAATACTTGCTATTCTGTGACATGCTTTGCCAACTTTCTTTTATGAGACAAATTAGAAAAAAAAAAAAGAGAAGAAGAAAAGTCTACATTGATTTGCTCCCTCTTCCGTCTGGCGTCTTCCGCCCTCGTCTGCAGGAGGGGAGGAGGGAGAGAGTTTGGCCAGGGCCCCTCCCCTCCCCCCTCCCTGCTGCGGGGCTGTAGGTAAGGGATGAGGAAATGACAGCCATCTGAGAGCTCACCTGGGTGCCAAGCACGCTGGCAGGGACTCCGCGTCCTGTGCGAATGACGTCTGGTCTTGGCGTCACCCCAACCCAGATGGCAGCGCCGAGGGCACGGGAAAAATACATATTTTAGAGTATTTCCAGCGTCATTTCTCCCCACCCTCACTTCCTGTGCGGGAGGCCAGCCAAAGCCCTGGAGCCTTTCCTGCACAGAACACAGGAAAATAGGGCCAGGGAGGCTGGGTGGGGCCTTGATGTGGGTGGGATGATTTGATGCGCCCCCAAGAAAGGGCAAGAGACCTGCTGGAGGCAGGAGAGTGGCCTGAAGGTGAGTGGAAGGGCAAGTGTGAGTGTGTCGGGGCAGGGCTGAAGTCGGAGGGGAGGGGCAGGGGGGGATTCAAGAGGAAGAGCTGCTGGGATGTCCTGAGGGTGATTGGAGAGGGATGTGGAAGATTAATTTATTTTTATTTTTATTTATTTATTTATTTATTTTTTGCTTTTTGGGTCACACCTGGCGATGCACAGAGGTTACTCCTGGCTCTGCACTCAGGAATTACCCCTGGCAGTGCTCAGGGGACCATATGAGATGCTGGGAATAGAACCCGGGTCGGCCACGTGCAAGGCAAAAGCCCTACCTGCTGTACTATCGCTCCAGCCCCTAAATTTTTTTTTTTAATTTTAATGAATCACCGTGAGATACAGACTTACAAACTTTCATGATTGCTTTTCAGTCAAACTATGTCTGAGTACCCATCCCTCCACCAGCGCCTGTTCTCCATCACCAGTGTTCCCGTATCCCTCCCCTCAACCCCCCTTCCCACCCCGACTCTGTGGCAGGCACATTCCCTCGTACTTTCTCTGTCCTTTTGGGTGTGATGGTTTGCAATACAGGTACCAAGCGGCCATCATGTTTGGTCCATAGCCTACTTTCAGCATGCATCTACCATCCCAAGAGATCCCTCCACCCATCATTTACTTAGTGGTCCCTTCTTCATCCCAGCTACCCTTTTCCTCCCGTACATGAGACCGGCTGTGGAAGGAGATGTTCAGAAATGCTGGTGTTGGAATGCAATCTGTCCCTGAGAGATTTCCGGAAAGACTCCAGTTGGATTCGGAACCACTTTTTTTTTGCATGAGCGGTTGAGGCTTACTCAAGGCTACCTGGACTGCTGGAGACTAAAGATTTCAGCGTCATTAAGGAAAACCAGCTGCCACCCCAAAACTGTCATCCCATAAGCAGACCGTACCCAAGACACTTCCAACTGGTGTCTTGTGGACGGGTCTTGGACCCCAGATGTGGCTTATTGAGACTTCATTTTTTTTTTCAACCCACCATGGCAAATTGAAATTTCACATTTAAAAAGCTTGCATTTCCTACTGCTCTTGAAAAAGTAGGAAACTCTGGTAACATGAGAGCCCCTCCCCCACCCCCATAAGGCAAAGATGAACCCCCCCTCTCTAGTCAAGCCCCTGCCTGCCCAGACACGGGGTTTGCTTCCAGCTGGTTATCTTTCTTTCCAACCACCTGGTAATGACAGCCTAGATCACCGG
Source organism: Sorex araneus (assembly GCF_027595985.1). Lineage (NCBI taxonomy): Eukaryota > Metazoa > Chordata > Mammalia > Eulipotyphla > Soricidae > Sorex > Sorex araneus. Next base: position 18,712,265 of record NC_073307.1, read on the forward strand.
GGCCCTGCTCCCCTGCTGAAGACAACGATAGAAATGAAACAAAAGAAAAACAAACTAGAAGTGAGGGCATCCGAGACTATGGAGAATGGTCACATAGATCTGGGGAAGGTGGACATGGAGTGAGGCCTCTTGCCACGAGGGCCCTGGCCGCTTCTGGGAGAGAGGGCTTGGAGGCTAAGGCTGAGCGGCCGAGGCAGTTTTGCACAGCTCAGGAGATGAAATCTTGTACCTGCCAATGGAGAGGAGGAAAAACAGCTCCCCCTGCCCATCCCGCCCATACTCCCCCTGCCTTCCACCAGGACCGCTCATAATAAATCTGGAAGAACTGGAAATGGAACAAATTTAGCAGAGCCTTAGCCCAGCTTCCAATGTGCTTAATTCTACAAATTGGATTAAGATGATCCCAAATTACCAGAATCCCTGGGTGCACAGCAAAGCAATTGTAAATGCCCCGACTAAAAATAAGACTATAATAGCCTGACATTGTTTCTACCAGTAGTTTTTCACATACAATTAGAGCACACGTGAAAATAACCAGATGCATGAAGAAATAAGACAACAGCAACGAGATCCAGTAGAAATAGCTACAACAGAAACAATCTCAGAGAACTCTAGTTCTTGGGGACCCAGGCAGAACCCTTCATGACTCCGAATTCAGAACCACTTTTTGCATGGCTCAATTCGATTATACAAGCAAACAGAGCAAAAATAAACAAGTGGAACTACATCAAATGAAGAAGCGTTTGTACAGCAAGAAACGAGTGTTGAATAAGAGATACCCCATAAACAGGGACACGATATTTGTTCAGGATTCATCTAACAAAATGTTAAAATCCAAGACGTATAAAATACTAGTAAAATTCAATAACAACAACAAAACACCCTTCCTCCCAAAAAACCAACCAACCAGCCAACCTCATCAAAAGTTGGGAAGAACAGGTGAACAGACACTTTCTCAAAGCGGACATTCAGGGGTATGAAAAAATGCTCAGCATTACTTATCCTCAGAGACATGCAAATCTGAACAACAATGAAATCTCACACACCAGTAGACTGGCACACATGAAAAAAAAGAACAAAAACAACCAGTTCTGGCAGGGATGTGGGGGAGAAGGAATCCATAGCCACTGGTGGTAGGAATGTCTCCTGGTTCAATCTCCTTGCAAAACAATAGGAACACTCCTCAAAAAAAAAAAAAAAGAAAAGAAAAAAAAGCTAAGAATTGAGCTTCCACATGACCCAGCAATTCTGCTTCTTGGCATTTACCTTAAGGGCCCCAAAACACCATTTAGATAAAGTCATTTGTGTTCCTATGTTCATTGCAATATACTATTCACAATCACTGAGGTCTGGAGCAGATAACTGGATAAGAAACTGTGGTCGGTATACACAATGAATACTCAGCTCTAAGAAAAGAGGCAGTTATGTAGTTTGCCACGATAGGGATAGAACTAGAGGATATCTTTCTGAAATGAAGTTAGATGGGAAGGGACAGACACAGACTTATCTCTTTCATCTGAGGAGCACAAAGAAACATAGTAAGGGAATAATGAGTGGCTAAAGCCAACAGAACCTGAGGTGGTCTCCAGAACTGAGCTTACCAAGAGTGAGGAGTAGACCAGAGGGGACCTTGAAACATTGGTAGAGAGAAGGGAACACTCTGGGGGGTGGGCTCAGAGCTGGCTCCTGATATACACTCAGGGACCACTCTGGGTAGGGCTTGGGGGTTCAAATGTGGTGCCAGGGGTCAATCTGGGTCAGCACCTTAACTTCCGGGGAAGCACCTTAACTTCCATATTATCTCTCTCACCCAAAGCATAACTCCTAAAAGAATCATTTTTCTTCAAAAATACGTAAGATTCAAGGTAACAGAGGAGAAAACAATAGTCATATACTCTAAAACAGGCAAATTTGGATTAAAAGAACATGGCGCATGTGGGACAAATGAAAATTTTCAAGAAAATAGTGTGTATGTGGGGGGCGGAGGGTGGAGGAGGGTGGAGTGGTGAGTCACACCCAGAGGTGCTCAGAGGCTATTCCTGGCTCTGCGGTCAAGAGTGAATCCTGGCAGTGCTCAGGTTATGTGGTGCTGGAACCAAACCTGGATCGGCTGCATGCAACGCAGGTGCCTTACCCTGTACTATCTCTCCAGCCAAAGCTGAGGTATTTAATCCAAATATAATTAATCATCACTGTCATCCCGTTGCTCGTCGATTTGTTTGAGTGGGCACCAGTAACATCTCTCATTGTGAGACTTATTGTTACTGTTTTTGGCATATCGAATATGCCACAGGTAGCTTGCCAGGCTCTGCCATGTGGGTGAGATACTCTCCGTAGCTTGCTGGGCTCTCTGAGAGGGGCGGAGGAATCGAACACAGGTTGGCTGTGTGAAAGGAGAATGCCCTACCACTGTGCTATCATTCCAGCCCAAATATATTAATAGTCACATAACAGTCACATAAAACATAAATGAAAAAATAATCTAACTAAAAGCGAAAGGGCACTAAACTGTATAAAAGATGCTACAGAGAGTTGCATCTTTATCTCTTGAGTGTGTCCCCTCTCTCTTTCTTCTCACACTTCTAAATAAATTTCTTTCAGTAAGATTATTTTGCTTGACTAAAAAAACCCATCTGAAACAGCTTGAAAGAGTGTAAAAATTAACTGAAATTATATTAATATAAATAGTGCATACTAATCACAGACAAGCTGATTTAAAGGCAAAATAATTTCTAAAGTTAAAGCAGGATACATCATAATGATAAAACATCCCACTGGATACATTACACATGCCTGGAAATCAACCGCCAAGAATACGAAGCTGAGATGGACAGAACCACAGGCAGAAGTGAGCAGATAAATACGGATGGAGGTTACTATTTGAATAAGATGAGCAACCGTGGTGTAGCAGACTCATAGAATACTGCATCCAACAATGACTGAATTTATGCTCCCCAATATGTTATGACTCCTCGTCTTCCAAGAAAATAACGGAACTGAAAGTTTCCACCTCATTCTATCAGCGGGGGCGGGGGGGGGGGGTTGGCCAATGACATGTGAGTAAGAAGCAACGTCCAGTACTACCACGCTCTTTAGCGTGTCTCCCGTTCCGTCCCCTCCTCCTGCTGAGTCATGATTGAGAATGACTTAGAGCAGAGCTTCCCAGACAACCTGCAGACGCATGATGATGTCAATGAGTTAGAAATAAACTTTTTCATATTTCACTCACTGAAACGTGGAGATTATTTATAATCACAGTATGATCTAGTCCCTCCGGATGAATAAGTGTGTTTTCTAGGCACAGAGGTGAACCGCTCTTGATGACGTTTCACTGAATTCACTGTGGCTTAAGCTCCAGGAGGGTGGGGTGGGGCAGGGGGGTAGGGCAGGAACTGTGACCCCCAAGAATGAACCTATGAAGACTGGCTAGAGACAAAATGGGAAGGATCTTGGATTTGGTACTACGGAATAGATATTGTCTTGGAAGTGGAGGATGTCCAGAAGGAAGTGACTGGTTGGCTTTTAGCAGCAATGGAGGTGATGGACTAGGGAAAACCCAGTGAAAGCAGAGAATTAGGTAGAGTCATCCTCAAGGAACATCTTAGAGGGTTTTTATTACACTCCCTAAAGCAGCAGTTCACAAACTGATCTGGCTGACTGGCCCCTTTTCAGGAAAAAAAAAAAAAAAGGCTACTTGGTGTCCCCTGTAAATCTACCTTCTCTAAGTGAGCAAACAGGAAACATCCACTCCCCACATCCACTTGCACCCAAGGCTACCACTACCAGCTCCCTGGATTGTTCGAGCATGTCCCAGGAGTAGGTAAGGTCCACTTTGGAAAGTACTGCCCTAGAGGTTAACAGTTGTTAAAGAGTTTGGTGAGTATTTCCCCAATGATTGATCATGCACATATATACATAAGTCAAATAAGTACAAGTGAGATCATATTTGCTACCATATAATGAATATTTTAGACTACTCTGACCTCTTTTTTGTACAGTTATTCTCTTCATGGTTCTTTTCTGTGTCATTTCAAAGAGATGTGTCCTTTTCATTGTGTGCTGACAGTCACTCTACGGATGCAGCGTAACCATGCTCCTGTGACAGATATTTAGATTGTTTACTTTGTTACAATTTCAGTGGTCTGCTTTGTGGTAACATCCACTCAATTTAATGTTCTTTTTTTTTTGACAGAAATAATACCAGTGTTCCCACTATTTAAAGATTTAAAGTAATTTAAAATAAATTCTTTTTGGGTCACACCCGGCGATGCACAGGGGTTACTCCTGGCTCTGCACTCAGGAATCACTCCTGGAGGTGCTCAGTGGACCATGTGGGATGCTGGGAACTGAACCCGGATCAGCCGCGTGCAAGGCAAAAAAACCCTACCGGTTGTGCTATCGCTCCAGCCCCTAAAATAAATTATTAATGAAGAATTGGCTAGGAACCTGTTAGATTTTGCTCACCATATTTATATCTAGTGCCAGAAATTAAATTAACAACCACTAGCTATTCAGTGCATTTGGATGGATGGATGGATGGATGGATGGATGAATGGATGGATAGCTAGATGGATAGACAAATGGTGAATGGATAGATGGTTTAATAGTTGGTTGGTGGATGGATGTGATGGGTTGTTGGATGGATAAATGGATGGTTGGATGGATGGATGCATGATTTGATGGAGAGAAGTTTGGATGAATAGTGGTTTGAATGGATGGATGGATGGATGGTGAGATGGATAGATGATTGATTCGGTGAATGGATGGTTTAATGATGGCCTGGGTTCAGTCAGAAATAACCATCCCTAGGGAACTGGCAGTTTTGTTCCAGTTGCTTAGTTTGTTGCTTAGTTTTATTCCTGTGATTCTTAAAAATTATTTTGATAGACGATGTTACTGACACCCACATTTTCAAGTTGATTTTTTTGGAGGGAGGCAAATGTTCACCCAGGATATGAACTTACTCCTGGCTCGGGGCTAAGGTGTTACTTTTGTCAGGGCTTAAAGGACTAAACAAGGGTTTGCTGTGTCAAGGAAAAAAACCTTGTACTGTCTCTCTAGTCCCTAAAATGTGTGCTAAATATTCACCTTTAAATCCATATAGCTTCAAGGTAATAGTTTCTAGCCTATTGTAAGTATTTGAAATTTGAAAATGAAACCATGGGCTGGAGTGATAGTCCAGTGGGTAAGACACTTGCTTTACACGTGGCTGAACTGAATTCAATCCCTGGCAACCCATATGATCCCCCAAATCCTACAAGTCGTGACCCCTGAGCACAGAGCCAGGATTAAGCCCTGAGCACCACCAAATGTGACCCCAAAAGCCAAAATATAAAATAAAAGAAACTATGACATTACTCTCTAATTGCACTTATTAATTATGGTAATATCCCCAATACTTTCTTTAAGTTGCTTTAGAACTTAACTATTAAGTGACGTTGAATGAAATAATTAGAAGATGCTTCCCTTAGCGGAGGGGAGATGTTCACATTTGGGGGACTGACTCCTTAGTAAGCTTGGGAAGGGCGGTATCTCCAGGAAGGGAAATAGTATTATGCACCCAGACATATTCCTAGGCTAACCAATTTTCTCAAAGAGTGCTCAAAGAAATTAGGGATAGAAAAGTTTGGAGACTGAATTTTAGTGGCCTAAAAATAATGATGATAACAACAACAACAACAACAATAACAATAATAATAATAATAATAATCAAAAAAATCCTGGAAAACCCCGGAGAATCTGGAAGGCGCCTTCCTGGGGCAGTGCGGGCGGCGGCCGGCAGAGGGCGGGCGTTGGCCGGCTCCTCGCTCGCTCTCCGCACGGTGGCAGCGGCGGCCCGCTCTGCACAGCCAGCCTGGTGCTGCAAAGCGAATTCTTCATGGGAAACGGGCTCCCAGGAGAAGGGGGGCCAGAGGTGCCCCGGCGCGCCCCTAGAATCAGAGCTGGGGCTGTAACCAGTCAAAACCCCCCTCGCTCCCCAGTCCCCTCCTTCTTTCAAAGAATGAACTTGGGAAAGAAATTGCAGTAGAGAACCTGAATCGACGGCGCGCTATTATGATTATTATTAAACATTTTTTTTTGTTTGGTCTTCTTTTCCCCCTCACTGGCTCGTGACAAACAACGGTGAAATGTCAATCACTGCTTAGAGACTGGGCAAAGCCAAAGCCAGCTCCCGCAACGGGCACCGCCAAGAGCTCTCTGGGGGGGGGGGGGGCTCCCGGTCATTCCGCAGCTGTCAATCACAACAGGGTCACTTCCTCCCGCCTCCGAGGGGATGGGGGCGTTTAGCAAGAGCCCAACACAGAGTGACAGAGTGATGGTGTAGAAGCTGCTGCAAAACCCCACTCTGACCTGCGTGAGTGCTTCAAACCTTTCCACCGCGGCCGGAAGGGGAAGAATCAGGCAGAAAATTTACACTAAGTAAATGTTTGAAATGTTACACGTGTGGGTGTTAGGAGCCAGGCGATGCGTGCAATTTACAGAAGGGGCTGACGGGAACTTTCTGGCGGGGGGCGGGGGGGGGGGGTCCCCGCTGCCTCGGAGATGGGTGTCTTTGCCTAAAAGAGGGTGCAGGTGACCTAGGGCAGGAGAGTGTGGACATGCCCACCAGCCTTCCGCAGGAAGCAACACCGTGCCACGTCACATTTATCTTCTGGGAAACCCTGCAGGGTAGGAACGAACAGGGGGCAAGTTGGCGATTCGGACTGAGTATTCAGATGGACTGAATGCAAGGCTGGAGGCCTGCAGGGGTAAAAGCTGCAGGGACAGGGGCCGGGAGAGAAGTTGGAGCAGACAACTGTCCTTTCACCTGGCAGCAGTCCAGCCCCCAAATAGCTTTTGTGCCCTGTCCAAAAATAAGATCACATGAGAGGGGAAGGAATAAATCGGCCAGTGCTTGTCCTTGGGCCTTCTGTGGGCACACGCCTGGCCGCTCGGTGCCCTGTGGTCCCTGCAAGCAGACCCGGGCACGTGGGCTTTGCACTTGACTTGCGGCTCCCTCCTGCAGACGAGAAGGTGCAGAAGAGGGAGGCCGGCGGATCCGAGGGCCTCAGCTCCCGGGAGGAGGGCATGGCCTCTTTCCACTAGAGGACACTCCCTCCCGATGGACACTCCCTTCCTCCTGCAGAAGCGTCCGCAGCCCCGCTGTTAGGTCCCCGTGGCCGCTGTAGGCTGCTGCGGCTGCCGTGGTCCAGGGAGAACGTGTGTCCCAGCCGAGGCTGAGAGGTGAGTGTGTCCATTTCTCCTGCTTCTGTCCTTCCTGTTTATACCCCTCCCCCCCCCGCCAGCCCCTTCTTCCTCATCTCTGTGATCCAAATGAGAGCCACGGCCTGTTCAAACGCAGGTGACAGGTGTTGGGCTCAAGTATTCCCCTACTCCCCTCTCTCATGCGGAGACCAACTCTCACCACATCCGGAAAGAACTGGGTAGATCTAGTTCTCAGCAGGGAGGCAGGGAGGGATGCCTAACAAGATCCAAGCAGACATTGCCCAGGAAGTCATTAGGCAAGTTCCATTATGGCAGAGTTAATGCTTCATTTGTTCAGAGTCGACTGCATGAAAGAGGAAAGAAACCAAAAACAGGCGGCCGCTGGTTCTGTTATTAGGCAAAAGGGAGCAGAGAAAAAAGAAAGAAGCTGAGCAGGGAGTGCTTCCTCCCCCAGGCCCTCTCCGGGCTCTGGTGGACTTCGCAGAGCCCCGCAAAGCACAGTGAACGGATGGGAGGGCGCCTTCCTTTTGTGCAGAGTGAAAGAAATGAAAGCCAAGCCTTGGGAGAGAGCTGTCCTGCAGGCAGCGTGAGGGACGAGGGACCAGTCTGGGCATCTCCTTTCCTCAAGCCCCAGCACACGGGTGGGGACGGCTGTGCTGATTTAGGGACAAGTAGGGCTGTCACCATCCTGTCACCGTCGCTTGCACCATCTCCCAGAACACACGCGGCCCCCTGCTGTGGGCTGCAAATAGCTCTGCCAGAAGAACACACTGGTGGGAAGCAGGACCACCGAGTGGATCGGCATTCTGTCGCCTGGCAGTGGCCGGAAAGTCCGTTCGAGGAGATGCAGGCAAAGGAAAGATGACATTTTAAGAAGGAAATGGGTTTGCTCTTCAGTAGCAAAGGGGCGCCCTCGGGAGGGCGGCGCCCTGACCCCGATGCTGTGCTATTCCCGGGAGCAACAGCCATCACGGCGGCGAGCTGATGGCCAGCAGACCCAGGCTGACCCCCGCAGTACACAGCCACCTGGCAAGAGGCACAGACTCTGGGCACTGAGCCTGTCCCTGTCCCAAGCTGCAAGTCATCCCCATCCAGACCCGAAGAACAGACCCATGAAGGAGAGGGTCACGGCAGGGGATGGAGGGTCACCACATGGAGGGGTGGTGGCAACCCAGCCATGCCCGCAGTGCCCACAGGGTCCAAGGCCCTCCAGCACAACCTCCCCTGCTAGCTCCCCGCACCCCCCCCCCCAACACAACCTCTCCTGCTTCCTCCCTGCCTCAGACGCTCACACATTTATTGGTGCTAGCCGGCCTCCGAGGATGGACAGCTGCTCCTGAACAGAGAGGGGGATGAGCCATAGCTGGCCAGCCCCCCACCCCAACTCCCTCCCTGGCCACAGTCACTGGGCCCCTAACTTTTGCCCCTGTAGGCTTTCCCGCCCACTCTTGCCCACAGCGTAGGGCTCCCCCTGCTCGCCGATGGGCGCCTTCTGGCTGTCCGCGGTCCAGCGTCTACGCTGCCTCCCTCGGGTCTGTTCTGGCCTGCCCGCCACCTCTGCTCTCTCCCACCTGGCTGCCACTCCCTATCAGGATGGTCACTCGCTTCCCTGCTCTTTAAAGCACCAGGGATGGGGAATGGGAGGAAATCGAGTCTCATCCCCAGCCCTCCCCATGGCGGCACAGAACAAAAGTAGGCAGATGGTGATGAGACACTTCCGATTACTTGCCCATTAGAAACCCTTTCTCCCTGACTACAGAAGTCGGCCTGAAGGGAATCCAGGCATCCCTCAGGGGACCCTCGCAGTGAGCCTATGAGCGCCGCCAAGAGATGCAGAGTCTCCAAGAGCTAGTTCACTTGCTCTCCATCATACGGGTTGGTCCATGGGGACATGGCAGAGCCTGCTGCCTCCCCTCCGTGCCAGCACTTCCAAGTTCACCAGCAGTTTCCGGGAACCTGGTCCATTAAAGCACAGGGTGCTGGGTGCTGGTCGGAGGGAGCTCAGGCATTTGGGGTCCCTCTGGCCACCTGGATCCCCAATGCCTTGACAGAGGGGTCCTTCTAAGACTGTACCCAGGGGTGAGGGGCTGCACCCTCTCCCCCAAGCCACCCAGAATGACACAAGAGGCGTGGCGGTGGCTCTGTGGAGAGGAAGGTGCCTCCCCATGACCTGAAGGTGGAGCGTTCTGAGGAAACGTGGGCTGGTGATGGGCTGTCCAGTGTGAGCTGCCCCCTGGCTGCCCCTCTGGACATGGGCCTGACCTTCCTCCTGCCCTCCCTAAGAAGGGAAATGAGGTCAGGGGCCACCCACAGAGAGCTGTTTGCAGGATTTGGAAAGCAACAAAGTTCTGAAAAGAAAGGAAGGGAGATCTTGGGGAAAATGTTGATTCTCCATCCCTGTGCCCCTCCACGTGGCCCTGGACTCTTGGTAGCGGTGCCCCACCCGCGCCAGGTGCAGGTGGAGCCAGTGGTCTGAACGCAGGCTCCATGCACAAGAAACAAGGGTTGCACCTCTCTCTCTCTCTCACTCTCTCTCTCTCCCTCTGTCCCTCCCTTTCTCTCTCCTTTGCTCTTTCTCCCTCTTCCTCCATCCTTCTCTCTCTCTCTCCCTCCATCCCTCCCTTTCTCTCTCCTTTGCTCTTTCTCCCTCCTCCTCCCTCCTTCTCTCTCTCTCTCTCTCTCTCTCTCTCTCTCTCTCTCTCGTATCGGGGTGGGGAGCTCCTCAGCTGTGTTCCAGCTTCCTAAGGGTCATTCCTGGCCATACCTGACCCAGGGGAACAAATCTGAAAGTTTGGTGCTTGAGCTCTGTGTGGCAGTTCAGTTGAGACCCTGAGGTGCCAGGGCTCAGGGAGGGCGGATAGTGCCAGGGATCAAAGTCAAGGCCCCATGCATGCCAGGCAAGAGTTCCCGTGCTCGAAGCTATCTCCCAGGCCCTTTGTTTCTGTTTAAACCTATCTACAGTTATTAATATCTTCTCAAGAGCAGATCCAATTTTTAAAAAAAAATTTTAGAAAAATTTTTATTTTCATTTAAAATTATTTTTAATATTAATTTTTAATTTTGTTGAATCACCATGAGATAGAGCATTACAAAGATGTTCGTGATTGGGTTTCAGCCATATGATGTTCCAATGCCCACTCCTCCACCAGTGTAATTTCCTACCACCAATGTCCCCAGTTTCCTTCCCACCCTCCAAGCCCCCCAATCCGTATACCCCAGCCTGTGTCTATAGCAGGCACCTCTCCTCTCTCGCGCTTTCTCTTTCTCTCTCTCAGTATAGGCATTATGGCTGTGCAGATCCTATTTCACTTGTGTCATTTATCCTCCCAATATCTCACAGAGCTGGTATCGGGTCACGAAGCTGGTATGCGGGTCATAGAGCTGGTATGCAGGTCATAGAGCTGGTATTCGGGTCACAGGGCTGGCATGTGGGTCACAGGGCTGGGATGCACATGATCGAGACACAAAAAGTGGGGCCCGTCTCACAGTAAGGAAACAGAGCAGGATACACCCCAGGACAAAACCACCCTGGGCCTTTGAGGTCAGAGCCTGCTCAGTACTCGCTGAGGTTAAAGTCAGAAGCAAAACAAAAATGAAAAGAATCATGAAGCTAAGGAAAGTTCTCTGGGCCAATCTTTCAAAAGAAAATCCATTGCTTCGAGGTAGTACTGTGGTTCAGGTACATGCCTAGCATGCATCCAAGCTGGGTTCGATTCCTGAGACCGCAGGTACTGCTCCAGACGCCCCCAGCAGTGTCTGTAGCCTGGATACCCCCTGGGCCCCAGGGCCCGAGCAGCACCTCATTCTTGGGCCTGAGCATTGCACTGACAACTTGGCCTTGGACTCGTGACAATTTCCAGAAGGGTCCCATGTCTCATGAGCAGTGCTTTGGAACTTTGCCTCCCTCCACCCCCCAAAAAAGGGAAAATAAAAGAAAAACCACTGCTCCGATAAGAGAAATGAAGCATACATTCACACTAAAAGGTGCACACGAATGTTCGTACCAGCATTGCTCATGATAGCCAAACCGAGAAGGTAAGCCACTGGTGAATGGATGAAAAAAATGTGACACATACACAATCATTCAGCAATGAGAAAAGAACTTCCGGCATCCGGAACCATGCTGTGACACAGAGACCTCCAAGCACCAGGCACGGTGCTTTTAAGGGAAAAGGAGCCCAGAATTGTTACATTTATAGGAAATGGTCAGGAGAGGCAAACAGAGAGAGACCAAATTTGGGGGCTGTGAGGTGTGGTGGGAGAGAGAAGTGGGATGGTTGCTAAGGAGGCTGGGGTTTCTCTGGGGATGACAAAAAGATTCTAAAATTAGCAGTGATGTTTGTACAACTTTGGGAATATACACAAACCACTTAATCATACACTTTTGATGGGCGGATTGTATGGTATTTTAATTATATCTCGATAATAAAAATCCAGACCATGGCTAATGAAATAATCCAGCCGGTACAGGCCCTCCTCAAGGATGTGGCCTCACCCTGTCTGATCTGATAAGCTTTAGGTCTTGACCCCAAGAGCTTGGCCACCGGCCACAGAGATAATTCGAGTGGAAAGAGAATAAATACAAGAAACGGGATCCATTAATTTCTGTCTAGAGTAACAATCAGGAGGATTCCACACCCACCCCCACCCCTCTATTGTACATTTAAATTTTTGTGGAATCAATCTTACTATGCTATCTTCATTTCTGAGTTTCAAATAATTTTTTTAAAAAGCATTTCCTGGGGCTGCAGAGAGAACACAGAGTTAAGGCACTTGCCTCACATGCAGCTGACTCAGGGCCAAACTCCTGAGCCCCAACAAGAATGATCCCCGAGCTCGGAGTCAGGAGCAGGCTCTGAGCACAGGTGGGTATGCCCCCCCCCAACCAAATACAAAATAAACCAAAACAAAAACAACTAAAAGCATTTACTATGCTAAGATTATAAGTCTTTAATTTTTTTTTTTGGTAGGAGATCTCTAAGCCTGCTCGGATCGGGACTGGGCCTCTTCCGCCCAGATTCCCCATTTTCCAGTAGCTAGGCAGTCCCACCCACAAACTGCCCTCAGTGACATGTAATCCCATCAACGGCCAACATCCAGAGACTATAAAACCAAGCTCCTGACATCTTATTTCCTAGTTCTCCCTCTTGGAGAAACTGGCTACCGAGAGCTTTCTGCTTGCACAGGAGAGCCTAGAAAGCTCCCCGTAGCATATATATATGCCAAATACAGTAACAATGATGGGTCTCATTCCCCTGACCCTAAAAGAGCCTCTAATGTGGCCCTGTTGGGAAGGACAAGTAGAGAGACTGCTAAAATCTCAGGGCTCGGACAAATGGAGACGTTACTGGGCCTGCTTGAGCAAACCGACAATCAACGAGACAGTAGTGATAGTAATTGGAGAGATTTTAGTTTTGTACATTTTTTGTTGACAACTGACATTAATTTTAGATGCACATGATTACATATTTGTGTACATTGTTATAAATATCATTAATGTTCTCTAAGGTGATATTTTGTTCTTTGCTTTTTGTGTGGCTTACACCCAGCAATGCTCAGGGCTTCTTCCTGGCTCAGCATTCAGGAATTACTCCTGGCAGTGCACAGTGGACCAGATATGATGCCAGGGATCGAACCCTTAATTGCCATGTGCAAGATGTGCACCTTATCCGGTGAACTATTGCGTGGCCATTCTTTTCCATTTTTATTAACACCATTACCGAATGGTAAACAACAATTTTTTTTCTAAAAATTTGCAGACCTAAAAAAGCTCTTAAAAGAAAATTTAATTTTTGCAAAGTATATGTTATCTGACCAAAACTATGAATAAGTAACAAGTAGATAACACAGACTTTTTCTGTGTTACAAATAGCACACTTGCATTTTCTGGCTAAAAGAGGGAAAAGTTTACCAAGAAGAAGTAGAAAATATTTTGCACAAGGTTTTCAGAGAAAGAAATTCTTATTAATACTAAATACTTAATTTTTTCTTCAAAAAGGTACATTCTCACACTGATGAGCTAAATTTCCTCTTCAAGAATCCAGAAAAAGGAGGCACATTTATGCGGTAAATAAAATTTATAGCTCTCTCTCTCTCTCTCTCTCTCTTTTAAAAGATAGGAGTACTGCTATTTGTTCAGCCATTGATTAAACTGACTGAATTGGGCATGAACTCCACGATCTGTAGCTCTCTAATCAGGCTGAAAAAGGAAGAAAGAAAAGTGAGAAAGTTATCAGTATCAAAAATGAAACGGGGCTGGAGCGGTAGCACATCGGGTAGGACGTTTGCCTTGCACGCAGCCAACCTGGGTTCAATTCCCAGCATCCCATATGGTCCTCTGAGCACCGCCAGGAGTGATTTCTGAGTGCATAAGCCAGGAGTAGCCCCTGTGCATTGCCAGGTGTGACCCAAAAAGCAAAAAAAAAAAAAAAAAAAAAAAAAAAGAAAAAAAATCCCTTCCAGATATATTTTTTTGAAGGCTCCTAAGAAGTTACTGTAAACAAAAATTCAAAAACACAAATGAAATGGATCAAGGTCTTGAAAACTATAAACTACGGGGGTGGGGCCAGGAATGGTTCAATGGTGAAAGTTCCTATGTTGCAAGTGGTAGGCGGAGAGGGGCCGGAGCAACAGCACAGCGGGTACGGCACTGACCTGGCACGGGTTCGATCCCCAGCATCCCATATGGTCCCCTGAACCCTGCCAGAAGGGACTCCAGAGAACCGAGCCAGGAGTAGCCCCTGAGCACAGCTGGTTGTGGCCATCTAAACCAAAACCCAAATCAAAACAAAATGAAACAAATGTGGGGTGGGTGGAGAGTTTGATGCCAGTACCATGGCACGTCTGCCTAATACCGGCACAGTGGCACTGCCACCTGGAGTCCCCGGAGCCCCAGGGAAGCTGCGTGCCGTGTCCAGTAAAACAAATGTGTTCAAGCAGCCCAATAAAGCATATGTGACTTCTGGGAAGGGAATTTAAAAAAAGGGGTAGGGGGTTGTTTCGTTTTGAGAAATGGAAACTACGGAGCCTGGGGAGAGGTTCCAAGGCTGGAGTGCATGCCTCTCATGCCAGAGGGTTCTTCCTCAGCACCCGAGCACTTCTGATAGAGCCCCTGACAACCACCAGGATGTCGCCCAATTTCACCCTCACAAAAAACCAAAGGTGGTGCAAGAAATAAAAAAAATATGACTACCAAACATATACCAATGAAACAGATAACCTGAAGAATCCTAAAGCTTTTGAGGGGAGGTTTGGGGAGGGCATACCTGGCAGTGTTTAGGGCTTACTCCTGACTTTGCACTCAAGGATCATTCCTGGAAGGGCTCAGGGGACCATGTTTGGTGCCAGGGATCGAACCTAGTCAGCCATATGCAAGGTAAGCTCCTAAATTCCTGCATGCTCTATCCCTATCTATCTATCTCGTGTGTGTGTGTGTGTGTGTGTGTGTGTGTGTGAGTCATATCCAGTGATACTCAGGGGTTATTCCTAGCTTTGCACTCAGGAATCATTTTGGTGGTGCTCTGAGCACCATTATGGGAGGCCAAGGATCAAACCTAAGTTGGCCACATGCTAGGCAAGCAGAATTTTTTTAATTTTAATTTTTAAATTTTTGTTTTGTTTTGTTTTGGGGTCACACCCAATGATGCACAGGGGTTAGTCCTGGCTCATGCACTCAGGAATCACCCCTGGTGGTGCTTGGGGGACCGTATGGGATGCTGGGAATCGAATCTGGGTCGGCTGCATGCAAAGCAAACGCCCTGCCTGCTGTGCTATTGCTCCAGCCCCAGAATTTTTTTTTTTTTTTTTTTATAGTTTATTTTTAATTAGTGAGTCAACGTGAGGGTACAGTTACAGATTTATACATTTTTGTGCTCATGTTTCTCCCTTACAGAGTTTGATAACCCATCCCTTCACCAGTGCCCATTCTCCACCACCAGTAAACCCAACATCCCACCCCCCCTTCCCAGTCCCGTCTCCCCCCACCCCACCCTGCCACTATGGCAGGGAATTCCCTTTTGTTCTCTCTCTCTGGTTAGGTGTTGTGGTTTGCAATAAAGGTGTTGAGTGGCCATTGCGTTCAGTCTCTAGTCTATATTTGGCCCGCATCATCTTTCCCCCACATGACCAACAACCACATTTTACTTGCTGTTCCCTTCTCTGAGCTGCCCAGAGTGAGAGAACAGCCTCCAAGCCATGGTGACAACCTCCTGGTGCTTATTTCTACTATTCTTGGGTGTTCGTCTTATAGTCTATTATTCTATATTCCACAGATGAGTGCAATCTTTCTATGTCTGTCTCTCTCTTTCTGACTCATTTCACTTAGCATGATACTTTCCATGTAGATCCACTTATATGCAAACGTCATGACCTCATTTTTTCTAACAGCTGCATAGTATTCCATTGTATATATGTACCAGAGTTTCTTCAACCAGTCATCTGTTCTAGGGCACTCGGTTTTTTTCCAGATTCTGGCTATTGTAAACAGTGCTGCGGTGAACATATAAGTGCATATGTCACTTCGACTATACTTTTTCAGCCCCAGAATTTTTTTAAACAGAGAAATAAGATCTACTTTTAAAGACCAAATATGAATTTTAGAATTGGAAAGAACAATATCTGAAAATTAAAATCCTCTAAGATTCACAGAATGAAGATTCAGGAAAAGAATCAGTAAACTTGAAAATAAAGAATCCTATTCCCACAATTTTTTTTAGTATCTTATTAGCTCCAAGTCATGTTTCTTTTTATTTTCTGGAAATTTTGTAAATATCTGTTGTTTTAGTGGATTCTTTTAACTGTTGTTTGTCTGGGCTGGAGCGATAGCACAGGAGGTAGGTCGTTTACCTTCCACGCAGCAGACCTGGGTTCGATTCTTCCGCCCCTTTCAGAGAGCCCGGCAAGCTACCGAGAGTATTTCGCCTGCACGCCAGAGCCCGGCAAGCTCCCCATGGTGTATTCAACAGTAACAGTAACAACAAGTCTCACAATGGAGATGTTACTGGTGCCCACTCAAGCAAATCGATGAGCAATGGGATGACAGTGATACAGTTGTTTGTCTGAAAAGCTCTTTATTCAACTTTTAAAATTAGCTGGGTAGAGTAATCTTGGTTGGAGGTCCTTTGCATCCTGCACTTTGCATATATCTGGTTATTCCCTTCAAAACTGCAGAGTTTCTGCCGAGAAACCTGCTGACGTCTTAGGGGAGTTATCCTACTATCTTGTTCTCTTTTTGTTGTTGTCATTGTTGCTTTTAGGATTTTTTAATCTTTGATCCCTTCTGCACCCAATTTTTAATTATAAAGTGTCTTGATATGTTTCTGTTTGGAATTTTTTGCACTTACTGCATCTAGATATCTAACTCCTTTCTCCACTTAGGAAAGTTCTTGGTTATTATTTTTTCTTTCTTTTTTATGTTTTTGTCTATTATTTTTTCAAATAAGAACTCTGTCCCTCTCTCCTCCTGGAACCCTGGTATGACTGTTGCTCCTCTTGATGTTGTCCCATGTAGCTGCATATTATCTTCATAATCTTGAATTATTTCTTTCTTTTGAGTGGTTTCCCCCACCTATCCTCAGCGTACAGATTCTGTCACTCTGCTGTCAAACCCTCTTTTTTGTTCAGCGATTGTATTTTTCAGCTCTGTGACTTTTGCCAACATTCTCTCATACTGCCTGGATCTGTTGACATTCTCTCCCATTGATCTCCCCAGTGCGGTGGGCCGTTGCTTGAAGGTCTTCCTTAGGCAGCTTGCGTTGTGCTGTCATATTAGGAATTCCTTGCAGGCTATTGTATTGATCCATCAATGTAAGTGAGTTTCTCTGTGTCATTACATCTGGTGAGGCATGAGAGCCTGGGTAGTGGAGGGGGAACCCGTGTGGAGGTGAGTATAAGAGGAGACATCGGGGCTGGGGAGATGGCTCAAGGGCTGGAGCATGCGCTGTGCATGCAGGAGGTCCTGGTTCAATCCTAGCACCTTGCTGGGAGTAGCCCTGGAGTCTATCTGAGTGTGGCCCAAAAACTGAAAGAAAAAATAGAGTAGGCTGCTGTCTCTGCCCCAGCTGGTCCCTCTGGCAAGTGCTCCTTTGTCAACAGGCTCTGCTCTGAGGGTCTTTCTGGGCATGTTCTGTCTATAAGAGTGCAGATTTCTTACTAGTCTTCAGATGATAACTTGCAGGACCTTGCTCTGTTTGCTCATCAGAAGTAAGCATCCCCCAAACCCCTGGCCCCACCAAACTCTGTAGAGCTTGGGGTTATGCCTGGCAGTTAGTGGAAAGAGGGGATTACTCCTAGAAGTGAGAGGGATCGAACCCAAGCCCCTCAAAGTATCCAGTCAATCTGTTGATCATTGTTGTCAATTCCCGCTTGCCCAGCTACTTGCTAAGAATGGAAAATTCCCATCAGAGTCTGTTATCATGAGGGTGAGATCCAATTTGTCAACCACCACTGCTATCAGCATGGTTGGGAGCTTAGGCGGATGTACCGGTCAGTGATCTGGCCCTGTTTAGACCCCATTTCTTACCTCCCATCCCAGTGGTGCCAATACAAGGTGACAGGATCAGGATGGCGGGTGTCTGGTACAAGCATTATTCCCAGGGTCAAGTTCCTCACCTGATCACTACCTAATTATAGCTTGTTATCTAACAGTGTTTTTTTTTTTGGCTAGGACGTAATTTTGTTCTAATCCATGTGGGTAGTTTTCTTCTGTTCCTTACTGTGTAAATTGTTCTTTAGGTTTCAGGACACTTTTTGTTTAGATTATTTCAACTTTGAATGTTTTAGGCTTGCTCTGACTGTGGAAAGAGGTAAATGCAATTCTCTCATTTTAGCCATTCTTGGCTGTGTCCCTGAAGTCTGTCTTCTTACCTCTGCATTTCTGATTCATTAGGACTTTCAATTATAAACTGGGTTCCCAGTTTGTTTTGGCTTGGTCTTGCCAAAGAGCTACGCAGTGATTAGGTCAGGAGTTTTAAATTTGGAATCATAATAGATTTGGGTTATTTTATAACTTCCTGAAGTTAAATGTGAAAACAGTGTATGTGTGTATATATACACTTTCTTTTTTTGCTTTGTGGGTCATATCCAGTGATGCACAGGAGTTACTCCTGGCTTATGTACTCAGGAATTACTCCTGGCAGTGCTCAGGGGACCATATGGGATGCTGGGAATCGAATCCGGGTCAGCCATGTGCAAGGCAAACGCCCTACCTGCCGTGCTATCATTCTAGCCCCCACATTTCTTTATTGAGTAGGGAAACATAGTTATAGAGCTTTTCAAATCCTCAAGGGGCTTGGACTCAAGTCACTGAACTCTACATTTCATAACCTGGTCCAGGTGGGCAAGTTGTGGACATTCTCAAATGTGAGAACCCAGTCCCAGCCAACAGGTCAGTGGCTGACCAATCACAGACAAGGTGAGAGAGTGACCCCTAGGGAAAACAGTCTGTCCCGAATCCTGAGAATTACATCACATTGGGTTTGATATTTTGTTGACATGACTTCACTGATTCCCTTGGGCCCATAAAAACATTAGGTTTTTAATCATCTATTGATGAATCGATGGAGCTGATACATTCTTTTGGTTGCACAGAATCTGATTCAACTCACAGTGCAACAGATGTAAGTAAGGGACAAGGGGAAGTAAGAGTGACAATCAGGGGATGTGAAATTCTTTTGGGTGGCATCCAACAGCACTCAGGGAGCACAGGAACTGCCTTCTGGAAGCTCTCACAGCATCACCTGGGAACTGGTCCACGCAAAGAACCGAAGGCCCATCTCAGATCTACTGAAGCAGAAGCTCAGCAATCTGTGCTTTAATGCAGCTTTTAGGGACTCTGATGCAACCAAGCCTGGAATCCTGGGTCTAGGACATAAGACTATAATGGTGATCAGATAAAGAAAATCCCTGCTCACCACATGAAGTTAACAGTTCAGTGTGTGTTATGGAGAAATAAAAACAAAACTTGGGGGCTAGATCGATAGTACAGTGGGTAGGACTATACTAGGGTCACCTGGCACACGGCTGACCTGGGTTCGATCCCTGAATCCCCTATGGTTCTCCGAGCCCAGTAGGAGTGATCCCTGAGCACCTCTGGGTATGGCAAAAAATCTTTTTTAAAAAGAAAAAAAATGAGTAAACAAGTAATGGAGTAGAGTCATTTTCAGACAGAGTAAGATGGATGAAGGAAAAGAATGCAGGGGCTGTCAAGAGCTGTGACAAGGCACTAATTTAGAATAGAGAGTCAGAAAGAAGGTGGACCCAAATGAGACCTGAATGATAAGAGAAAGCCTGCCAGACCTCTCCCCCTCAAAAAACACCAAGGGGCAGAAAATAACAGGACACTCGGGGAAAAGGGAACCACAAGTGCAAAAGTCCTGGGGTAGGACCACATCTGTTTGTCCTGGGTGAAAAGCAATGATGCAAGCCCCGTGAGCGGGGAGATGGGTGTAGGGGGTGGTCTCAGAGGGGCCAATGGTGGTAGGCAATTTACCTCTTGCTCTTAGTGTGAGGGAAAGGCACTGTGCAGTTGTAAGCAACTAGGAAAGTGGAATAATGTGACAATAATCCAGGGAAGGACTAGCAGTGCTTGGATAGATTAATATGCCAAGACTTATTCTTGAGTGCAAAGTATAGGGCATCACACAGGGCATCCTGATTTTAAGCATACTCGTGTGTAGGTATATTAAAAGCGCTTCGTCCCTGAAAGAATGAAGCTACGCATAAAATAGTGGTATCTTTGGGAAGGAGTGGGTCATTTTATTCACTTGTGCCTAAAGTGGGAAGAAGTGGATCTTTGGAAAGATGAGGATTGTTTTATACCTTTCCAAACATTGTTCATTCGTGTGCACAAAGCATTAATTTTATTTAAGATAAAATACTTAGAAATAAAAGGCTACAGGGGCCGGAGTGATAGTACAGGGGGTAGGGCATTTGCATTGCATGTGACCAAGCCGAGTTCGATCCCTGGCATCCTATATGGTCCTCCAAGGACTGTCAAGAGTAATTCCTGAGTGCAGAGCAAGGAGTAACCCTTGAGCATTGCAAAGAGAGAGAGAGAGAGAGAGAGAGAGAGAGAGAGAGAGAGAGATATTTAAAAAAAATTCCCAGCACCACAAGACAGCATCAGATCTTTGTCCTTTGTATAGAGCTCTAGCTTGAATGATCAAGAATTACTGGGATTGAGAGATGCAGATCAAAACAACTTTGAGATACCACCTCACACCACAGAGACTAGCACACATCCAAAAGAACAAAAGCAACCGCTGTTGGAGAGGATGTGGGGAGAAAGGGACCCTTCTTCACTGCTGGTGGGAATGCCGACTGGTTCAGCCCTTCTGGAAAACAATTTGGACGACTCTCAAAAAATTAGATATTGAATTCCCATTTGACCCAGCAATACCACTGCTGGGAATATATCCCAGAGAGGCAAAAAAGTACAATCGAAACAACATCTGCACATGTATGTTCATCGCAGCACTGTTTACAATAGCCAGAATCTGGAAAAAACCCGAATGCCCCAGAACGGATGACTGGTTGAGGAAACTTTGGTACATCTATACAATGGAATACTATGCAGCTGTTAGAAAAAAGGAGGTCAAGAATTTTGTAGTCAAGTGGATGGGCATGAAAAGTTTCATGCTGAGTGAAATGAGTCAGAAAGAGAGAGACAGACATAGAAAGATTGCACTCATCTATGGTATATAGAATAACAGAGTGGGAGACTAACACTCAAGAACTGTAGAAATAAGTACCAGGAGGTTGACTCCATGGCTTCGAGGCTGGCCTCACGTTCCGGGGAAAGGTCAACTCAGAGAAGCGATCACCAACTACATTGTAGTCGAAGGCCATGTGGGGGAAGGGAGTTGCGGGCTGAATGAGGGCTAGAGACTGAACACAGCGGCCACTCAACACCTTTATTGCAAACCACAACAGCTAATTAGAGAGAGAAAACAGAAGGGAATGCCTTGCCACAGTGGCAGGGTGGGGTGGGGGGGAGATGGGATTGGGGAGGGTGGGAGGGACACTGGGTTTACGGGTGGTGGAGAATGGGCACTGGTGAAGGGTTGGGTTCCAAACTTTGTATGAGGGAAGTATAAGCACAAAAGTGTATAAATCTGTAACTGTACCCTCACGGTGATTCTCTAATTAAAAATAAATAAATTTAATAAAAAAAAAAAAAAAAAAGAATTACTGGGATGGATCCCTTAAATGAAAAAATGGTGATAGGGGAAAGAGAGGTGACAAGGACCAATACCAAAGCAAGCCTATTTTTTGTGACAGGACCTTTTCTGAGATGTCCCTGAAGTTGCTGACAAATTAGGGATGCCCCCCTCTGCTTGGGGTCAGGGCAAGACACCTTCCCTGTTCTTGTTCTGTAGCTCAGGTGACAGGTGTGGTTGTCGGCTGCATTTCTCTGTGACCACTTTGCCAACTCACTCTGCTCCATCATCTTGGCAGCTGTGAGGCCAGCATGCCTTTTACGTAATTGCATGATTGGGCATAAATGGAAATAAATGCTTTGCCTCTGGGGGGTGGCAGGGGAGGGAGAGTGGCGCATAGCATATGATTTCTCCCATCAGCTGGTTAGGACTGGCTGTGTCCCAGCAAGGTCAAATGAGATTAGAAAGAAAACAGTGTCTGGTGTGTGCTCCACAGCATCATTTACAGACAGGGTGGACAGAGAGGAAATATTGAAGCAAATATTAAATGTCGGTCTTAAGATTCAAGCACAAGAAGAAGCTCAGGCTTACAGATGATGCCTAAAGAAAAGAGAAATTTCTTGACTGGGGATCTTGTGAGCCCTGCACATTTTGTCTTTCACGGAGTGCAGTTACAAAGTGGTAGCTTTCTGATTTCTAGAGGTGCTGACGGAGCCCTGAGGACGTGAAACTATAGAAACACCACATTCTACCTTGATTTCCCTCCTCAAGCTCTTTAAAAGTAAGAGGCTTAGAGTCACTTCCTGTAAGAGCAACGCTGAGTGCTGGGGAGTGAGTTAACGTCTTAGGACCAGGGAGGAAAAATCTCTCTTCTTTAGCTCCTGCCATAGTGTTGTGGACACAGATGGCCCTGACCCAGGCCTCACGGCTGTGGACAAGCCTACGAAGCTTCTACATAGATTTTTGTTGGGCCTCAAATCTGTCCTTTTCTTTCTTTCTCAGCCCCAGCCTTCTGCATGCCCTGTGAGTTCACAGACTCAGTTTTAATCACCGCAAGAGTGGCTGTCACCACGACCAGGGTCTCTGCTGGATCCTCTGAGTAGAATGTAGCTGCGTGGGTCCTCAATGGAAGGCTTTCTCAGGAGCCGTTATTCCCCTGGACAATTTCCTGGCCCAGAGCCCAAGGGCTATTTTGAGGACAGACTTTTAGGCTAGGTAATGTCCTTATCCATCCCACACTGAATGGGGCCAATAAAGCATTAAGTCTTATGACTTGAAATAGTGACATGTATATTATCGAGAACACTAATCTAGATACTTTATAATGAAGTTGTAGGGAACTTGAGAAAAGGTAAAGCAAAATTCGGGGGTAGGTGGTGGGGGGTGGATCCTTCCTAATAATGCTCGGGAGCTCCATGAGTCACTGCAGGTGACACTCAGCCCTGCAATGCAGCTCTGATGGCTCCATGCCAAAGGCCTGTTGATTGATGTCCTGCTCAGTCCTGGTGGCAATCAGGGGCCACTAGGGCTGCACTCAGCAGGGCTGGGGCTGGAGTATGTGGTTCTGGGGAGCAAACTCAGGGCCCCCTACAAGTCAGGCATGTGCTGTGCCCCTTAATCTCTCTTCCTAAAATGAGATTCAAAAAACTTTCCATACTGGGGAGAATTATATTACAGCCTGTGTCTTATAGGAAATGAAGATTTTTATTTCACTGTAGACAGTAGTGTGACCAAACACCGCACAGGGAATGAAGAAATGACTTAATATTAGTAGCTAGAAATTATATTAAACTAAGAGCTCTGTGTGTGTGTTTAAAGAGTGTTTCACAATGGGTTTTGATGGCGAAAGAAAAATTAAAAAAAAGACACACGTTTGCATTGCCAGTTTTCAAGGCGATGCCACAGCACTTTGGCACACTTGATCAGCGCAATAAGCTTGGGGGGAAGATGTGACTGGAGTACCTGTCTCCTTTGGAGAGGAGCTTCCAAGGCCAGAGCACCGAGTGGCCTTGGAATTGGGGGGCAGCCCAGTTACAATGTGGTTGGGGGAAAACATATCCTGAGGCAAGGAGAAGGCTGAGTCGGTGAGTCAGTAGGGGCTCCGACTTGGGGTACAACCAAGTGAGGCTTCAAGCTTCATCTTTAAACATCATCACCAGGGGCCAGTCGGGCAGTCCCGTGGGGAAGGTGCGTGCTGTGCACATAGCGGCCCAGGGTTTGGTGCTCGGCACTGCTGAGCCAAACCTAGCTAAGCCCTGAGCACCCTGGGGTGTGGCACCCCAACAAACCATAACCAACCCCCAAAACTTAACACGCACATGGTGTAGATGGCATAACAAACGCCCAGTATTTAGAAGATGCTCTTGGCAAACATTTTCATTTCCTTGTGACAGAAGCCCCTTGGGAACTGTGCAAAGGAAATCGAGATTGTTAAAAGCCAACAAGCAATGGCCACCGTCTCTGTGGAAGGGATAAGTCTGGCGAGGTTCTGGGAACTACAATTTGGAGCAGTCATCTCTTTCTGGGTAGGGAGGGAAAAAATATATCTTTTTCTTCCTTGTTAGGCAGGTGGCGAGCAGAGGCTGGGCCTCTTAGAATCAGGCTCTGGGGGCTCATAGGGGGTCTGGAAATCAGGTTTCTTTGCCCCCTGCCCAGAGAAGGGGGCGGCCATCCAACAGGCCGGCCTGCATCCACCTGGATCGTCAGGTGAGCAGGCGTGCTCCTGTGCACTCAGACACACACACACACACACACACACACACACACACACACACACACACACACACACACACACACACACACACACCTGCTCAGGGGTGCCCAATGACAGAAGCAAAGAGGAGTCTCTTTCATCCGACGGCCTCCTGATTCCAGAGAGGCATCCCGGAGCCACAACCTGCTGTTCCCTCGGCAACCGAAATCTCCAAATAAACAGGATTCTGCTCAGCGGGGCCAGTCGTCCACTGGGCTCAGGCGTTTGCCCCAAGACAAACCACGCTACAGTACCCGCCCCCCCTTCGGGATAGTGGTCGCCCCGGCCAGCGGCTGCATCTCCCTCCCTCCCCGGCGGGCCAATCGCTCCGCGTCCCCAGGCTGCCCTGCAGTGTCGGGCACCCGGGAGCTCAGGGTACGTCCCTGTGGGCGGGGTTGGTACCGGCTCTGGAAAAAAAGCAGGTGCCCTCTGCTGATAAACAAGGCCAGAGGGAGATTGGGGCAGACGCTCTCGCTTGCTCGGAGCCCCCCAGCTGCCTCCTTGCTCCGCACACAGCCCCCGCCCCCGGCACGGGAGGCCGCTGTCTGGAGGCGGGCCGGGAAGCTCCCTGCATGCTGTGACCCGTCCCCTCTCCCCCACGCAGAGCTGCGAGACTCAAGGAGGTTCCGAGAGCTGGCGTGGGGCCGCCGGGAAGTGGCTGCAGCCGCGGCGGGGACAGCGACCAGCACGACTGTGAAACGCTCCCGGTGGGTGGATTCCCTCTCGCCCCCCAGACCGTCTGCGAGGGCTCCAGCCGTCAAGCTCGGCAGGTAAGAATTCAGGGTATCTGTTCCTGCAAAACAGCGGCGGGTCCAGAGCAGAGTTAGTCCTGCGCGTGTGCGCCCGCCCGCGCAACTGTAATATCAGGTTACTTGGTGAGAAGAGAAAATGTCCAGTATTGGAAACAGATAGCCCCGGCATCAGCTGTCTTGCAAGTGAAGCCCAGAAGCTTGCCTGGGGCTGGACTGAAACAGAGCTGCAGGCTGCCTTGGGGGCCGGGCTTGCCAGGGGCATGTAAAAATAGCACCTGGAGCTTAGAGACACACCAATGCCCCTGCACCAAGCTGCTCCCATCTTCATCCCCGGGCGGGCGCAGCCAGGGCTGAGCGCCGGTGGGGAATGGGCTGCCCTGGGCTGCAGAGCTCAGCCTTGTGAATCTCAGTGAAGCTGGGCGGGCGGGGGGTGGGGGGGGAGTGGGGGGCAGCACCCTGCTGTGTCACACGCAGCCTGGTGGCCAGCCAGGAAATCCAGCCACCTTGGAGAGCCTGTCGGCAGGCAGGCACCTTTGGATGTGAAGGGCGGAGAAGGCGGATGGTGGTTGGGGGTATTTGACAGATGCCATCTGATGGGCTTGCCAGTCACCTGGATGACTCCTACCCAACTCTGCTCTCCTCCTCTGCTCCGGGGAAGTCCCAGCGGCGGATCAGGAGAGCCACAAGGCCACGTGATGTTAGCCACACCCCCATCACCATTTGTGCCCAAAGTATGCCCGGCTTCCAGAAAGAGTTGCTCTGGGAAAAGCCAGGCCTCCTGGTTCTGGGGTAGGAATCCCAGGCATTTCATCAAGGGCCCATTATTCGGAGCCGCGGGAGAGCACGCCTGCAGGTCTGGCGGAATGCAGGCTCTGCCCTGACTCCGCTGGTCTCCCCACCTCCCTCCAGCAGCTTTGGTGACCGGCACTTTCCCTTTCCCTCACCACAGGGATGTGATTGTTGGTGGTTTCTCTCCGCAAACACCAGTGAAAGGACAGGAGCACCCCAGCCCAGGCTGTGCCTGGCTCACAGTGGCCCAGGGGCGGGATGAAATGAGCCTTGGCCCTGCACTGTGGTGTCTGGTGTCTGGCAGAGCTCCGGCCAGCTGTGTCTTGGGGCCGTCTGCCTGAGGCCAGGGTGGATTTTGGTGTGTGTGATGGGGTGGGGGTGAGGGGATGTGATTCACAGCCGCTGGTTCCCTTTGCCTTTGTTTTCTTTAAGTTTGGTCATTGAGAGCTTTTAAGGAAAGTCCCTTTCTGAGGTTGTATATCTGGAGGCAAGAGCAGCACATCTGCAGAGGGCAGTGGGTGTTTGCAAGAAGACTGGCTTCCTGTGGACGCTGTCCTTTTCAGTATGACCCCAGGGATTTGTTCCTAAGGTACCACCACCGCCCAAATTCATGGACGGAGCATTCAGTTCCATGGGAAGTTGGTGGAGTTCCAAGAAGCACTAAAGGAATCAGTGTCTGGTGGATTGAGTGGTTTGACTTGACAAAACCCACTTGTAACACTATTTTCGTTGGTGGCGATGGTGGACAGGCAGCCATCCACACACCGTGCTGGCTTGTTTTGCAGATCTGCATTCTGTAGGCCCTAAAGAAATTATTTGGGATCAAGGAGCTGCCAACCTCGCAGTGCCAGCTTCTGGGTGTTAGGGATCGTGAGGAACGGAAGGAAGGTACTCCCCGTGCACTGCATCTGGTTGGGTTGCTTGGCTAACACCCTAATCCTTGATTCCCTCTCACCGGGAAAATAAACTAGTCATTTGTGCCACGAATGACATTTCTTATACTAGGTCAAGTTAATTGTGGCCGGAAGAGTATTTTTCCTTAAGAAAGGATTCACTAATCCATAAATGCTCATGACATCCCATCGGATACAGCCAACTCACCAGAGAGAAGAGAGGAGACCCAATGTCCAACTCTGTGGGATGCTGGGAAGGAGTCCAAGCTATCGGAACATGGATAAGTATCTGGCCAGCGGCCTGCAGGAAGAGAAGGAGGGAGGAAATAGTAATTATTTGCTAAACTTCACTACTTAAGGGAGGCAGCATTCTACAGAGAGGCAGAATCTGGGATTCCAATTCAGACATTGCTCCTCATTAGTTCCTCCTGAGCTCCCAGACCGTGTCTCATTTTGTTTAGTGTCTGACCCTCTGGAATCTATAAAACGGGGGTGATAAAATACTCCAAGTTTGTTATTGAGAGGATGGAATGGGTATCAGCCCATTGCCTGGTTTTGAGCAAGCATTAGGTGAGATTTGCTATTGTTGTCATTATTGTTGAAAGGTCAGTTTTGGAAGATCTTTCTACAAGTTCGTTTGTTCTAAACTCCAAGATGGCACCTTGTGAGTGACCACTAGGCCTCCCTTCCGGGGCTGAATGGAGTTTTGCCTGCATCTCGGACATAGCAATAGAACATGTGTGGTGGTGGCATTTCTTGAGCCCTTTCCCTGCACCGGGCTCTCTCTGCTTGGCTTTCTGTGTATTTATTCCCTTGAATTCTCCTAACAGCCCTCTCCTGCGGGGCCTGCCCCGGCTATAGAAATTGAGGGACCATGGGCAGCAGGGACAAGCTTCAGTTCCGTGATGAGGGTGACTGTCTCAAGAGGTAGAGAGAGCTTGGCAAGAGAAACTCAGCAACTGGGAATATCTGGAGACCCGAGAAGAGTAGGTCAGGATCTGGAAGGTATTCTGGGACATGGCAGAACCTCAGTGTCTGGCCCAGAGGACAGTTTCAGCTTTATTGGACCTCATGGCCTTTGGGGACTGGACGATGAGGATGGGAGGGTTTCCTGAACCGGGCAGTGGGGGTGGCCAAGAAGAGCAGAACTGACCCCGACCACAGGGACAGAGACCCAGCAAAGCTGTGGGGGGGCACCTCCTTCTTCTCCAGAAGCCGAGGTCAGAGGTCATTTTGAGCAAAGTCTGAGTCAAGGCTAGGAGGCTCCGTCTGTGGAGTGAGGAGGGATGACAATGCAAAGCTTAGTCACTACACCTGGGTGGGGTGACACTTACAGTGGCATGAAAGACCCAATTGGCCAATTTAGTCTCTTTAAATAGAACCTTTAAAACGTGACTGACACTCAAGATCCCCTCCCTGGCTTTGTCTGAGAAGAGCTGATGGGGTAGGTAGGGGGCCTGGGAGTGGCTGATGGACAGGACTCCTCCCTGAGGGGTGTGGGGGAGTGGTCACACTTTAATGTTCCGAAGAATTGCAAGGGAAACTTATTAAAAATAAGATCAGCCTCCTGGGTCCTGCTCACAGGAAGCCTGAGCCAGGCAGGCCGGAGGGAGGCCAGGACTCTGCATTTCCAGGAAGGGGCCTGGAGGCCTGTGACGGTTCCAGCTCTTTGTTTTCATGTCACCATTCACGACCACGTAGAGCCGGTGGCCCAGATCTGTGGCAGCCAGCCTCTTCCTGCTCCTCCCCTTCTTCCCAGCTTCCCACCTGCCACGGATGAGCCCTGCAGCGTGCTAGCCACGGCAGCTCACTGCGCAGACTGAGTTTCCCAGAGCAGGCATGGAGCTCCTCTCCCCTGCAGCCACACACGGATCCACAAAGGAAGGGCATGGAGGACCCACATCTTCACAAGTGCAGAAACAGGCCCCATGCTGGACGGTGGCTTGAATTGACAGGGGCAGGAACTCAGGAGAAGCAGATGAGCAGGGCTCAGCCAGAGAACCACTCGGCAAGTCTGAGAGTCAGTAAAACCTCTTGTTTTTTTCACACTTAGGGATCTTTCTCCAGGGCTCTCCCCTCGTTTGTAGGTGGTGCCAGGAGCCACTCCCCGGTCCTGTTGCATGTAAAGCAAACACCCATCTGAGCCACGTCTGCTCTGCGCCCCCCTCTCATCCTATTCCCTGCTCCCAGTACATTCCTTCAGGAAAGGATGCCTCCTATCTCAGCAAGTCACTCAAAAGAGGTCGGGTCCCTGGGCAGGTGGAAAATAAGTTTGAGTCCTCGTCCCCAATATCTCAGCCTGTGACCTTATTTGGAGAGGGTGTCTTTGCAGAGATGAGGTCATTTGGGTGGGCCCTAATCCCCTATGACTGGAATCCTTGTGAAGAAAGGGAGCTGGACCCAGACAGAGGGAAGATGACATGAGGGCACAGGGGAAGACAGACGTTTGCGTGCCCAGGAGAGAGGCCGGGACAGAGCTGTCCTCGCAGCTTCTGGTGGAGTCTGCCCACTGACCAGTTACGCAGCAGACCTCAGAACTGTGAGACAATGCTAGCTTTCCTCTGTTGCTTAAACCCCCTCCTGCACCCCCCTGTGGGATCTGTGATGCAGTTCATGCATTCATGCAAATGACCCCCTAGATCCTCCCACCCTGAGACCCCGAGGCCCTGGCTTTGAGGGTGACACCATGCCTGGCAGCTTTGCCTTTGTTTTAACCAGGTATTTTTTCCCTGTCAGCTTAGAAGATTTTTAATGGGAGTTCATGGGTCCAAGGTCAGTGGGGTAGGCAGTTCATAGGTCCAAGGTTGGTAGGTAGATCCTTGGGAAGTTGAAGGTAGCTCTGAAGGGAAAAAGAGATGGAGACAAAGATGAAGAGGGAAGAGGGAAGGGGGAGGAGCGGGAGAAGAGGCGGGAGGGAAAGAGAGCAGAGAGAGCGGGCACTGTGTTGGGGCATTCTAGGGAATCGCTGTAACTTCTGATTTGTACCGCTCATCATGGAGCACCTCGTGTGGGCCAGAGGGCTAATGGGAGGTGCACGACACCTGAGACCCCCAATCCTGCCCCACCTGAAAATTAGAGACCAGGTGGGGATCCAGACAGAACCCCTTAACCATGCAACTCTGCATGGAGGTGAAGTTTGGGCTGGGATCTGGGGGTACAGCGAGATGCTGGGGGTGGGGGGCTGGGGATGGCGACCTTGGGAAGGTGACAGGCATGAAGACGTGTGGGTACCTGAAGGTGACAGGCGTGAGGACATGTGGGTACCTGAAAGTGACAGGTGTGAGGACATGTGGGTACCTGAAGGTGACAGGCGTGAGGATGTGTGGGTGCCTGAAGGTGACAGGCGTGAGGACGTGTGGGTACCTGAAGGTGACAGGCGTGAGGACATGTGGGTACCTGAAAGTGACAGGTGTGAGGACATGTGGGTACCTGAAGGTGACAGGCGTGAGGACATGTGGGTACCTGAAGCTGACAGGTGTGAGGACGTGTCGGTACCCCGGGTCCCAGGGAAGGCCAGTGGGCCTGGGCTTAGGGAGGGAAGGGGCCGGGCTGAGCTGAGCTCTCAGCTGAGGTCCCAGAAACCCCAAAGCAGCGGCAGCCCAATCTAGGGGGACCCTTGCAGCAGGGGTGGTGGGAGGGGGCGCCTCGTCCCTGAAGCAGGTCGGGCGTCGGGCCCAGCCCCCGGGAAGGGCCTGCCGAGGGACACTGCTTTCTCTCCTTGGCAGCTCGGCAGCCGGGCAGGCTCGGGCCCCGCCTGGGCAGAAGCTGCAGCCTCTTTGGCATCGTTTGGAGGAGAGAGAGGCAGAGACGCAGACCAGCCCCGGGTCTGCAGGGAGGAGGAGCTTGAGCTTGGAAAGGATTCAGGCTGTGGCCCCCAAACCAAGACAGAGTCCCGAGGTGAAAGGGAGGAGGTGAGAGAGGACGCCCAGGGGACCTGCGGGCGGGTGCGGTGACCGGCTGACCTGGGCAGAGACAATGAAAGGAGTCAGCGAGTGCTGAAAGGACCCAGGCACAGGGCAGCGGGCCTGAAGCCACAGCGGGCGGGTTCATGATTTCATGCACACACAGAGGACAGCCCTGTGCCTCGCCGGGGAATTCCAGCTGAGGGAGCCCTGCCAGGGTTGAATGGACACACACACTCACACACTCACACACTCATACACAGACACACACTTTCACAGACACACACACTCACACACTCATACACAGACACACACTTTCACAGACACACACACTCACACACTCATAAACAGACACTTTCACAGACACACACACTCATAAACAGACACTTTCACAGACACACACACTCATACACAGACACACACTTTCACAGACACACACTTTCACAGATACACACACTCACACACTCATACACAGACACTTTCACAGACACACACATACTCACACACACTCACACACTCATACACAGACACACACTTTCACAGACACACACTCACACGCTCATACACAGACAAATAATTTCACAGACACACACACTCACACACTTATACACAGACACACACTTTCACAGACACACATACACACACACTCATACACAGACACACACTTTCACAGACACACACACACTCTCACAGACTCATACACAGACACACACTTTCACAGACACACTTTCACAGACACACACACTCTCACACACTCATACACAGACACTTTCACAGACACACACACTCACACACTCATACACACTCATACATAGACACACACTTTCACAGACACACATTTTCACAGATACACACACTCTCACACACTCATACACAGACACTTTCACAGACACACACATACACACTCACACACTCCTACACAGACACACACTTTCACAGATACACACACTCACACACTCATACACAGACAAATAATTTCACAGACACACACACTCACACACTCATACACAGACACACACTTTCACAGACACACATATACTCATACACTCATACACAGACACACACTTTCACAGATACACACACTCTCACACACATACATGCTCACACACAGACTCACACTTTCACAGACACACTCACACATACTCAGACATACTCACACACCCACACACAGGCTTGCACTTTCACAGACACACACGCTCTCACACACACTCACATAGACATGCTCACACACACTCACACTTCCACAGACACACACACCCTCACACACACTCGCATTCATATACAGACATGCATCTTCATACACTCCCAGACTCATACACAGATATGCACTTCACAGATACACTCACTCACACTCACACACTCATCCAGATATGCACTTTCACACACCCACACAGTCATACTGACATCCTTCACATAAACAGACACACACACCCTCACAAACACAGACACACAACCCTCACAAATATAGACACACACATATATACAGGCATGCCTTTGCAGACACACATACCTTTACAATCAAAGATACATAGAGACACACTCAGACACAGAGACACATATATGGACTCACAAACACATCCCTACACATACTTACAAACATATAGACACAGACTCAGACACACAGGCACATCTCCTTCCATACAGACATTCACAGACACACACATTCAAACCACACACTCTTACAGACACACGTTCACGCACACACATTCCCATCACAGAAAGCCATGCCCTGGCCGAAGCCCTGCCCGTCCCTGAATGAATTCTTTCCCCGAGCTGAGGGAGGCTTTGGCTGGTCATGGACAGTCCTGGGTGTGGACAGAGCAGGCTCCAGGGAGAGTTGCCTTTCAGAGGGAGGAGAGGCCCAGAGGCCTCTTGGGAGCAAGTCCCCCGATTCCACCCTTCTCACCTCGCCTCACCTCCCAGGTGCTCCTGGGCCCTGCACCCTTTCCAGTGCTCAGAATCTGCTGTGGCTATCCAGGCCACAGACTCCTGATTCTCACTGACTTCTCCAAGAAGTTTTTCTCTTCTGCCTCAACCTCTCTTATCTCTGTCTTTCCGAGTGACCTTATCCCAGTCGGCAGTTATCTCATCCCTCTCTTAAAAAAAAAAGTGCTGTTGGGGCCAGAGAGATAGTACAGTGGGTAGTGCATTGGCCTTGCATACAGTCAACCTAGAGTTGATCCCCAACATCCCATACGATCGAGGAACGGTTCCTGAGTGCAGAGCCTGGAGTAACCCTTGAGCATTGCCTCGTGTTGTCCAAAACACACAAAGAAAAAATAAAACAAAAGTGCTATTGCCCATCCCTCCTTCCAGAGCTTGAGCCCCTCAGGCCGGGCCTTGCCTGTCAGGATTTCTGCTGCACCCACCCAGCTGGGAGAGGGACCAAAGCTTCAGTCACTCCCTCAGTGCGGAAAAGTCACTCATCAGGGTCCTGGTGAGAGGGACAGCAATGGGTCCCTCTGGGCCTCCTCCATCTGGGGAAGGTGCTGGGCGCCCGCTGGGATGGAATAGGTGGCACAGTGAGGCACAGCCTTCAGGACCACTTTCTGTGTGTCCGCCCGTGATTTGGTCTCCTCTTGTCAGAAAACCCCTTTGGGAGCCTGGACACACCCAACCCTGTTGTATTTGGGCCGAGGAGTAACTTCCCGGTGATGGACCTCAAAGGTACCCAGAGGGAGCCGGGGGTGGGGCGCGGTCCAGCCTCATATCCATGGACACAGACGGAGCCACGCAGCTCTGCCTCCAGCCTCCGTCTGCTGCCAGTGGGGAAGCATCAGCATCGATTAATCAATATGTGCAAAGTGCCGCACAGGTACCTCTGGGGCCGTCGAGAGCTTCCAGAGGCAGGAGTCTGCCTGGCCTTCCCCAGCTTTGTCAGAGAAACAGCAACGAGGGCTAAGTGGAGGACTGCTAGACCCGAGTTGCTTCCAGGGGTCTACACCGCGAGTCTCTGGCCAGGACAGGAGTCCTTCCCTGGTTCCGAGTCACCGAGGGGCCCCGGGGCCATGGTCTGTAGAGACAAGCAGTGGCTGAGGTATCCAAGCAACCGCCTCCTCTTGGCTACTCGCTCGTCTTGGGCTGGAAACCCTAACGGGGTGATCCCAGCGGCAGAGACGCGGGCTGGCCCCTCGGCACCCCAACAGCTGCTGGCCCTAGCTGACCTCCACGGCACTGCCTCTGCCTTTCCCCGCCCCCCACCCTCTCGCCCTCCCCTTCAGCCTGGCCCCAGTATCTTTGCTCAGGATCCAGGAGTCTGGGTCCTGGGGGTGGGTGACAGGGCAGTGGGAGGGTGGGGAGGGGGATGATCCGGAGGGAGAACAGACACGAGAGCGAGAGCGTGCAGGTTCCAGTCCAGAGCTGCCTCTCTCCTGGCCTTGTCCCTGTGGTGTGGTACTTAGGGGGATGTCGGGGGAGGGGTCAGGGTGGGGAGCACAGATTTGGGGTTCAGACTCCAGGTCTGGATTTTGACTCTGACATGCAACAGCTGTGTAGTCTTGGTCAAGCGGCACGACTGGTCCCCTTGCTTCAGATGGGGGTACCACGGGCCAGGGAGATAGGGGCAGGGGGGTGGGGCACTTGCCTTGTGCCTGTGAACCTGGATTTGATTCCCGGCACCCCCGGTGGTGATCCCTGCACACAGGGCTGGGACTAAGCCCTGAGCACCGCCGGACGTGAAGTCTCTCCTACAGAATAGGCAACAGTGGCACCTCCGTCCCAGTCTGTCGCTGGAAACAGGGGCACGGGCACGGCTCAGCGCTGGTGTTCTTAGCATCTGCTGCTGCTCTTTTACAGGGTTGGTGAAAGAATTTAGGTGTTTTTGTTTTTTTTTTCACTCTGGGTAACTTAAAAAAAAAATCTGTGTTTCGAGATAAATTTGTGGTTAGTTTCCTGTTTGTTGGTGCTGGCACCCTTTCAGACAGTACTCGGGGAGGTCCAGGGGGCCACTGCTGGTGATACCTGGCCAAGAGGGCAGTGACTCCTTACCCCCCAGGGAGGCAATGCCCGGGGATGCTGCAGCTCGGAACCAGGGTCTCCACAAGCAAGGCAAATGCCTGACACTCTCTGGCCTCTTGAAAGAGACTTCTTTATGATTTTGTTTTAAATCACTAAAGGTTTTATCTGTATACCAATTTTCTACCCCTATATACTACAATGGAGGCGTTACTGGTGCCCGCTCAAGCAAATCGGTGAACAACGGGGCCACAGTGCTACAGTGCACATACTACTTGCAGTGCTGGGAGGTGGTGCAGAGATATTTCCCAGGCTCTAAGGGGGGCTGCAAGTGGCAAAGGTTTCAAGCTCTGGCTTCTCGTGGGGCCCAGCAAGCACCAAGTGGAGGACTCAAACCCCAGTGGGCTCCGTGGCGTCCCTGGGGATCTGAGGAAGGGCCTGGGAGATGGCTCAGAGGCTTTGGTGGCTCCAGGAGGCTCCGAGTGGGATACCAGCATTGCCCATGCACCCAGGTGACCGGGACAGCCCCAAGACGGGGTATGGCGGGGGGGTGCAGCGGGGGAGGGAGGAGGGATTCAGTCCGGTGACACATGCGATACACCTCAACTATTTTAATCCACAACACCTAGCACACAGCATTTGCTCAATTAAATATCTGATTAGCACTGAGAAGTGCTGCGTTCTGATTTAGGTTTTTTTCGGGGGGAGGCTTTATAAGATTGTATCTGACTGGGAAACTCCTAAGAACATATCTGGGTGGGGTGCAGAATGGTGAAGGTTGCTGGCTGCCCCACGGGTTCCCTGTTTTGGTTTGTTTGTTTATGGGGGGAGGGGTCCACACTTGACTGTGTTCGAGGCTTACTCCTGGCTCTGTGCTCAGGGATCAGTCATGGCAGGGCTTGGGAGACCGTATGTGGCCTTTTTTTGGTTTCGAGGACAATGACCACCCTTGGCTGGACCCCAGAGTACAGGGAGCAGCAGGACAGGGAAGGAAGGAAGCTGAGGGGGAAGTCACAGGGGACAGAGGTCAAGGGCCTCGGGTACGTGCGTGGTGGAAGGGAGGGGGCAACTCAGTGTCCTGCCCATAGGGACAAGGACACTGAAAGCAGCTGAAAGCAGGAGATCCGAACCACAGCAACCAAACTCGACAATGTGCCTGTCAGGGAGGCAGGCGGATGTGTGTGTGTGTGTGTGTGTGTGTGTGTGTGTGTGTGGAGGGCACTGGGGACCCTGGTGAAGGGAAGCTGACAGGTGCTGGACTGTTGTGCCTAAAAACCAGTCTCAGTCCCTTCGTCAGTCACACAAAGTCCCTTTGCCTTCACATGAAGCTTTCTTGAAAAAACCCTGAAGTCGGACACCTGAAAGGAGCAAAGGAAACAGCTCCCTTCTGAGGGGACCAGCACCTACCTCCCCCCCACCCCGCCCCCAGCCCTTTTAAGCTGCTCCCCAGGAGAGCTAGAGGCAGTGGGTGTTTCTTTGTGGTCTTCAGCAGTTTCTTTTCCTCCAACCACTCAAAGGCTTGGTGACTCTCACCGGGCAGGGACACGTAGGTCCCCCCATCCAACCCCCTTACACACACACACACACACACACACACACACACACACACACACACGGCACCTCAGAAATGCTGTGTTAGGTTCCCAGCCCTGGGCTTTGAGTTGAAACTCTGTGAAAAAGTGACATCGCAGATGAATGGAGGCAGCTCCCTGGAAGCCTCCAAGCCGTTTACCTCCAGGCTGCAGCCTCCCCCTCCCAACACCCCTCTTCCCCGGCATGCTCTGGGGCTCCCCTCTGGGGGTGACTGTGGGGTGACAAGGGGAGGTGTCCTGCTTTCGTCCCTGCTCACCTTCCCATCACGTCGCTGTGGATACGGTGGCCCAGGCAACGGGAGATGGGGATGCCGATTTTCCCTCGCACCAGGCGACCCTGAGCGTGTGGGGCTGGGGTGGGGCTGGGGTCTCATGATGCAACCCGGAGTGATGAACCATGAGTCACTCGGACCCCCAGCCAGCAGGAGTGGGGGCTGCTGCAGCCCCCATGGCCCCCTCCTGAGTGCAGGAGAAGGGTAGTGCTTTCCCCACCCTGGCCCGAATGTTGATGGTCTTCCCGAGGGGAGGGAGTCCTTTCCTGACCCCCTGGCGCCCCCCCAATCCCCTTCCCCCGCCCAGGCTGAGGGCTGACTGCACAGCTGCTTGAGGGTGGAGCGGGGAGAGCGTTTCCAAGGTGACGCCTGAGTTGTTCTCGTGGGTCACCCACTGACCTGACCCTCCTCCCCTCACACTGCCCCGAGCCAAGCCTTTGCAGGGCGGTTACACCTTGGGGTATCTGGCCAGGGCCCCGGCTGTAGTGGGAGGGTGGGCTCCCACGCTGGGGTGCGCCCAGGGAAGGGCAGGCGGAAGGTGAGCCAAAGTGGGCCTCGGCCTCGAGGCACCTCCCGGCCTCCCGCCCTTTCTGGCAGCTCTGGGGCAGATGTGGGGTGTGGAGGCCCCGGCTTTAGGGATCATGCAGCACATCTCTCTCTCCAGAGCTTTCGATGCATTTTTGCAGGAGGAGGGAAGTAGATGCTGAACTGGGGACTTTATTTATCTATTTATTTATTTATTTATTTATTTATTTATTTATTTATTTATTTATTTTGCTTTTGGGTCACACCCAGCTATGCTCAGGGGTTACTCCTTGCTTTTGCACTCAGGAATTAGTCCTGGCGGTGCTCTGGGGACCATATGGGATGCTGGGAATCGAACCCAGGTCGGCCTCGTGCAAGGCAAACGCCCTACCCGCTGTGCTACCACTCCAGCCCCTGAACTGGGGACTTTTTTAAAAAGTCTCTCCATGGGGCTGGAGTGATATGATAGCACAGCGGGTAGGGCGTTTGCTTTGCACGCAGCCAATCTGGGTTCGATTCCCAGCATCCCATATGATCCCCCGAGCACCGCCAGGAGTGATGCAGAGCCAGGAGTAACCCCTGAGCATCGCTGGGTGTGACCCAAAAAGAAAAAAAAAAAGTCTCTCCACAAGGCTGCAGACGGAGGGGGCAGGAGCCCCGGTGACTAAGACCAGGCCAGGCCCCGAGAGGTGCTTTCCTGGAGTCCAGGGCCGTTTCTTTCCTCACTTTGCCAGCCCCCAGCCAGTCCCACAGCCCGCTGGGCTGGCCTTGACCTACTCCTGTTTCTCATTATCTCCCCCCATCCTCTCGCTCCACCCAGGGGTTTTATTTTTAAACTTCCACAGTAATGCTAGGGCTGAGCAGGACATACTGCCCACATGCGCGGGAAGCTGGGCAGCCCGGAAGAGCAGCCCCTTCCCAGACTTCCTTTCGCCCTCCTTCCCCTCCTTCCAGGACTCTGGGGCCCCTCCTCCATGAAGGACCCCAAGCTTGCAACAGAGGGCAGCTTCTCTCCCCTTGAGCATGTTGCCTGCTAAGGGGGCTGGGGGCTGGGGGTGGGGGGTCAAACCCACAAATACATACAGACACAGGCGTGAGTCAACTCATTCAGAACATGCCGTTCGTAGATGTTCTGTCAAAATCTAGCCCTGGGACACGAGGAGCTGCTGCCCCTGAGCGAGGACAGGAAAGCTTCTCGGAGAAGGATGTGCCCTAGAAGCCAAGCGCAAGAGAAGAGGCACGGCATGTGCCAAGGACGAGCACCGTCCAGGGAGGGAAAGGCAGGTCATGCTGGGGAGTGTCGGGATCCAAGAGAAGATGAGAACAGCTCAACGGGAGTGGGCAGGAGGGAGCGGGGAGACAGCACAGACTGAAGGCCCTGCCTGTCTGACCTGATCCCCAGCACCACAGGCTTCCCAAGCGGCACTGCCAGGCCTTGCACCCTGGTTGAACGGTTGCTCTAGGTGTCTGCGTATTCCCAGCATCACCGGGCCCAAAGGGCACTGCATTCCCATGGACGCTTGCATTGAGCCTCTGCCCTGGTGGGTGGAGAATTTCTGGGGGCAGGAGGAGGGTGCCCCTGAACCTCCTGGGCACTGCTTGAGAGTTCCTCGTCTCCCTCAAAAATAAAAATTGGCAGGCAGAGGATAAACGAGAGAGGTGTGCAAAAGCCTGAGCAGGCAGAGAGTCTCTGGCGAGTCCTGGCTTTATCCCGGGCACCGTGGGTCACCACTGGAGGGTAGAAGCAGGAGGTGGTGGGCCCCTTGGTTCTGGAGGAGAAGTGACTCGAGTGGGAGAAGTGACTCGAGTGCAGGAGGGTGGGCGCGGGCCTGAGACGGGCAGGAAGGAGGAGATGGTGCTGGAATGCGGCAGGATCACAGCCACAACCAGGCCTGTTTTCCAGGAATTCATTCCTGAACAGTTTTCTTCCCGGAATCCACAGCTACTAGGTTACACCTGTAATTTGGTCTAGAACCCTAGACCCCAAGTTGCAGAGTCTACAGAGGCAGCAGAGTTAAGAACCTCGGTGCTGGAGTCTCTGCCATGTGTGCACGAGGCCCTGGGTTGGATCTCCAGCCCCCTAACCCCAGCAAAAAAAAAAAAAAAAAAAAAAAAAACCCACCCAGACAGCCATGTTAGCTATATTTAGCCCTATTCTAAAACAGAATACTGAGGGTCGAAATGTACTTTTCTGTAAACATAACTAGCGATGTTTATTAGAATTCAAAATATATTTAAGACCCTTGTCTAATATCAGCTTTCAAGATTTTCTGGAACTGGATGAGTAATGCGACCTCTCTCTAAACCATGCAGATCTCTCCATTTTTTACAGCCGCGGCTGGGATCTGAGGTCTGGTAGCCTGACGGAAGGGCCTGTGCAGGCTCAAAGGTGACGATATTTGCCCCTGAGACCTGCACAGTGGGTGCTGCATTTTGTTTTTGTTTTTGTTTTCGTTTTGGGGGCCACACCTGGCAATGCTCAAAACTTAATTCCTGACTGTGAACTCAGAAATTACTCCTGGTGGTGCTCAAGGGACCCAACAGGATACTGGGGACTGAACCTGGGTCAGCCACATGCAAGGCAAACACCCTACCTGCTGTACTATCACGCAGGCCCTAGTGGGCGTAGTTTTAAAGGAGAGTGTTTCTCTGTGTTTCTCTGTGTTTCTGCTCCTCAGAAGAGCGAACACTGAACAGCCACGGAGCCCTCCTCCATAGAGCAATAAAACAAAGAAGCCCTTCTGGGCAACATACTTCAAGCACTGCAATAGGTCATCTGAACCTCCAAGGCTCCTGAACTTTGTCCTTCCTTGATGAAGAGCTGAGGACAAAGGGGGGGGGGCATTCTCTCCAGTGGGGGAGGTGACAGTCAGGGCTGGGGCAGGGGCAGTCAGCCTCCACTGGTAAAACTATTGACAAAACCCAGCCATCCTCCACTGGTCTCATGTTTGTGAAAAGTTCTGGAGCAAAAGACCTGAAGAAAACATCCCACTGCGTTAGTAGGGCAGGGGGAAGAGCATATTTGTTTTCAGTGTTTGAATATTTTGAATCATGGTACCGGAGGACAGGGGAGTCTCTAATCTATTTAATAAACTTACTGAGTTCATGAGTATGTGTTACATATTCACGTTTGTGAGAAAGTACTCAGTGCATGCCACACCAGAGTTAAATTAAAGAAATTTTAAGAAAACCAAAATTTATCCTCAGGGCCAGAGAGATAGCACAGTGGGTAGGGTGCTTGCTTTGTACATAGCTGACACGGATTCAATCCTTGGCATCATATATGGTCCCCCAAGCACCATGAGGATTGATCCCTGAGCATAGAGCAAGGAGTAAGCATTATTGGGTGTGTCCCCCCATCCATATAACACAAATCAAGAGCAAACAAAATATATACCCAAAATCAAGGGATAGCGCTAGTAAAACAATGGTGACGATAAATTTTGAGGTTTTTTTTCCATCTATGTCTTCCTCTTATTGAGCTACACATGCTTATGTACATGTGTGTCTATGTAAAGCAAACATGAGCTGGATGATCACTTACAGACTTCTTATTTTTCATGTATATCACATTCTCTAGTTGCTAGTCTTCTAAAATAGAATACTTATGGTTGCAGTGGACTCTGATATAATTGATTTAATGAATCCTCTATCATTGCTATTAAGTTCGTGGTCACCGTTATTTTAATGCTCTATTGAACATCTTTCTACAAAAACGTGTTTCTGCACCTAGGCTACTATTAAAGAGGAAAGAGCATTATACACTTCAATACAAAAGTGAGCAATTTATTTTTAGGGTTCCTTGGGGTAGGTTCACTAACTCATTTCTTGCATCAGTATATCCTTCATTTTCCCAACTTTGGGCATGACTCACCCCTCAAATATGTTTTTGGTGCAATTCTGCTGCAACAGAGGAGGATTAAGAAAAATCCAGGCTCAGGGCCAGAGAATAATACAGTGGGTAGGGAGCTTGCCTTGCATGCAGCTGACCTGGGTTCAATCCCTGACATCCATGATTCCTTAAGCACCATCAGGAGTGATTCCTGAGTGCAGAACCAGGAGTAACACCTGAGCACTGCCAGGTGTAGCCCCCAAACCAAAAACCAAGAAAGGAAGAAATAAAAATCCAGAGTGGCTGGAGAGATAGTACAGGTGAACCTTAGTTTAAATCCCCAGCACCACATATGGTCCCTTGAACACAACCAGGGGTCAGTTCCAAGCACAGAGCCAGGAATAGTCCCTGAGAACTGCTGAGCAAGACCCTCTGCAGGAAGAAAGAGAAAGAAAGAAAGGAAGGAAGGAAGGAAGGAAGGAAGGAAGGAAGGAAGGAAGGAAGGAAGGAAGGAAGGAAGGAAGGAAGGAAGGAAGGAAGGAAGGGGAGAGAGACAGAGAGAGACAGAGAGAGGGAGGGAAGGAGGGATGGAGGAAAAAAGGAAGGTAGTAGGAAGGAAGGGAAGGAAGGAAGGAGGAAGGAAGGAAGGAAGGAAAAAAGAAGGAAGGAGGGGAGAAAGGAAGGAAGGAAGGAAGGAAGGAAGGAAGGAAGGAAGGAAGGAAGGAAGGAAGGAAGGAAAGAAGGAAGGAAGGAGGAAGGAAAAAAGAAGGAAGGAGGGGAGGAAGGAAGGAAGGAAGGAAAGAAGGAAGGAAGGAGGAAGGAAGGAGGAAGGAAGGAAGAAAGAAAGAAAAAGAAGAAAGAAAGAAAAAGAAAGAAAAGAAAGAAAAAAGAAAATGAAAGAGAAAGAAAGAAGAAAGAAAGAAAGAAAGAAAGAAAGAAAGAAAGAAAGAAAGAAAGAAAGAAAGAAAGAAAGAAAGAAAGAAAGAAAGAAAGAAAAAGAAAAAAGAAAATGAAAGAGGAAGAAAGAAAGAAAGGAAGGAAGGAAGGAAGGAAGGAAGGAAGAAAGAAAGAAAGAAAGAAAGAAAGAAAGAAAGAAAGAAAGAAAGAAAGAAAGAAAGAAAGAAAGAAAGAAGAAAGAAAGATCCTTGTTTTGACTAAAAAACTAAAATCCTGAAGTTAGACAAATGGGTTTAAATTCCTATCTTACTCCTCACCAGATGTGTGAGCCTCAGTTTCCACATGTGTAAACGACACATACCTCATAGTATTTAACAAGATGAACAAGTACTCAGACAATGGTTATTACTAACATTCTGAAGATCATTTCCTCATAGGTTCTGATAAGCTCCCTGGAAATTCCTTGCTAATCTGCAGTATTCAAGGAGAATTAATTTTAAAATCACCAAACATATCCTCTGGCTATATTACCCTTGTGTTGAATATATTAAAGTGTATACTAAAAGTGTATTTAAAAACAAAAACAAAAACCCAAAGATCGAATAATTAGTTCTTCCTTCCTTACCAGGAACCAGGTTTGCTGGTTTGAGATAAATTTAAATCCTGTTGTTCACAGCTACACAGTAGTGTGGCTCTTTCTCACCAGTTTTCTAGCTTTATAACTATTCTAAAGTGAAAACAAAGCAGGCAACAACAAAAAGGACTATTTACACCAATTCCAAATTGCTCAGTGTTCTATAAATAGCAATCAATCCAACCCTTAACAATCAACCCAACAGACACAGAAAGAACCAACCCAATTTATATACTAGACATCATTTGCTAATGCAGATAGGGTAAGGGCACCCAGCAGGTACATAGCTGAACCGTGTTGAATATATTTCTTTAATATGTCTTCCATGTAGACAGGGAGCTATTGATAAATTAGTGTATTCACCTGACCCAAATGCCACCCCCAGCTGTTTAGAGGGTCAGAAGACCACAGGTGATTATATACATAGATGCCTTTTTAATTCATAAGTTGAATGTTGGGAAAATAGTTGCTCTAATTTATCTTTCTTGAAAACTATGAATAGTTAGAACTCTGGTAGGATTGGGTCTAAAATATTGTCATTGGCAGAGTGTGGGATAAAGAAATCCTGACCCAGGGGCTGGAGTGATAGCACAGCAGGTAGGGCGTTTGCCTTGCATGCGGCCGACCCGGGTTCGAATCCCAGCATCCCATATGGTCCCCTGAGCACCGCCAGGGGTAATTCCTGAGTGCAGAGCCAGGAATGACCCCTGTGCATTGCTGGGTGTGACCCAAAAAAGCAAAAAAAAAAAAAAAAGAAAAAAGAAATCCTGGCCCAGTTTTTTTACTTTTCTCTAACTATGGGAAACGTTCACCAACTACCTCAACCCGTGTACACCAATGTATTCTCCATAGCGAAGGGGCTCGAGAAATCTAAGATGATATAGATGAGTGCAAGGAAACTCAACATGGGGTTAAGATATGACTGACAAGCAAACCTCTGAAGTCAAATAATTATAAGGCACCTGTAACTTCTCAGTAAATAACTGGGAGCCATTGAACTGACGCATCTGGCTTTTTGGAAGGGGAGTGGGTCGGGATTCCCAAGAAGTGCTCAGGAGGCCCAGGGGCCCCACTGACAATTCTCAGCCAACTGGGCTGTTGGTTCAGTGGAAGGGTAGCAGTATGTAATGCTGTGTAGGCCCTTTGATTCCAGGGATACCCCGAAGACCCCAAAGGCGCTGGGGGAGAGCGGAAGGGGAATCATGTGATGCGAGGAATCGAGCCTGGCCTGTGCCTGCTAGGAAGGTGTCCTAACTGCTGTACTGTCACCTGGGCCCCAACATCTACTGTTTTTAGGTATTTTTTTTCCCCTTCATCATCTCTCTTGGTACTGGTTCAATGCCTTCTGCATGTAAAAACATCAGGCCATGGAAGATTCAAAGGTGTGTTTCCAGTTCTTCTGTGTCGTTAAACCCGAGGAGGAAGAGACATGCCAACAACTCGATGAACCCTTAGCAGGAACCAAGCAATGGCCAGGCCCTGCCCTGCCCGGTGAGTGGGGCAGCAACAACCCTTCATGCTGGAGAGGCCAGGGCAGGGGAGGTAGCTTTGACCTTGAAGGAGACGCAAAGTCTGAACTCACAGAAAGTAGAAGGGAAGGCCATAGGAATGTATGAAACAACTCACACAGGCCTGGAGGATCTTGGTGGACAGCAGGGAGAGGAAGCCTCAGATGGCTGAAAGGGGCAAGGAATTAGTGGGATGCAATATTTTTTAGGCCAGATCGGAGGGTACAGATGCTTCCCCACAGAATCTGGGCCTTCCTGGCTGGGAAGGGAGAAGAGCGGCCTGCTTGGAGCATGGTCTTCCTGGAGCAACAAAACGGGGGGTGGGGGTGGTGGTGGTTGAGGGTGTGTGTGGGGGTGGGG
Organism: Sorex araneus; assembly: GCF_027595985.1. Taxonomy (NCBI): domain Eukaryota; kingdom Metazoa; phylum Chordata; class Mammalia; order Eulipotyphla; family Soricidae; genus Sorex; species Sorex araneus. The sequence goes on from NC_073307.1 coordinate 18,756,289, forward strand.
GGCGGGGGGCAGAAGACTCATCCTAAGGTTCCAGCTTCCGTTTCCCATTTGTTGAACACATGAACTTTGGCGTGTACCACCAGTGGCTCACACTTGAACTAACCCATATCACAGCGTCGACATCAGTGTGCTAATCTCCGAGTCACTTCAGCCCATGTCCATCAGCGCCCACTTCCCCTGTGAAGGCCGTGAGCCCCTCCCATCTCCTGGGGTTTCCCCACTCTCAGTCCACAGGCTACACAGGGGGCTCCCCGGGGATCAGGGGCTGCCTCTGTCAGTCCCTGGCGTCAGACTCGGGTCTTCTCTGCTCCCATTCACTCTCCTACATCTTCCATTGGGGCGGGTGACTCTCCTCCATCGAATACCCTGTAGCTGGCGTGTGCTCAGCTGAATGGGCTCCTGCAGGCTGTGGTTACTCAGCCGGTAGCTTCCCCACCCATCCCTCTGCCTCCCACCCACACCGAGTCATCTCGGATGATTCCTTTCATGAGTCCCTATCATTTGCCAAATCTTCTCCTCCCCAAGTGGCCAGAGACCCACCCTCTCCTCCTTTCACACGCCTCAAGAGTCTCTTTAAAACATTGGTATTACATTAATTTACAGGCTAATGTAAGTTTTCAGGGTAGAGTGTTACCACACCACATCCAGCCCCAGTATCCCTCCACTGCAGTCCCTAGGCCCCTTCCTGTCAACTCCTGCCTTGGAAACCTCAGTCCTGTCATCAGAATCCAAGGATTTGATTTCCCTGGACATGGTCCCTTCCTTGCTTTGTTTCTTTTTTTTTTTTCTTATTTATTTATTTATTTATTTATTTATTTATTTATTTATTTATTTATTTTGCTTTTTGGGTCACACCCAGCAATGCTCAGTGGTTACTCCTGGCTTTGCACTCAGGAATTACTCCTGGCGGTGCTTGGGGGACCATATGGGATGCCGGGGATCGAACCCGGGTCGGCCGCGTGCAAGGCAAACGCTCTACCCGCTGTGCTATCACTCCGGCCCCTAATTTATTTATTTTTTGCTTTTGGGTCACACCCGGCATTGCACAGGGGTTACTCCTGGCTCATGCACTCAGGAATTACTCCTGGTGGTGCTCGGGGGACCATATGGGACGCTGGGAATTGAACCCGGGCCAGCCGCGTGCAAGGCAAACGCCCTAACCACTGTGCTATCACTCCAGTCCCCCTTGCTTTGTTTCTTTATATACCACACATGAGTGAGATCATCCAGTGTTTATCTTTCCTTCGGACTTGTTTCCCTTAGCAAGACTTCCTCTAGTTCCATCCATGTTGTGGCAAATTGCAAGATTACTTCTTTGCCCCAGAGTAAAATCCCACTGGGTATCTTTTCTGTGATGTCTTTAGCCTCTGATCTGCTGTTGGGCACTTGGGTTGTTCCCACATCTGGGCTATGGCGTGTTGTGTTGCAGTGGACACAGGTGTGCGTGTATCTTGCAGAATTGAGCTCTTGGCCTAGAAGCCCAGGAGCGCCCATGCTGGGGGATCTGGCAGATCTGCTGAAATGTTTTAAGAAGTCGCCAGACCATTTTCCAGAGACGCTGAGCCCGCAGATGCCTCTCCGCAACAGGGATCGACGTTCCTTTAGTTTATACTCATCTTACTCAGTCCGAGAGCCATGTCCTGAGCTGCGGGGATGATGCGGGGACAGGGACAGGGTAGCAGGCACACGTTGCCTGTCCTGGACGAGCCTGAAGACTAATAAAGATGACACTTCCACAAGGACGTGGAGTCGGCTGGGTGTTTTCAGAGCTGGGGCTGGCAGTGAGCCCTCCGCCTCTGAACAGCCCCTGAGCCCTGTCTAGGTCTTTCTGAAACGTGTGGCCAGAAAGAAGTGAGCTCTAAATGCCCTTTTCAAAAAAATGCCCAGATAATGTGCCAGCCAAAAGACTAAACTCTTGGAGGAGCATTATGCACAGCTCCGGGGTGTGGCCTGGACCTAGTGTCCACTCTGCATGCCCCTCACGCAGGCCGGGAGGAGATCTTTCTCTTATGGGCCCAGGGCAGGGTCTTCATTCAACCTCTTGCTTTTCAAAAAAAATTTTTTTTTGTTTTGTTTTTGGGTCACACCCGGCGATGCACAGGGGTTACTCCTGGCTCTTCACTCAGGAATTACCCCTGGTGGTGCTCAGGGGACCATATGGGATGCTGGGATTAGAACCCGGGTCGGCCGTATGCAAGGCAAACGCCCTACCCGCTGTGCTATCGCTCCAGCCCCCATTGCTTTTCAAAAAATTTTTTTTGAATTTAATTTAATTTTAAAAAATTAAGTCACTGTGAGATACAGTGGCAAAGCCTTCGTGATTGTGCTTCATTCATACAATGTTCCCACCCCCATCCCTCTACCAGCGTGCATTCCCCACCACCAATATCCCCCACATCCCTCCCACCACACCCCCAGCCTCCGCCTGCCTCTATGGCAGACACTTTTCTTCTCTCTCTGTCTCTATCTCTGTCAGTCTCTGTCTCTGTCTGTCTCTGTCTGTCTGTCTGTCTGTCTGTCTGTCTGTCTCTCTCTCTCTCTCTCTCTCTATCTCTCTCTCTGTCATTATACAGATACTGAGAGGCCATCATGTTTGATCCTTTACTCCGTGCAACCCACGTCTCCCACCCAGAGCGATCCCTTCCAACCATCATTGTCCTGATGGCCCCTTCTCCATCCCAACTGCCCTTGCCCCAGTGCTTGAGGCAGTCAGCCTCTTTCACGACTCTCACGCCTGGCTGAGCCCACCAAGCGCTCCTGGCCCCTGCGGCTTCTTCTCCCTGGCATCTCCACTGCGGCCCTTATCAGCGTCAGCCTTCATTATGATTTCGCTTCTCCCCCTCCTTCGCCTGCAGAAAGCGCATCTTATTCATCCGGAATAGTCATGACAACAAAACACGGTCGCTCCGCCTGCAGAGCTGGTGCATGTGCCAAGAGCCTGAGTGGCCTTGCCTGGCCGTGCCCTTGTGATGACACAGGAGTGGGCACTGCCCCTAGGCGCACTGTGGCGACCAGACCAAGTGCCTAGTGAAGCTCAGAGAGGTGAACTGATGCTGTGCTTCTAAATCCAGGAAGCCTGAGCCCATGGTCAGGACCATGCCCAGTCCGTGGTGCCCTGACTAAACCTTGCTGGGCTGCATACCGAGGGTGTTCCTCTTAAGGGGGACTCGACTAAGTGCACGGAGCCAGCAAAGCCCAGGCCAGTCTCCCCAAGATCCCCCTGTAAGTCACATCACAAATGGGTGACGAATGCTGTGTGTTGCTGCCCTTCTTATCCACGTCAGGCAGGACCCAGTGACTGCAGCCGGGCTTCCCAACTCCACCAGGGACCACACAGTGATGGGGGTGTTAAAAGGGTCTTGATTTTTTTCTGGGGATCCGGAAGCCACATCTGGGAGTGCTCAGGGCTTCCTAGTGGCCCTGCTCAGTGATCACTCCTGGCTCAGGAGGCCCTTTGTGGTATCGGGGCTCAAACCTGGGCCAGCACCTTAACCCCTATTACTATCTCTGCAGCCCCCACAGTCAAAGGTTTCTGAATAGGCAACAGCTGGAACTTAATTCAAAACTGTCTCATGAGACCAAAGTGTTTCTGGCAGTGCTCGCCCCGGCTGCCTTTCTCCTGTGAAAGGGGAAAGAGTTTAAGCGACCCTGAATTGGAAAGTGGAGGCATTATGGGGCTGGAGTAATAGTACAGTAGAGAGGGTGTTTGCCTTGCACGCAGCCGACTCTGATTCAGTCCCCGGCATCCCATAGGGTCCCCCGAGCATCGTTGAGAATAATTCCTGAGTGCAGAGCCAGGAGTAACCCCTGAGCATCGCCAGATGCAGCCCCTCCCCCACCCCCCAAAAAGAAAGTGGAGGCAGTTTTCAAAGGGCATCCACACAGAGTCCAGTGGCCCATGACATCAAGGAGCAGATGGTAGCTTGTTGGATCAGATTAGCTTAATTGGATTAGACTTGGGCATTCGTAGGCCATCGTCACCCTGGTTTGTTGAACCAGGCGTCCAAAGCAAAGAACTTTCCTTTCTCACTGCTGCCACGCACTCTGCCTGAGCCCGCGGGGCGCTATTTAAGGAGGCGAGCACCCCTCCCGGCTCACTGGACTGGACCTGTCGGTTTCCTTAAGGAAGGGGCGTGGCGGAGGCCGGGCCCTCCCCTGGGGCCTGCCCTGCTCCGTCCAGACAGACCTGTCTTTGTGAGCACCAGCAGGCTGGCGGGCAAGACCTCTACGGCATCCTGAGTGGGCAGAAGCAGGCCCAGAGGCGAGAGCTGGGGCAGGACAGGGCAGCCTGCCTGGGGCCGGGTACAGGCAGCCACGGGGCGCTTCTTCCATTCCATGCCAGGCATGAGCTGGCCTCAGGCAGAGGGTCTGAAGGAAGGATGTCCCAGTACCTAAAGTCTGGCAGTCGGGCAGCTTCGAGAACCCTCGAAGGAAACTTCTGTAGGGCGGGGGGGGGGAGGGCCATAGGAGAATGCCCATGGCCGGACAGGGCTGACCAGGAGGGTGGCCTGCCCTTGCTTGCTTTTAATGGCTTTTGGGTTCCACTCCATGATGCTCAGGGGTTAGTCCTGACTCTGCATTCAGGGATCACTCCTGACGGTGCTCAGGGGAACCCGATGGGATGCTGGGGATCGAACCCAGGTTGGCTGTACGCAAGGCAAGTGCCCTCCCCGCTACTATGGCTCCGGCCCGGCCTTGTTTGCTTCCTGACTCCGGCTGGCTCACGCTGTTGGGGTGAATTCAGCGTTATAGGCCACTCTCCAGCCTGCTAGCTGAAATGCTCCCCGTGCTCCCCCAAGGAGGTCCGAGGAGCTGCAGACAGACAGACAGACAGACAGACAGACAGACAAGGAATCTGCATGAACACGGTCTCTGATTCAGAGCTGCCATGATGCTCCCGCATCACGGGAGAGCCCTGGCCACCCCGCCCCGCACAGAGCCGCCCTCAGGATTCCTAAGTCAGGGCTGGAGAGATGGCACCAGCGTGGAGGTGCTCGCCTGCCTGGCTCGTGGCTGACTCCAGTTCCTGGCACCCACCACCCTTCCCAGCACTGCCTCGGGTGACCCCGAATACAGCAGCAGGACGGGGTGGGACGCATCTTTTATGTGAGCAGAAACAAGCTGTGAGAAGCAGAGACTGTGACACATTCCTTAGACCGCAAGAATCACTGTGCTGTGCCCCAAACCGGGGGAAAGGCCTCAACTCCACAGTATTCCTCCGCGACAGGGCCCAGGAGCAGCTCCAAACAACCAAACCTGAGGGGGACCCTGGGCTATTTTCTCACCAAGCTTGAGGGCTCTGTCAAATGCCTCCTGCCGGGCTCCGTGACGGGCCAGTCCCATCCACAGTGACATTACGGGTGAAGGTCTGGGTTTTCCCCGGCCCCGTGAGGCAGCTCAGTCACAAGACAGATGAGGGGCTTCTCACCTCAGAAGAGAATGAAAATGTCACCTGAGGCGAAAGGCCTTAGCTTTCTCTTCTGTGCTCAGGACTTGAGAAGAAAGATGAGGGCTCAGGAGTGGCAAGGCCTGAAGCCCTGTCTGCCTCCACAGCCTCCTCAGAGCAAAGACAGGAGAGGAAGTCGGGGCCTTGCTCCCTGCCCCACAAAGTCTGAAAGAGAGTCTGAAGACCCACCGGGCTCTGGGGAATGTGGTGCTCATGGTGAAGGCCGAAAGCGCTGCTGGTTTTGTCTCGCAGACTTGCTTGCCAGAGGTGGCGGCTGAGGCGCTCGTGTCGCTGTGGGTAGAGGGGAGGCCGGGGAGGTCAGGGCCAGGACATGAGAGGAGACAGGAGGATGGAGGCACAGAGTTGAGCCTTGTTGGGGGTGGTCTAGGGTCATTCACAGCCTGAGAAAAACCCCAGCTGGGGTTTGTGTGGCCTTTTCCAAGGGGGGAGTGACCAGCCTTTGTTCCAAGACAAATAGTTACTAAAGCCACGGTCTGGAGGGGCCAAAGTCCTCAGAGACGGGTGCCGGGGTGACGGGAAGCTGCCTCAGTGGGGGAGGCCACTCAGACAGGGGCTGCCCTGTCCGCCCCGCTGCAGGCCGCGGGGATGGCATGGGTTCAGAGAGCCCGTGGACAGTGCAACGTGGATGTTTTGTGAGGCTGGTTCCGAGGTTTCTCAGAAATCATCATCCTAATAACACTTCGGAAAGTGCTGCCTTGTTACAGGGTGTAATGTCATCATGTATTTGTGCTGTTATCACCACCTTTTAATAAGGCGCTTGACATGACTTCACCTCACTCGATGCTCACAATAACCCCGGGGAGTGGAGCACTGTTATCCCGCTGTGGAGAAGAGGAAACGGGGGCTCACAGAGGTGACGCTGCTGAGCCAAATGGTAGCAGAGTCAAGACTTCGCTATGCCCCGCAGGGAAGCAGCTCAGGCAGCCTGAGACGGGAAGTCGTCGCTATGGACAGCCCAGGATACCGGGCTGAGGTAGAGCTACCACAGCACACCTCGTCCTCCCCTTGCTATTAAACTTGCTATTAAACCACATCTGAGAGGCCACAAAGTGTAAGACACGTGTCACTCCTGTGTCACTACGAAAGAAAATCCTTCTCAGCATGAGATTTGAGCTATTAACGTGGCCAGAGAAAGACGTCTCTGAGGTGCAGTGAGAGGTCTGAAGTTCTGGGCTTGGCCAGGGCTTCTTGTCACCCCGACTACAGCCTTTTCTTATCAGCCCGGATGAGGACCCAAGGGGGCCTGTGTCCATGGTCACTGACACCAAACCAGGGATGTAACCGCCTGCTTCCTGTCCCCCACTCCCAGCCCCGAACCACCAGACACATGGGCTTCCTCCCTGCCTCTGAAGGACACAGCCCTCCGGGTCATTTGTCTGCTGTGACTCTCCGGCTTCCCTGAACTTTGGGACGGGCCCTCTGTGTCAAAGTCATGTGACCTCTGTCAAGACTTCCTCGTAGTTCTGTCTGTTCAGTTTCACGTTCCTACACATCCCGTGTGCTGGCTCTCACCCTGGTCCTTCTCTTCCTCCCCCCAGCCTCTAGGAGGGCGTTTATGCTGGATTTTGGAACATCCTTGACCCTGAACTGGAATCATCCCACATGTTTCTTTGCTAAGTGTTTTTTATTTCTTAGCAATTCCTCCCAGTAGTGTCTTAACTCTTGGCCTGGCTCTGCCCTGTCCAAGAGCCCCTTTCATTCCTGTCTCCATCACTTCCTAGACCCCTTGTCACCTTCTTAGAAAAGGTTTCCTAGAATGGTTGTGTGCTAACACGCAAAGTTGGGGCCAAAGAGAGGTGGAACCCAGGAGCTGTATGCATGGAGAGAGTCAACTATTCTGGGGCTGGAGCGATAGCACAGCAGGTAGGGCATTTGCCTTGCACGCAGCTGATCCAGATTCGATTCCCAGCATCCCATATGGTCCCCCGAGCACCGCCAGGAGCAGTTCCTGAGTACATGAGCCAGGAGTAACCCCTGTGTAACGCCGGGTGTGACCCAAAAAGAAAAAAAAAAGAAAAAACCATTGGACAAATTTTCTTGCTTTACTTTTTGACCTTAAGCCCCCATAACCCACTGTGGGCTGTAAGACTATAAGCAGAGTTCTTGGCTACGGAACTCATGGCGTCATGTTAGATCTTCTTGCCCCCTGTCCTCACCTCTTGGATCCCCTTCCATAATTTTCTGGAGTGGAGAAGCCACTTGCACTTTAATGAAACCTTCTCCATCTCTTTGAAACACCCTGTTCCCTCCCCTCCCAGCCACTGAGTCACTCTTTCCCTTCACATGGCTTCACAGAGGCTTCCCGACCCTGGAGATGAAGGATGCAGCTTGGCGCGTCTCCCTTCCTCGATATACTCCCCATTTTCACACGAAATTATCATTGCAACTTGGAAATGCCTCTCAGCAAAATCATCCCCTTTGAAAACATCCTTTCTCCCCCTCTCCTGATTAACCTTGGCTCTCATCCTTTATCCTTCACAATTGCTTTTCTTTTTTTATTTTCAATTCTTTGGCTGATTTTCTAAACTCGCTTCACTTCCCACCAAGACCCCCCAAACGGAGAACTCTGGCACTATAGCCCTCACTGAGTGTGTGTGGTTGTTTGCTTTCAGCATTTGCTCAGTGCTAGACCTGCTCAGAACAGGTTTCCTTCGCTCTATGTTCCTGACGGTGGACGCAGGACTGCCTCACTCACCACCAACACTGCAGGGCCAGTGGCCAACAGACAATGCTAGGCTTTGTGATCTCAGGGCTCACACAGTCCATAAAAGCAGCCACTCATTTGACCAATATTTACTGAGACCTCATTGTGACCCAGGCCTGCTTTCAACACTGTTGTGGATACAACAGTGAACAACAACAAAGATCTCACCCGCTTCCTGAACCTTATCTTCTAATGAGAAACAACAACCTAAAATCATTACATGGGTATCTAAGTCACTAATATTGAACTCAAGTAAGTGTGTTGGGTAGAGTCTTAAATTATGGAAGGAAATTTTATATTCATTCTAGGAAAGCTAACACACTGGAAAGAGGCCATTAGAAAGTGAGACGAGAACGTTGTCAAATAGCATTGCAGATGCAATTTTCATGCTATGCAGTAATACCCTGATTTGAAGTGTGCAATCCAAAAGTCTTTATATTTGCACATCTGTGGAACTGGCCACAATTCTAAATTCAGAAATTTTTTCACTCTAAAAACACCTCACATGCATTAAACAATCACTCCCCATTCTCTGCTCTCTCAACCTTTGGAAATCACAAATCTATTTTCTAGCCCTCTGGGTTTCCCTATTTTGGATGTTTTGTATAGATGCTGCAATTTGTGTTTGTGATGGGTTTCTTTCACTGAGCACAAAGTTTTCCAGGTTCATCCCTGTTGTTGTAAGTGCCAAATTCTCCATTCCCTTTCATTGTTGAGTAATATTCCATTGTATAGATAACCACGTGTTTCATCAATTCATCCTTTGTTGGGTGGGTATTTGATGTATTTCTACTTTTTGGCTATTATGAATCATGCGGCCGTGAACATTCGCATTCATGTTTTTGTATGAAGTCACTTTTCATTTCCCTTGGGCATGTTCTTGGAGTGGGAGTGTTGTATCCTATGGCAACTCTGTGGATGACCATTTGAAAAACTACCAAAGAGTCTTCCAAGGGCTGTGCCAATGTTTACATTCCGACCAACAATGTAGGAAGGCTCCAACACCTTCCCTTTGCAGGGGGGGGCCCCCATCCTTGCCAATGCTTGTTACTATATATCTTTGAGCAATAAACATCCTAGTGGATGTAACACATCCCACTGTAATTTTAATCAGCATTTTCCAAATGGGCAATGAAGAGGCGCATCCTTTTGTACAGAGATGAGGTGTTAGGGTGTCTGTGAGGCAGCTATAGACTTGTTTCTTGGGGCAATTCCAAAGAACATAGGTGCTCAGTAGTCCTTGTTGAATGAATATAACTAAGAGTGGAGCAAAGAGAAAGTGCTTTGAAGGGTGCTGGCCCCATTCGCTAAGGCAGACCAGTGAGCGCAATGTTGTAAGAGGGACAATATTTTGTGAATATGAAGCAATGTATTTTTATCCCTCTCACTCTTCCCTGCTGTCTCTAGACCATTTTGGAGCCTCACTTCCCAGAGGCTGGGTCAGAAGGCCTCTTGCCCAGAGCCAGAGGAGGACAAGGGAACATGAAATAAAGAGTTTAGTCAGTTCAACTGCCAAGACTGATGGAGAGATTTGCGAAATTGCTTGGGCTTCCATCAACATGGTGAGGGCTAGGCCTGGCAGGCAGACGGCAAAGCCTCTCGCTGTGTGGTGGATAATCATCCTCCCCCAGGGCTTAGCCCTGAAAATGGTGTTGAAAAAGGAGTCGTGCTGGGTGTTTATGTGTTTATGTATGTGTGTGGTGGCTTTGGCCTTAGCACCATCCTGGAGTGTTGAGGGGAACCCCAAGGGCAGGGAAACTGGCCCTGCAACACAGGGAGGCCCAGAAAATTGGGGGACTAAGTGCAGCGACATCCACAGCAGGGAGAGGTTACTCGGTGGTGTTTCTCGCAGACCCTGCCCGGTGCAGCTGCTGAGAGGAGCCAGAGGCCATCGTGGGTGGCCCCGCAGAAGGAATGGGACAGGCCTCCTGGCCTGAGAGGTGGAGACCCAGAGTGACCCACGGCCACTAAGAGCTGGTCAGTGAAAGGGTCGCCCTGGGCTCAGACCTAACTATGGGGGACCAAAACTCAACCTGCACCCTCAGGAAGGGCTGAGGCAGGTTGGGGCAGGGCTCCGTGCTGGCCCTGAGCAGCAGTCTGGACTTCCCTTCCACTCCTCTGACCGTCAGCGGCTACTCCTGAGGAGAACAGGGAGGGTCCAGAGATGGCGAGCTCCGAGGGGCAGGGCATACCCGACAGGACCATCGAGACCTCCTCACCACAGATCAGACTGACGCTGGTTTTCAGCATCCTGTCAGGTGAGGTCTTGTGTAGAAGCCCGATTTCAGACAAGCAGAAGCCTCATTCGTGCTGTGTGAGAAAACTTGTGAGTTGACGGCCTGAGTCTGGTTATGGTGACCAGCGCAGCAGCGAGCTAAGTCAGCTCAGGTCAGTGAGAGCCTGGGTGGCCTCGGTCTGAAGGGCACCGAGCCTGACGCAATGGCTGCGTTTGTGGATGCTCCCAGGGCCTTCTTAGAGGGATATGTTCAAGCATTTCTCCCATTTGACCAGAAAAGTTCAATGGGGATATTCTTTGTTACCTATGACTATGATTCTTCTAGAAGCTTCTGAGGACCAGGCTAACAAAACATCATTCCTATAGCAAGGGCACCTTTGGACTTCTGAGCCCATACTTTATTCCAGGCACTTGTTAACTCTTAAACATGTCACCAAATTATTCCAGGAATGCAGTTATTAGCTTGTATATAAATAATAAGGGCTTGCTGAGATTTCCCAGGATCTCAGATGGCAAAATGACTAAGCCACTAAATGAATGCAATGAACTCTGGGCATTAGCACACTAACCACATGTCTACTCATTTTTCCTGCCTAAAAAGTCCCTTGAAGTTGAAGCAATATCTGAATAAGAGCTGTTCATTGAAGGAAAAACATATCAGCAATGCTTTTTAATTTATTTTAAAAATACTTGACCATTTTATCATAAGGATGACCAATCAGAAAAAATGACGTGTAACTAAGGGTGGTCACTGTCATCCCATTGCTCATCGATTTGCTTGAGTGGGCCCCAGTAATGTCTCCATTGTGAGACTCGTTATTACTATTTTTGGCATATTGAATACTCCATGGGTAGCTTGCCAGGTTCTGCCAAGCGGACAGGATACTCTTGGTAGCTTGCTGGGCTCTCTGAGAGGGGCGGAGGAATCAAACCTGGCTTGGCTGCATGCAAGGCAAATGCCCTACCCGCTATGCTATCGATTCTAGAAGCTAAACTAATAGAAAACTCCTTTCAGTTGCTCTTCAAACACAAGCAAATTGCAGCAAACTTACAGCCTCAGCTTTGTTGATTATAGTTATTCCCCAAAAGCATTACACTAAACTGAGCTCAAAGTATACATGCTTATCTAGTCACTGTTCACCACTCACCATGTACCTGCTCATTCCCATCCATTTATTCATCATCCATCCATCCACCCCTGCATCCATCCACCATGCATGCATGCATCCATCCTCCCACCCTCCACCAATCAGTTAGCAACTCACCCATCATCCATCCATCAACTCATCATCTATTAACCTATCCATCCATCCATCCATCCATTCATCCATCCATCCATCCATCCATCTACTCATCCCTTAGATTTTCATCTCATAGTTACTGAATTGTCTGTGTGCCAGGGAGCCCAAGTGAACAAGAAGACCACAGTTGGGGCAAAAGTGCCCTGGGATACAATGTACTAGATTTCAGAAAAGACACAGGAAGAGTGTATAGACAGACTAACCTGAGAAGAACTTTGGCTTGGAATAAGCTACCTCAGATATTGCCTACCATAACCTCTGTTCACTCAGGTTCCCACTTCAGCGCCTTCTCCTCAGGAGTTGACTCACTCATTTATTTTAGAGTTGACTTGCCTCTTTATTCTCTGTCTTGGTTCACTGATATTGAAATGTTTCTTTGTCCTTTAAAAAGTAAGGACAAAGTGTGTGTGGACGGGGGTGGGGTGTGGGGGTGTGGGCAGCATTATTGAAGGTCCAGGTGCAAAAGGTTCCATTAGGGGAGGGATAATGACTTACTTTTCCCCCACAAAAGTATTCTCAATGTCTGCTACACAATGGGTTCTCAGTTTGTTTCCTGAATGAATGAATGGATGTCAGAACCGGATCATCAAGAGCTTGAAATGCCAAGGTAAGAAGTTTGGACTGTGGCCTGCAGGCAGGGAAGAAGAATGGAAGATGTCTGAGGAAGGACGAGGCATAATTAGATTTGCAGTTGGGGCGGACAAGGATGGAGATGTTGTGAGTGAGGTCAGAGGAATCTTCCATAGGGAGAAAAATGAGAAGCAATGGCTTGGGAGAGGGGTGAGATTTTGTTGGCCTAACCCAAGGCACTGATGGACAGGAAGGAAATGCACGGCACAGAAAAGGCTACTGGGGTTCAATCATTCTGAACTACCTGTGGTTAATGTGAGATGAAGGAGAGGTGGTCATCAGGTGAAGGGTGGGGGGACAGGGGGGATTTGGGAGACCCCGGTGTGTGATACTCAACACAAGTAGAGCACACAGTGTTAAGGGGGATTCTGTGGGGCACCCCCCAAAGAATGCTGCCTTTAAAGAGGCTCCAAGGAGAGAAGGCAGGCCAGGCTGCCAAAAGCACGGAACCCCAGGGGCTGGCCGGTTCGTTGCTGAGTGCAGACACAGAACCGTCTGAATGGGGTTTAAAGCCCTGATGTGCGGGGGCAGGAGAGTCCATCAGGGAGATCAGAGGCTCCCGGTCAGGGGGACCCCCAGTTCCAGGCATGCAAGAGAGCTGGTGCAATGGGCCAGATATCTCGATGGCTAGAGGGAAGTCAAGAAGGGGGCGTTTCGATGCAACTCTCTGGAGTGTATAGAACAACCAGAATCCGTGTTTGACGGCAGGGCACACATCTGCAGTGGGCAGCTGGCGTGAGTCTTTGCAAGAGGCCTTTGGGTGGAAGGGGAGGAAGGAGCTTCCAGATGGCTCGGAGACATGTTGGGGTGTGGACTTCCTTTGGGCAGTGGAGAGTAGGGTAAGAAGGGTAAGAAGGATTTTCCAGGTTAAGGGGATTCAGCAAGTTTGGGGACTTTAGGGACGGGAAGAGAGGACAGAACTTTTGCCCTTTGTTTCAAGGCCTTAAAAGCCTTAGTGTTTTTCCCTGTATCACTGTATCACTGTCATCCTGTTGTTCATCGATTTGCTTGAGCAGATGCCAGTAACGTCTTTATTCGTCCCTGTCGCATGCTAGTGTAGCCCGATGGGATATCAGGGGCTCTTTCAGAGTCAGGTGAGGACCATTGTTGTTACTGTTTTGGCATATCGAGTAGGCCACGGGTAGCAATACCTGCAATAGCAAAATTAAGTGGGATCTCCGTGCCATTCCACTCTTAAAGTTTTTATAGCTCAATCTTTAAAAAAATTTGAGGTCAGGCCAGAGAGACAGTACAGCATTAAGGCACTTGCCGTGCATGCAGAGACCTGGGTTCCATCTCCACATTAGATTTCTCAAGCCCTGACAGGAAGTGACCCCTGAGCACAGAGCAAGCAAGCCCTGAGCACCACTGGGTGTGGTCCCAAAGCCCAGAAGGAAAGAGAGAGAGAGAGAGAGAGAGAGAGAGAGAGAGAGAGAGAGAGAGAGAGAGAGAGAGAGAGAGAGAGAGAGAGAGAGAGAGAAGAAAAGAAGAGAAAAGAAAACTGGGCTTAAAAGTATCCGATCATATGAAGAGGCAGATTTTTTTTCTCATTCAGATACTGTGGGTCGGGAGGCGGTACTTATGGATAGGTGATTTATTAAGTTCATAAAAATGGAACAGATGAGAAGAACTTTCAGAGAGATCAAATAACAGTCCATCCTCTCTCTCAGCCTAGAGTTAATATTTGGAGAAACCACTGATTCCTGGGAGCCCAGTTAAACAATCTCAGAGTCATGGGGCGTAACATTCACTCAGATTTCAGGGAGACCAAAGGTTGAAGGCCACGAAAAAATGTTCCAAGAAGATCATACGCCTGGGATTTGGCATTTAATCTGTGATATCATCAGTTTAATTATATTTTTAGAAGATCATCCTTTGGCACAGAGGAAAGAAAACTCTCTCTAATTCCTACAGAGAACAAAAACATTCTGCAAAAAACAAAGAGGAAGCAGAAACGGCCTCTGTAAGCAGCCCCCACTCCGCCACCAGGTTAGCACCTTTAGTCCCGAGCGCCCCCTTCTGGCATCAGGCTGCACTGCAGCACCCTGGTCCAGCCCACCCAAGGGCTCCACTCTCCAAATCTCACTTGTTCAGCATCGTGGAAACCTGCACTGACCTCTGAACCCCCAGACGTTCTTCTTCAGTATCTGTGCTCTATTTTCAGGTGTCAGAGCACAGATAGCACAATAGTCCCCTCTTCAAAAACGACTTTTTAAAACCCCCTCTTAGACCTGAGTGAAATCTTTGGGAACTGACTTCAGCTTGTTAACTGTCGGGATCTGTAAGGCGGGCTGAGTGGGAGCTAGTTCAGGAGGCCACAGTAGAACAGTTTTGTGTGCCACCGACAACGCATTTGAGAAAAATAGGTGCACTACTGAGGTTTTCTGCCCCACTTCAGGAAGCTGTTAGAATCCTTGCTTCTCCTTTCCTCTTCACTCCTCCTGGATTTTTGTCAACCACGGGTTACTGGCCAGAAAGTGTGTTGACAGGTTTGCAGTGGGGCGCCAGAGAAAAGCGTGCCACCTGAATCAATTATGTGTGATAATTCAGCGGTTGTTTTATTGCAAAATGTTTGGAAAACAGAGCGCCTCACAACAGGGGCTCAACCGTGTTCTTCCAAGTCCCCGTTAACCTCCGGGTCTGGCCACTGTTCGGCTCAGTAGGCACAGCCTTTCAGCTCAGAAAGGGCTTCTTTCTACCTTCTTTAAAGGACCGATTCAATCCTCCCTGGGACATGCCTGTGACGCGTTATGAAAGGAAGCCGAAGGCCGGAAGAAGGCAAACAGCTTCTCCAAACAGCTGCCTGTTTTTCTTGGAGCCTGGGGGCAGAGCTGAGGCTGGGTGCTGTTTGCACATGGAGCCTGTGGGGACCCGATGCTATCTCCATAAACCCCACGGTGGGCGCCAGGCTGCTGCCCGCCGCTCACTCCTCTCTCAGCCATCCTACAGGCACCCCAAATTTACGGGTCTGACCACCTCTTTCCAGAATAGTCACTCCCCTGGATATCTTTCCTCTTTGATCTAACAAGCAGAAAGGAACACCCCCCCCTCCCCAACACACACACACACACACACACACACACACACACACACACACCTTGACTGGTACCCAATGCTACTATCCCCTTTCCACGGGAACATTCCAGCAATCCCCCAGCCCTGGGGTGGCATCATGTACTCTAGGAAACAATGAACCTGCAAGCGCATCAGAGAGGGATGTCAGGCCGAGGGCAGTCACAACCCTAACCAGCTTGACTTCCTCTATGATCCTCTGCTTTCTTTCCCTCCCCACTTCCTCGTTTTGGGACCATACCTGGCAGTGCTCAAAGTTTACTTCTGGCTCTGCACTTAGGAATCACTGCTGGTGTGCTCAGGGACCATATGGGATGCTGGGGATCAAACCCAGGTCGGCGGCGTGCAAGGCAATTGCTCTACCCGCTGCACTATGGCTCCAACCCCCCTCTCCCTTCCCCCCCTCGTGCTTCCCTAGGGTCTGATTTCCATGGACATTCAGATGAACCTCAGAGAGGCAGACGCCCTTCACTCTTCACTCCTCCTGGATTTTTAATCATCCCGAGCTGCTTCTGTGGGACGGTTGCTCGCTGGCTCACTCGCTCGAAGCCCTTTCAAGTCTGCTTTGTGAAGAGAAGTCTGGTTTTGAAGCATTGTAACAGGCTCTGACAACCACTCCGGATTTCCAGGGTGGGGCTTTGGAATGGCTATTTTGTGGTTCACCCCCCATCAGAAGCTGTGATTTTTTTAAAAAATTTTTCTCAGAAGCCCTTTCCCAAACTGTCCTGTCCCATGCAATGCAGTTTAGTATTCAAGGCACCAAATGTTGTCGGAGCAGAACACTGGGTTAGAAAAAGACTCGGACACCGTCTCCCCAGGAAGGGCGCAGACCCAGGGCTGAGACAGATGAGCAAACATATCTCTGGTCAAAGCAATGAAGGGGCCAGACACTGGGCAGGACTTTCAACCCTCTGCTCTCACAGAGGCACCACCACTCACTCCCGGGGAAACTGCACAACTGGAGGAAGAGCTTACGCCAGGCTAAGAAGCAGAAGCAGGAAGCACAAAGGGAAGGAGGGGAAGGCCTGGGGGGTTCCCCAGCAGGGTGTCCTGCCCAGTGCAGGGAACAGAGGCACAGACAGGGCAGGTGATGATGCCAGAGGAGAAGATGCCACACGGCGTCCCTGAGGGGCCCGACCCAAGTTCAGTGACTGAGCCGGGGCCTGACTTAGGGGGCTGTGGCGTGGCCCAGTCCCCTGCCCAGCCGGCCTTGCCTTCTGTATAGTCATTTCCTCCCTGTGTCATCAGAGCAGCCCCTCTGAGGAACAAAGGTGTCCCTTAGAGCCGGAGAGGAGGAGACTGGGGCAGGGGCCTCTGAGACTGTGCAAACGACAACCTCGTCATCCGGGGCCCGAGGGCCAGCTGGGCCGAGCTCGGAAGTGGCCTCCCTACTTGACCGGGCCCGTCACTGTTCTCAGGAGCCACAGCCACCTCTCTCAAGGCCACTTCTGGCTTTCTGGAGACATCCGGAATGAATGGCCGGCGGGGCCACTGACCGCAGCGCTCCAAAACCATCACCAAGAGTCTATCCCCAAATACCCCGGGAGGGGAAAAAATTAAAAAAAAAAAATGAGACAGAGGAAAGAGGGCAAGTGCCTCCTGGGGAAAGGCGGTCTATAAATGGAACATTACACGGAAAGAAAACAAATCGTATTTGATGTGGGTCCATTTTGGACTGTCTGGAACTGCAGGCCCGAAGGAAGTGGAGGGGACGGGAAGGGAGCAGGTGTGCCTGGGCGGAGCTGGCTCCCCCTCGGAGGCCCCTGTGTGTGCGCCATCAGGGCTGGGAGGGACGCGGCCATGCCACCGCAGACCAGACACTGGACAGAGCCGGGGCCCACTCTAGGCCGTGACACAGACCCGGGGTGCAAACGTTGGCCCTGGGCTGGGGTAGGGAGCAGAGAGGCAGTATCACGGGCTAGAAGAGCTGCCGGGGGCCTCAGGTCTTTCCCGAGATGAGGGGCTGTGGAGTCTCGCTGCCACTGTGACTGCATGCATGACCAAGCCAGTAAGTGTTCATGACATGCAAGCTTGCAAAACCATCCTGGCTCTGTCCCAAGCCACTCAGAGCCTCCAATACCCACGGCGGCTTTTTGCTTCCGTTGTAGAACTATTTGCTGCATGGCACCAAATCACTTCTGAAGATCTCATGGCATCTGCCCTTAGAGAGGAACTGCATCCCGAGGGTCAACGTGGTCCTCCCTCCAACACCACACTTCCAGGGGACATTCAGTGACTGGCCTCTGCTCTGTGCTAAGGAAGCTCCAGGCTGCTCCTTCCCGGGGGTTTCTTGGCCCCAGTCCGGAGCTGGAGGAAGAAAGTTTGGGCCCAAATTCAAGACCAATGTTTTCTGGAATCTGTGTTCTTGAGATTCTGCAGTTTCTTTGTCTGTGAAATGGGGAAATGCCTCATCTCCGCATCCCAGCATGCAGGAGGGACTGGACGACGCTGTCGGGGAAAGGCACTCGGGATGAAATCAGGGTTTAAGAAGCGCTCCAGCTCACTGCTCTCACACATTCTCCCGGCGGCCCTGGGCCAGGAGGCTGAGGCAAAGCCAACGTTCTAGGTAGACTCGACAGAATATTTATTTTCACAATGAAAAAAGTCAAGAAAGGCAGGAATGGAAACTTAATGCATGTTACTAAGTAAGTCAGTCTGAAAAGGCTGCCCACCGCTTGCCGAGCCCAGTGACCCCACATTCTGAAACAAGCAAAACTATGGGGACAGTAAACATACTAGTGGTTTCCGGGGCCTGGGGGCGGAAGGGCTGAAGGGACGGAACACGGGACTTTAGGCAGTGGCAGGGCTCCATGAGATCTAGTGGTGGGTAATACCATTGCACACTGCCAAGACCCTCTGACCCCTATAGACTGAGGATTCTGTGTCATGGGAGGTTTGTGACATGTAACCCATGTGTCACTGTGATGATGCTGATGGGTAGAAGCCTATTACAAGTATGGAAAAATTGTGTACCTTCCTCTGAACTTAAAAAAAATGTTTTTTCATTGAATCACTGTGAGATAGACCCTTACAAAGCTGTTCATGATTAGATTTCAGTCGTACAGTGTTCCAATACCCATCCCTCCACCAGCAAACATTTCCCAGCACCAGTGTCCTCAGTTTCCCTCCCATCACCTACCCCACCTCCCACCCCGCACCCCAGCCTGCGTCTATGGCAGGTGCTTTTCTTCTCTCTCTCTCTGAATTTTTCTGTGAACCTAAAACTGCTATTAAAAAAAAAAAACAGCCTAATCCTTACACAACAACAACAACAAGAAGACAGGTCAGAAAGTTCAATGGGCTGAGCACATGCTTTGTATGAGGAGGCTTCTGAGCTGATCTCTGGCATCCCATGGGCCCCCTGAACACGGCTGGCTATGGCTCCCCCAACCAAATAAATAAGCAACTAGATATTGAGTGGCGTGATATTAAGAGGCGTGGCTCCTAGGAGGCAGAGCGGGACCGAGGTCTTGCAGCGTCTGGACTGATTTCCTGCACTGCAGGGCAGGTGTGACGTCCTAAGGTGAAACCACCTCTGGAGACCAGAAGGCCGAGACCCAGGACAGAGAAATTGGGCTCCTCGGAGTCATCTTGACCTGCGTCCTGGTCTCCAGGCAGCGCTTCCTGACTGTCCAGCACTCCTACTGTTCTCTCATCCCCTTGAGCCACAGCCCTGCACAAGGGACCTCTGTGATCGCCTTCTTCTGGCTGACATGGACAGGGCTGCACGCGAACACACCAGGAACATGGATGCTGTGACACATTCATGCGTACAAGCTGAACATGTCCACACTAGGGGACGAGACTGATAGTACAACGGGTCAGGAGCTTGTCTTGCATGCCATCAACCCAGGCTCAATCCCCAGCAACAGTTATGGTCGGGATCTAGCCAGGAGTGATCCCCGAGCAGAGCCAGGAGTAGGAGCTGAGCACTTACTTATCACCCCCAAAACAAAACAAAGAAAAGAACCTTCTAGCTTAGCCTCAACCCAACAGAGAAGGAAACCTCCACGTCTTCCACTCTAATTCATTTCTAGAACCTGCATTTGTAGCCAACTAAATATGTTGATCATGTTTTCCCAAGAGGATGAGAGCATAATGGAGGGCAGTGGGATTAAGATCTCTATCAACACGGTGGTCTTAAGCTCAGTTACTATAAACCTCCGTTACAGTTTCAAACAACGACACTCTCCGTCACATTATAAAACAGAAACTGATCATAAAGAGTAATAGAGGCTAGTCATTCTCTCATCAGCGCCGGCCCTTTTATTGGCCACAAGAGGCTTTACCCCTCATCACCAACAGAAATCATCTCAGAACAGAAACCATCTCAACTAACACCCCCAGCCCTCATACACACCCCTCACAAATCTTCAGCACAAGTGATTAATCCCTCTTGGGGACTCCCATTAACACTGGTTTCTTTCTTTGTACTACTCATCAACTTCCCTCCCCGCCCCCCACCCCCCACTCCCCGATGATTGGTTTTTGTTCTGTTTGGGGGCCCACAGAACAAAAGCACTGCACTCAGGGATGACTCCTGGTGGCTGCATGGGAGACTGTATGGGATGCTGGGGATCAACCCGAGTTGGCTGCATGCAAGGGAAGTGCCCTTCCCACTGGACTGTTGCTCCAGCCTCCCGTGTGTGTGTGTGTGTGTGTGTGTGTGTGTGTGTGTGTGTGTGTTGCATCTCTCCTGCTGGGCTGTAAATTCTCAAGAGCAGGGCTTGCTTCCTGTTCCTTGACCACATTTCCATCAAATCCAGAACTGCGCCCAGCACAGAGAAGAATGTATCTTTTAATGTGTTGAATAAACGAGTGAGTAAGAAATATCCTGAGATGACAACCCGGGATTAATCTAGTCAGGGGTGCTGACAGGCGAGAAGAGGCTTCTTTTTTTTTTTTTTTTTTGTAACCTTATAGGAACTGATGTTTGCTGTGTCTCTGCATCACTGGTATAAGGACAAAGCTAAGTGTCAGCCTTTGCTTTATCTCCAAATAGCAATGAATGGAAATCCGCTTCAGGCCAAGGGTATTTCTGAAGCAATGATTTGGAGGGACTGGGGGTATGGCTTAGTGGTAGAGCACTCGCCTAGTATGAGTGTGG
This sequence comes from Sorex araneus, assembly GCF_027595985.1. Lineage (NCBI taxonomy): Eukaryota > Metazoa > Chordata > Mammalia > Eulipotyphla > Soricidae > Sorex > Sorex araneus. Next base: position 18,776,806 of record NC_073307.1, read on the forward strand.
TCTTGGGTTTGATTCCTGGCACCGCACGGTCTCCCTATACCAGGAGGAGCCCTGAGCACCAAGCCAGAAGTAGCACCCAGCACGATGGGGTATAGCCCCAAAACAAACAAAATAGTATCTGAATCTAATTTATGAATGCACTAAAGAAGCCGAGAGTGAGAAAAGCTGGGGGTGTGTTCTTTCCTAGTAAGAAATTTTTTCTGGGGCAGGAGATGAGGCTCGGCCATCTGAACAGTACAGCCCATGCGCCTTGCATGCATGGAACCACACACCTTGCATGCATCGAACCACGCACCTTGCATGCATGAAATCACGCACCTTGCAGGTGCTAAAAAAGAAAAAGTTCCATTTGTAATCCCCATCAGTGCCATCCCAGGCCCAGATTTTAACACCGGGCATCAGTCTACTCTGCTTGCTGGGGGTGCGTGTCTATTATTCTGGGGTCTCAGAAACTGGCATGGAGCCCTGATCATGTTAGGATCTGGTGCACCGTGTGCCCGTGAGGTGTCTTTCTCAGAGCACTGGCTTGTTCCAGTCAGACGCTGCCCCGGGTCACACATTCTGCAGCTGGATTGACACAAGGACAGGTGAGATACTTGGTGGTGTCTCACAGGCCTCTAGAAAGTGCTAGAAAGACAAGACAGATCCTAAAGAGCAAATAGACAAGGCCAGGGTTCAGAGAGGGTGAGAGGTGAAGGGTGACTCGGGGAAGCAGCAAAGGGTTGGAGGCTGTGAGGTGAACCGGAACGAGAACCGAAAGGCGGGAGAGCAATGGGGGCTCTGGGAGAGGGGACTCGCCCTCACAGCCACCGCCGAGGCCAGGCAAGCGGGTCTCATCCAGACGGTCTGATCCCCTTCTCCCAGCGGCCCTGGGTTTAACCCAGCAGAGGGGCAGCTGCAAGATCAGAGAGCTCAAGTAACTGTCTTGGGGGCAACGGAGCCAGAAACAAGCAGAGCTAGAATCCAGATCTGGTCCCCTATTTGTAATCATCCCTTTCCGACTTCTGATATTGATCCAGGGCATTCATCCTTTCCCCGCCCTCCCCCACACCCACCCACCCATGCCTGTCTCATTTGAGAGGCGACATGTCCCCCAGCGTGCCAGTGGGAAAGGTGCTGGCATGAGCTAATTCAGAGGTGAGGTTCAAAGCCTGCTGGAGTGAGCTGTGCACGGAGCAGAGATGCTCTCATCCGACAGGGGGGAATACTCATGCCATTGTGTCGGGCCCCGCCTAAATGTTTTTTTATTGTCTGCTCCTCCATGAGTAATGCCACTTTCCATTTTAAGCCGGGTGCTTCAGGAGACAACCGCGTTCTAAGTCAGGGTTTAGAGCTAAGTGCTGGCTGGAGGATTACTCACCCACTTCAAGACTTAGCCAACACTGCGCGCGCGCGCGCGCGCACACACACACACACACACACACAGAGGCTGCTGCTGGAATATTCTCTCCCTTGGCAAAGCCTAAAGGAAATTTGGTTTCCCCCTGGAATCTGACCAGGAGTGACTCTAGATGAGCAGCAAGTCGATTCTCCGTGGGGGTTCGGGGCATCCCCTGTGGGCTAAGGTCTTGATGCTTGCTCCTTCACTTGGGTCTGCTGAGGTCCCACGGCGTGCGGGCACCCTGCTCTGAGCTAGAGCCATGCCTCCAGCTGCAGCCGTTGTCTCCAGAGAGCAGAGTTTGGAGCTAAGCAGGCAAATGTGAGAACATATCCTAAGCAGGGGAGTATAAATGACCGGTGTGAGAGGCAGAGCTTGGGGAATCTGGCGAACCAGCAGCTAGACAATGTTTGCCAAACTTGAAGTAAAGGACAAGCAGGAGCTCGCTGGGCTTCTTAACTGTGAGCAAGCATGTGACTGCTTAATATAAGTAGAAAGATAAATTTCGAGAAGCCGGGAAAGGTGTGGGAGCCCAACTACAGAATACAGGCAGGGTCCAGCCTGACCAAGATGTGTGTGTGTGTGTGTGTGTGTGTGTGTGTATGTGTGTGTGTGTGTGTGTGTATGAGAGAGAGAGAGAGGAGAAGAAGGGAAGGAGGGAGGGAGGGAGGGAGGGAGGGAGGGAGGGAGGGAGAGAAAATCAAGGGGGGGCAGGGGATTCCTTAATTATGGGATGGGGTTCCAGATACTGGGCAGTCAAAAAGGATGACAAATGTCCAGAACATTTGACCAGCAGGTAGAAGTGGAGAAGGTGGGGAGGAGAAAGCTGTCTCAGAATGATCTAAGACGCTCTGAGTCACAGAAACCAGAAGAGCTTAAAGAGAGTCCTGACTTACTGAGGCAGGAGGCTGGGCCACCGGGCAGCCTGGCTCTGGGGGGTTTATTAGTGAGTGAGGTTCGAGACGTCTGGTTAGAGACACACACGGCTCTCCGAGGAACCCAGCCGCAGCTCTCAGGTAAGCAAGGACTCTGTTTGGGGCTTTTCCTTTTGTCGTAGTATTCCTGGGGCCATTCTAGAAGGTCCGAGTCCTGATCATATTCCTGGAGACTGTAGAACCTGGCGAAATCAGAAAAAAAAAAAATGTCCTCTGTCTTATGGTTGGAAAATATGATGGGGAGAAATGAATGGGATAGTAAAAATAGCCAGCTTCGCCGCTTACGTATATTATTTCATGAAATCCTCAAAATAATAAAAACAGACAGAGGCATAAGGTTGGTAAATGACTCGGCCAAGATACCAGGGCAAGCGAACGGTGGCGCTGGGATGGAGACCCACGGTACGGTAGCCAAGAGCTTTTGATGAAGGCGTGAGGAACTGAGGGTCAGATGGAGAAAACCGGGGGTCCGTGGAAGGGAAACTTCCCTCTGAGCTAAGCACAGACTGAAGAGCTGGAAGTCTAGCCCTGGGCTATCACCAGGCTCATGGTGCCATGTTGACCCTGTTCCTCCCTTCTGTGACATTTTCAAATTTTACCTAAGGAGCAAACAAGACACCGTTTCCCTAGAGGGGATCCCAAGTGAAAACTTGTAGCAATAACTCCAGGTGCTGACCCTGACCCTAGACTGCCGCAATAATTATAGGGAGTATTTTTATAAATTTTTATTAATACACACTACTTGCCAAAAAATAATTAGGGAAGCATGAAAAGATATAAAGGAGAGAATTAGAATTACCTGTAAATTTTCTACACAGGGTTGGCTGTTGTTACATGCTGAGGTGTGGGTAGGGTGTTTGTGTGGGTAGGGTGTTTGTGTATGTATGTCTAGGGATGTGCATGCGTGTATTGTGTATATGCAGAGTATATATATATTAAATACTTATATAGGAATAAAATATTTATGTATAGAAATACATATTATATTGTATAAATATATAATTATATGAATATTAATATGTAAATATTATATATATTACATTTTATTTGGAGGGGGCAGTTTGGGCCACACTGGCGATGCTCAGGGGTTACTCTTGACTCTGCACTCAGAAATTACTCCTGGTGGTGCTCGGGGAACCAGATGTTGTACTGATGACTGAACCTGGGTCAGCTGCACGCAAAGACAACAAGTATCTTGCTGTCCTATGACTCCAGCCCCTGTATTTTAGAGTTTTAGTCCTTAATATTGTAAGTAATTGTTATTACCTCAATTTTACCTTCTTCTTCGAGGGAAACCTCTATCACAGTATTCATGAATATCAGTTAATAGTGGAGTAAGACATCGGGGCCAGGCCCGTTCTTAGAGTAGGCAGAAGCAGAGAGGATTTCTGGGGTGTACTGACAGTGTGTGGAGAAGTACTTGGTTCTTCAACCAACACTTGGTTTTTTAAATACTGTTCCTTTAAGTCGGTATGCGTTGTCCAAGAAATGTTTAATATGATGATCAACCTTATCAGGTAGCCTTTTATTTATCAGCAATGATATATCCCACAGAAAATGAACCTATGGAACATTGTAATTATCTGTAGACAAAAAATGGAAGAGTTTCTGAGCCGGAGCCCCAGGAGAACCCCAGTTCCCATCCCATTCTCCCTTCTCTGGCCTAGGGACTCATCTCTTTCCACATCCCAGATGTTCCAAAGCGCCACAGTGCCGCCCGCACTCCCCCCTGGCCCCCATCCTCGGGCTGGACTGTAGGCCCTTGCGTCGCTCTGAACACACACTCTCAGTTCGCAGGACTCGAGGCAGCGCAAAGCCAGGGCGAGCTGGTTGCTGCTGTTGTGGGTTCTCGGCGTACCCAGAGCCACCCACCTCGCACATTGTTCCCGAGGTCTTCCCGCTGCAGGGGCCCTTTTCCTGTGGCAAAGCTCAGACATCTGTTTCGCGTTGGGAGCCAGTGGCTTGTCTGCAGCGTGCACGCTTGCAGCTGGATGCAAACAGAGTTCCCTGCTGGGGAGCCTTCGGACCCCGAAAAGGCCCCACACAACGATGCCCTGGGGCCTTGAGCCCCGTCTGGTCTGAAGGGACCGAGAAAATGAGCTTGAGTCTTACTAATAAGTTACAGCCAAGAGGAAAGCAAATCACCTGGTTCTACTCTGGCCTCCCTGCCCCCATGTCACCCTTTTCTTCCGGGGCCATTCTTGGCTGTGGACTGAAGCAGGGCACATGGGTATGTCCATGGGGGACCCACTGAGGCAGCCATGGGTCCTCTGGCCCCTCCATCAAATGACACTCTCCTTCCTGCCCCAGGCAGAGTTCTTTTCACTCTTGCTTATTTCCCACACATTCCCCCTCACCCCATCCCCTCCCCCGCTCCGGCTTCAATATATTTGATCTTTATGTATAGGTCAGTCGTTAAGCAGGGGAGAGGCTCATATTTTAATAGTCAATCATCGTCAGCTTTGCCTTCTACCCTACTTTTTAGTTTCATGGAATTCATGAGCTTCCTTTTGTACATTTCCCACGCACCAAATGATCATTCAGATGTAATTCAGATGTAAACGTCTCAACCAGGGATTGTTTAATTTCTCAAGCTCTGAATGGTAACAGGAGAAAGAGAACTCTGGGGGTGGTGACGCTGAAGTGTAGTGAAGCAAAATAGGGTGAGAACCTCTACAGAGTACTCACGAGAAGAGTGAGTCTTGGGGAGGCATGTTTTGTTTCTAAAAATTTCGCAAGGTGGACTTGCATCACACTCACTTGAACAATCACCTTTTTGGCAAGGGGCACTGTATTGATACCAAGTTCGTGTTAGATGAAAACTCCTATTTGAACACTGGTTTAACTTTCAAAATATTATGGGTTGGAGAGATAGTACAGCGGGTAGGTCATTTGCTCTGCACGTAGTCAACCCAGGCTCAATCTCTGGCACCATTGTGGTCTTCCAAGCACCCCAGTAGAGTGAACACTGGGTGCAGAGCCTGGAGTAAGTCCTGAGCACTGTTAAGTGTGGCCCAACAGCCTCCCCCCTAAATAAACCTTTCAAAATACTAATAAAATTCATTTTTATAGCTGTGTATATATATATATATATATATATATAGAGAGAGAGAGAGAGATAATGCAACATATGTACACATGGCAAGCTCTCTGTGGCGTATTCGATATGCCAAATACAGTAACAATGATGGGTCTCATTCCCCGGACTCTGAAAGTGCCTCCCATGTGGCACCGTTGGGAAGGACAAGTAAAGAGAGGCTGCTAAAATCTCAGGGCTAGGACGAATGGAGACATTACTGGCGCCCTCTAGAGCAAGTCGATGATCAATGGGATGACAGTGTTATAGTGATACAGTGATGTATATATAGAGATACAGTTGCATTATATCCTATGCATATACATATATATATATCCTCAAAGAAATAAATGGAAAATAAAATACAAGAAAAATAGTAAACCTGGGGCTGGAGCAATAGCACAACAGGTAGGGCATTTGCCTTGCATGTGGCCGACCCGGGTTCGAATCCCAGCATCCTATATGGTCCCCTGAGCACCGCCAGGAGTGATTCCTGAGTGCAAAGCCAGAAGTAACTCCTGAGCATTGCCAGTGTGACCCCAAAAAAGAAAAAAAATAGAGAGAAAGAAAGAAAAGAAAAGAAAAATAGTAAACCTTTATCAACCAGCTGAATGAACACAGACTTTTGTGATCTAGCACTGGTGGAAACAGTTCTGATGATCTCCAACGGCCTTGTACCACTACACAGACAAATCCGGCAAAACACAGTCTGCCTCATTGCCCCATGCCCTTTTGAGACCCTAGACCGCCTTTTCTGGCCCAGCACCCCTGCATCCAAACTAGAAGCCTTCACACCTTTCCCCAAGAGAAGCATCTAGGCATGACGCTTGCCCCAAGAGTTCTCCACTCCAAAATCATTGCTCCCATGCCCCAATTCAAATTTCTTTTAAAAATAGGTAGGATGGACTGGAGAGATTGGAAGGCAGGTAGGATGCTTGCTTGGCACATGGCTGACCTGGGTTTGATCCCCTGAGTCCTGCGAGGGGTGATTTCTGAGCGCAGAGCCGGGAGTAAGTTCCGAGTATCAATGTGTGTGGCCTCAACCCCCAAAATAAATAAAATTAAAAGCAGGTAGTTCCCAAAGCCATAGATAGGCATCTCAGTTATCTAATTTAAAACTGAAATCTCAACAAATCTGGCATTTGCCAGGAGCATTTTACTAACCATGTGCAACAGCGGGAAGGGGAAACGCACAAGAGCCAATCCCTGGCTTCTGGGAGAACAAATTTACTTGGGAGGCCCACGGGAGGGTGGGAGGAGGCGAGAGTCAGGGTGGATCAAGGAGTGACCCTAGGTCGGCCACACTCTAAGGGTGGACTTGGTAAGGATCCAGGTGGGTTCGGGATGAAGATGGCATCTCTCCCCCTCATCCCCCCAAAGCACTTGCCCTTTATACAGATTAGATGGACTGGAGCGATAGCACAGCGGGTAGGGTGTTTGCCTTGCACGCGGCCAACCTGGGTTCAATCCTTCCGCCCCTCTTGGAGAGCCCAGCAAGCTACCAAGAGTATCCCATCTGCATGGCAGAGTCTGGTAAGCTACCTGTGGCATATTTAATATGTCAAAAACAATAACAAGAAGTCTCGGGGGGCTGGAGTGATAGCACAGCGGGTAGGGTGTTTGCCTTGCACGCGGCCGACCTGGGTTCTAATCCCAGCATCCCATATGGTCCCCTGAGCATCGCCAGGAGTAATTCCTGAGTGAAGAGCCAGGAGTAACCCCTGTGCATTGCCGGGTGTGACCCAAAAAACCAAAAAAAAAAAAAAAAAAAAGAAGTCTCACAATGGACGTGTTACTGGTGCCCGCTTGAGAAAATCGATGAACAATAGAACGACAGTGCGACAGTGCTAGAGATTAGATTAGGGTTGGAGAGACAGTGCAGGGGTGAAGGGGCTTGCCTTGCGCAGTGGGGCTTAGTTCATCCTGGCATCGCATATGATTCCCTGAGCATCAGGACTGAACCCTGAGCACCCGTGGGGAAGTGAGGCAGCGTGATGTCTCAACAGACACTGAATCAAGTGGGGAGCCTGAGTCCCCTCACGCCTGACCCCATAGATAGGACCATTGGCCCTACTCTTCTCCATGTCGCCCAGACTCAGTAGGTGACTGGGCCAGTCTTCTGTCCCTTGGTGGCATGTCTGTGGCCCCGAGAAGCCAATGTCTGAGTCACGCTCCTCTATTCGACAAGACCGTGTCATCTCTAGTGGGTGAAAGTGACCACCATGGGACCATGTGGGGCTGGGTGTCATCTGTGGGGCTGGATGACTCGGGGAAGCAGAGGTCATTCTCAGGGGCCTTCATTCATTCACTCCACAGAGGGTCTTTTTTTTTTTTTTTTTTTTTTAAGAAGTGGGGTTTTTCTAGCCCCATTCTCAGACAGTGACATTGTCGGCCGGGTCCTACCACCATGGACCTTCCATTCCGGTCATTTCCTGAGGCGTGTCCATGACCCAGGCTGCCTCCCAGCTCGCCTCACCCGGTCCTAGCTGTGAGTCAGGAGGGCTCAAGAGTTCTCTGGCCTCGGATCTCTTCGTGGTTTCTACCATGAGGAAACCCTTTGCCATTGGCAGCAGTGCCAGATGCGCTCCCACGTCTGCACCTTTGAACTTCTTTTGCCCATGAGGCCGCCCACCATCCGCCGGGCATCGGGGACCATCGACCTGGCTCAGATGTTACAAAACCAGACCAGCCTTCCTAATGCCTCTGCGCTTCACGGAAGCTCTTTTCTGGACTATTCTCTTCACCTCGACTTGACTCCGTGAGGGCAGAGCCTTTGATCATGTTCCTTGGCCTCTGATGCCCCGTTTGTTGCATGCGCTTGGCACACAGACGTACTTAGTAAGTGCTCATTGAAGGGAAAGAGTGTATGAGGGGGACAGAATCCATGTGGTGACTGACTGACTCTCCCGTTCCCAAAGCAGCAGCATCTCATGTGGGGATTATCTGTCCTGGAAGATTGGGTACAGGGACTTTGAAAGAGACTGTGGTCAGTGGACAGGGAGGAAGCGGGGCGCCAGGGCCATCCCTGGGGAGGTTCAGCCTGAGGGTTTGCTGGAGGTGAACTGCTTACAGCTCAAGGCCTGAGAATGCCAGGGCTGGGTGGTGGCACTTGAGCTCTCCTTGGCCTGATACCGGGATTTAAAAAAAAATTTTTTTAATGAAATCATCATGAATAAATAGTTACAATGTTGTCCATGATTGAGTTTCAGTCATACAATGTTCCAACACCCGTCTCTTCACCAGGGTACATTCCCCACCGCCAACGTCCCCAATTTCCCTCCTTCCACCCCAAGTCTGCCTCTATGGCAGGCACTTTTCTTCTCTCTGTCTCTCTCTCTGTTATCATTATGGTTTGTGATACGGGTACTGTCAGGTTATCATGCATACCCTTTTGCCTATTTTTAGCACTCAGTTCTTGTCTAGAGTGATCATTTCCAACTGTCATTGTCAAAGTGGTTGATATGGGGATTTTAAAAAAATTGTTTTAATATGTTAGTGAATCACCATGAGATAGTTACAGACATAAATTTTCATGATTGCGTTTCAGTCAAACAATGTTTGAGTACCTATATGGGGAATTTTATTTTTCTTTTTGGGTCACACCTGGCGATGCATAGGGGTTACAAGGCAAATGCCTTACATGCTATGCTATCGCTCCTGTGTGGGGATTTTTAAATGCGTGTGTAAGTGCTCTTCTGGCCTATGCTCTGGCCGATGCCACTGTTCCCGGGAACAAGAGCTGGGGCCAGTGAATCCAGGAAGCTGGGAGAGCGGAGGGCACTGGGGACCTGCACCCACCTCCCCTCCCCCGTCAGGTCTGCTGTCTCTTCCGAGGTTATTTCCGCTTTCCCTGCCTTTGGCCTCCGATGTGCCTCTACTCTTCAGCAGCGGCATTTTTTTTTTTTTTTTGCTTTTTGGGTCACACCCAGCAATGCTCAGGGGCCACTCCTGGCTCTGCACTCAGGAATTGCTCCTGGCAGTGCCTGGGGGACCATATGGGATGCCGGGGATCGAACCTGTGTCGGCCTCGTGCAAGGCAAACGCCCTACCCGCTGTGCTATCGCTCTGGTCCCAGCAGTGGCATTTTAAACTGTGAATCTGACCGTGCATCGTTCGGAGGGTTCCGCATTCTACCCAGCTCCAGCTCTCTGTGGAGTGTGTATCCAGGTCTTGAACAACTTTATCAAATAAAATGAGAGGCCGAGAGAAAGGTAGAGCTAACAGCACCGCTTTGTCACCCGTAAACCATTGACTTCCAGCCCTTGGATTTCATCTGATGATGGGCGGTGGTTAGGGTCCAGCCTGGGTCTCAGAACTGGTCCCTTCCTGGCTGGAGACAGAGGAACCCAGGCCTTTGCACCCGTCAGGATCAGCAAACAGAACCGTGGAAAACTGTGAATTTGTTGAGCTAGTTTTGCCATCTTTATAGAGACTCATTCACCATTGATGTTACGGGGGTAGAATAAAGTCCACAAGCAAGATCTGAGGAGAGAGAGGCTCAAGGGAGCAGGCATGCAAGACACCAAACACCGACCTCACTCACACCCTTCCACCTCTCACCTCCCTGCCACATCCTCAGGCTGCAGAGGCAGGAAACACTCCCTGGCCCCCAGTCTCACACAGCCAAATGGGTGGACAGAGCTGGGAACTTCACTCATTCTGCCTCACTCTCTCTTTTACTTTCTATGCTACCCCCAGGTCCACCTCCCCCAACCTGGACAAACAATAATTCAGTGAAGGAAGTATGAGTAATGGAAAGAAACGGGGGGGGGGGGAGAATATCAAAATGGGCAGTGTCCCCTGAGCCACTGCTTTTAAAGAAAACAAGGAGAGTGGATTTGAAGATATTTTAGTGATTCTGCAAAAAAGGAGAAAAATAATCAAGCTGGTCCCTCCCTTCTGGGCTGAATTCCTTTCCTCTATCTTGAGGGAGAAAGTGAGGTTCCCTGGACGGAGGCTTCTTACACCCAGCCCCTGTAGGAATCAGAATTTGTGGGGACGGACCCCTTATGTGAGTCCCAAGCAGAAAAGACCCCACTGTAGGGGTCTGGCAGAGGCAGAAAAAAAAATCAGATTTGCTCTATGACTACCCATGGCGTATTCGATATGCCAAAAACAGTAACAAAAGTCTCACAATGGAGATGTTACTGGTGCCCGCTCGAGCAAATCGATGAGCAGCGGGATGACAGTGATATAGTGACAGTGACAGCTCTATGAACCTCAGAGTCAGCACCTTGTGGAAATAGTGCCCCCACCTCTCCCTGGGCCCCAAACAATAGTTTTGATCAGCAGAAGAACAAAGAGTGTGAATGGTGGTTTTGGCAGGAGGGAGGGGCGCATACTCCAGCCATTTAATTCATTAAGGGACACAGGCAAGCCTGCCCAGGAGATGCCGGTGCTGAAGTGACTGAGCCAGATGATGCTGGATGCTAATGGCATCACTTCCAGTACCCGGTTTATGTCTCAGCCATCCTCCGAGGCAGGCTGAGCTCCACCCAGCGGGCAAAGACGCTGACCACTTGCCCCGCATTTCCCCTCGAAGGACAGCTGAGGGGTGCAGAGCTAGCTCCCCCTCGCTGCTGCTCCAGCCTCTGGCCTCTGCCACTCAGGGAGAGTCTCCCTGTTGGGAGGTCCCAGCTCCTACCTTTAGGGCGCCTCTGCTTCATGGAAAAGGCCCCAGGAAACATACAGGACAGTGCCAAATCCTATGGGTTTGTGTAACCGTGATCTGTCCTGCTGCGGCCCCTGAAGAGTCTTATTCCGCCTGCTTCTATTTTGGCAGAAAATTGTTTCCTGGATCTCAGGAGACCAAAAGAAAGGAAAAAGGAAAGGAGAAAGGGAAGGGAAGGGAAGGAAATGGAAGGGAAGGGAAGGGAAGGGAAGGGAAAGAAATGGAAGGGAAGGGAAGGGAAGGGAAGGGAAGGGAAGGGAAGGGAAGGGAAGGGAAGGGAAGGGAAGGGAAGGGAAGGGAAGGGAAGGGAAGGGAAGGGAAGGGAAGGGAGAAGGGAAGGGAAGGGAGAAGGGAAGGGAAGGGAAGGGAAGGGAAGGGAAGGGAAAAGGGAAGGGAAGGGAGAAGGGAAGGGAAGGGACAGAAAGGGGAGAGGGGAAAGGGAAAAGGGGAGAGGGAAAGGAGAAAGGGGAAAGGGGACAGGGGAGAAGGAAAAGGGGAAAGGGAAATTCCTGTTCGTAACCAGGCAACCAGCTTCCTGCCTCCTTCCAGGAGTCCAAAGTGAGTCTAAGAAGGACAGGCAGCTCCCTCTCCACAGCAGGCCAGGCAGAGACTTAGCCCGGGGCCCATGGCGAGCCTCAAAGGAAGCTTAATTCGTCAGCCAATTCCCCCCTATAAACCCTGTGAATAACATCCCCCTTGGCTGGGAGTTTATCACCCCGGGTTCTGCCCTGCTCCCCTCAAGTGCTCTCATCAACCACCCAGCCAGGTACTTGTTTGCAGGCGGCTGGACGCCGAGGATGAGCTCACGCCTGCGAAGGGGGTGGGGGGGGGGCGCAGAGGGAGCAGCCCCGGCTCTGAATCACAGCGCGTTCTTCTCCTATTTTCAATCTGAGCCCAGACACCACTTGGAATGTTGAATGACCAAGACTTCTCAGTGGCCCGCCACTTCTTGGGCCGTGCCAAGCCTCAGCTCAGTCTGGGAGGCTACCGGGGCTCGTGGAGTTCAACAGCTACTTCCCGGTCACCTCTGGCACAGGCTGTGTCCCCAGCACCAGGTCCCCCTCCCCCTCGGGCCGGAAAGTGGGAGAGGTGGGGGAGAGGGTTGCCCACACTAAACACATGGACAGGGGATTAGCAGGGCACACAGGAGACACTCGGGTGAGGGGGGAGGGGAGGAATTTGGCAACAGGCAGGGCTGGAATTGTGGGGTCACGGCCAGCAGAGGCTGCTCGGAGCTGAGAGCTGAGGGCAGCGCAGCCAAGCAGGGGAGTGGTCACAAGTGACAGAGGCGAAGGGCAATGCAGTGGCCGGCTGACCGCAGCCCCAGCCGCACCGAGCATTCTGTTCCCTTTGGCCGGGGGTCACAGGCTCCTGAGGGTCACACGGCAGCGCTGGGGAAAGACCCCTCGGACAGGGCTGGGGGCTGCAGTTGGCGTGAAATCACTTCCCAGGAGCGGCTCATCCTCAAGTCTGGGCAAAGGGTGAGTCTCCCTCTGACCCGGGGACTCTGAAACCACAGTCAGCAGGTTCCGACTTTGCAGAGTTATTCCTCCTCTGGCCCGGAAGAGCAGATTCGGGAAGGAAGCACAGATACGGCGAGGAGATAAAACAATCCTTAAAGCCCAGGGACTTATAAACATGGGCCCAGAGAGACAGCACCAGTGTGAAGGGGCTTGTCCCGCAGGCAGCCAACCCCGGCTCAATCCCTGGCACTGCAGAGGTGCCCCTGACCCCGCCCCTTAGCAACTCCGGAGCACAGAGCCAGGAGTAGCCCCTGAGCACTATGACGTGTGGGCCAAAATATAAAAACCATACCTACACAAATAAAATATACCTATATTGTACTTATTTATTTGGTATTGGGGGCACGCTCAATGGTACTCGGGCATCACTACCAGAGGGCGGGTGCTGGGGATCGAACCGCTTGCAAGGCAAGCTCCCTACTGGTGTACTATTCCTTGGGTTCCTTTCCCCCCCCCCCCACAAAATTACAAACTTCCAGAAAATTCTAATATAAACCTTAATAAAATGTAACTGCTTTCACTTGGAAGCAATCCCACTTCCAAAGTGTTCCCTCAAGAAGGTGATGATCTGTGAGAACGAACATGGTAGTTTTGCTTCTAAAGACAGACGGGGGGCTGGAGCATAGCACAGTGGGTAGGGCGTTTGCCTTGCACGCGGCCGACCCGGGTTCGAATCCCAGCATCCCATATGGTCCCCTGAGCACCGCCAGGAGTGAATCCTGAGTGCAGAGCCAGGAGTAACCCCTGTGCATCACCAGGTGTGACCCAAAAAGCAAAATCAACAACAACAAAACCAAAAACAAATAAAGACAGATGGGAAAGCAGCCGCATGTCCAGGAACAGAGAATTCACTCGGCTGTGCATGTTTGTGTGATGGAGCCTGCAAGCCTGAAGGCATGGAGCGGTGGGCTCCACCTTCAGTGCCCTGCGGGGGGGGGGGGGTGCTAATATATTGGCAAAGTCAGGTACAGAACTGCAGGTTACAAATACACGAAAATGTGACAAAGTGGAACCATGTATTTGTGTGTTTATAAATTTACAAAAAATATATGTATTTGAGTGTGTGAGTGTGTATGTGTGTGTGTGTGTGTGTGTGCGCGCGCGCATATTCACCTTCATCATATACTTCTCTATGTGCAGAAACAGTAAGAGAAGTCATCTCTGGCTTATTAGGATAGAGGAGCACTCTTGAAAAATATTTGTTTGTTGATTGTCTGTGTTTTCTAACTTTCCTCTCCCTCCCTCATATTGATTGGTTTCTATGTCAACTGATTTCCCGGTGGACCTGATGTAACAGAGTCCCCTGAGAGGCACTGCTCGCCTGTGGCCGGATGTGTGGCCCTGGCATATGGGAGGCAGTTGAGAGGTCCTGATGCAGAGCTCAGGGGTAGCACATGGGGAAAAGCAAGGCCCTTTGGAGGACCCCCCGCAAAGGTCTGGCCACTCCAGGAAAAAGCTCAGGAGTGGCAACTTGGCTTTGCGTGTCCGAGAGAGCAGAGTAGCCATGGCTGTCCCTCTTAGTGGCCAAAGATATTCTGCAGGCACAAGGCGACATCTCAGCAGTGGTCAATGACAAGTGGGGTGTGCGTGCTCTCTCTCTCTCTCTCTCTCTCTCTCTCTCTCTCCCTTTCTCTCTTCTCTCTCTCCTATCTCTTCTCTCTCTTCTCTATCCTCTTTATTCTTCTCCCTCTTCTCTCTCTCTTCTTTTGTCTTTATCCTCTCTCTCTCCTCTCTTCTCTCTTTCTTTCCTCTCTCCTCCCTCTCTCTCTGTCCTGCCTCTAATTTATAAAGATTGTGCAATTATACCAGCAAGATGAGGCTTCCTTTAAACAAGGCTATTAAATCTAAGTCAAACCACTTGTCAGTGACCTGAAGAAAACAGGCAGGTGAGGCACTGGCAAGCGGACAGGGAAGGAAGTGAAGGATGGGGCGGCGCACCCGGCTGGGGGCTCAGGAACACGAGCAGGGCATGGGGGATGCGGTGCTGGCCTGGATGGACCTTCCCTGGGCACTAGCACAGCCCAACCACTCCCTGGGGCCTCAGCTTCTCTTTTATCAGTTTTTGTTTGTTTGGGGCCCACATTCAGTAATGCTTAGGGGTTACTCCTGGCTCTGTGCTTGGGAATCACTCCCGGTGGTGCTTGGGGGACCCTATGGGATGCCGAGGATTGAATCCGGGTGGCCGTGAGCGAGGCAAGCACCTTCCCCACTGTGCTAATCTCTCCAGCCCTCTTTGATCATTTTAATGTACAACAAAAACCTGGGAATAGTCCTGGTGATGACCTGGGTGGGGAACAGCCGTGGGACATACTGTGAGCAGTTCCAGGTCAATCCATCAGGGAGGCCCCAAAGAGCAGACAGTGTCCTTGCACCCCCGGACAGGAGGAGAGGGGCCTGGCTGGCACGGGGAGGGGGCAAGTCGGGCCTGTTTTTGTCAGCGATTCTCAAGTGGTGAGCCGACTGGCTTCCTGCGGCTTGCAGGAATTCTGAGCAGGTTCTGGGGAGGATGTCAGTGATGGGGAGCGGGGACTAGCGGGTGAGAGTCAGCAATTATCTCTATATTTGCTTCGCGCTCTCTGTGTGGGGGAGGGGACTCCCGCTTTGGAAGCACGACGGTCATGGTGGCCCAGGGCAGCAGGGAGGGGCCGGGAAAGCTCCAGGGCGAGGGGCAGCATCCTGAGGTCAAGATCTTGCAAGCTGGAGATTGATGTCTGTGGGACCCCACTCCCTTATTCACTCAACAAATATTTGCCCCGGCTCCTTGGGGCTCAAGTCTCACCGCAGGACTGGGGAGAAGACGGTGGATCAACATGCACCGTCCCCCCAGGAGCTAGCCGTGTGGCAAGGGCGGAAGACACCAAACCCACAAACACACGGAGGGACCCATCCATCATCGGTGACAAGTGAGGAAACATTCGGGGAAGGGAAAGAACAGAAAGTGAGCCAGGGACAGAGCGGGGCCTGGCAGGAGCTCAGGGAAGGCCTCAAGGAGGTGGCGTCCAGAGAGAGTGGGAAGCAGGCCGTGCAAAGGGCTGGGGGAGGGCACTATGGCCAAGGGGGCATTTGTGCAGGCAGCGAGTGGGGGAGACGATGTGGAGGAAAGAGGTGGAAGAAGGCCGGGAGGGCGGGCAGGCAAGGAAGCTGCAGAATACGGGGCCAGGGGACAGAGTTCAGTGGTACTCGATGGACATGAAAAGCCATGGGGGGTTTGAAGCCAGGGACCCGTCACTGTGAGCTCGAAAAGATCGGAGCCTCTGGGTGTAGAAATGATTATTGGGCCCCAGAAAGAAAAGAGGGAGCTATTTCAGAAGCCCAGACAGAGGCTGAGGGTGTTGGCGGTGAGGAACAAGTGCGTGCAGTTCATCACCTTGATCACAGGGCTAGATTCGGAGTTTGGGAGAGTCAGCCAGTGAACAGGATGCGGGTGTGGCGCACAAGGAAAGCACTTGACTCCAGACTTCAGCCAGAAATCGAGATAAATTTTGATTTCTTTGTGCCTGGGCAGGGTGGGGAGGCGGTCGCATACCCGGCTTTGCTCAGGGGGCTGAGCAAAGCCGGGTATGCGACCGCCTCCCCAGCGTGGTGCTTAGGAATCACTCCTGGAGGCGCCAGGAACGGAACCCAGGCCTCTGGCATGCAAAACATGTTGTACAGTTCTTAGCGCTATCGCCCTGGCTGTAGGATAAATAGTATTTTAATGTGGTAGCTTTGAAGATTTCCCCCCGCCCCTGGAGTGGTTCCTGGGGTCCATCAGAGCTACACCCAGCATGTCTCTGAGCACTGGATCATGAGTCACCAGAGATTGAACCTGGAGCCTCAGGGATGTAAGGCTTGTGCTTCATCCCTTGGAGTCCTCCCCTTGGCACTTTATAAAATATTTTTATTTTATTTCTTTTCTGTTTCATTTTTTTAAGATCTTTTTATTTTCTTTTTACCTTGTTGCATAACTTTAAAAAAAATCAAATTTGGTGCAAAGGAATACATGATCAACAAAATATCAGGTTTCATTTTAAGAAAGCAAATCAGCAAGCCATAAAAGGAACCTGAGACAAAAGGGGGAAATCAGTAATATTGTCTTTACTTATTAAAAATGGTGATCTCTCGTACATTTTCTCCCTTCTGTCCTGGCTGGCTCACTCCCCTCCCAAAATGAAGGTGGTCAAATGAGGCTGGTAAAATGAAGTGACCAACCACACAGCATGGAGTGGTCAGGGAAGGAAAATACATCGCCACATGCCCCCTGGTGGGCACTGAGATGCTCACTCTCCAGGCCTCTGGACACTCGGGGACAGAGGATGCAAAGAGTCACTCCACAAACACTTCTGATCCTGTTAGTGACAGGCCTGTCTTAAATCTCACCTTATCCCATGGGGATTGTGGTGGTTTTCTGTTTTTTGGTTTTTTTTTAAAGCCCAACAGCTTATTTATTTGTATTTCTTTTTTTCAAACACATTGCTTAAATTCACTCACTCCTAAATATTTACGGAGCAACGACTATGTGATAGGCCTGGGTCTAGGTGTTGACAAAATAACACAAAATAACGTGAGCAAAACATACTTCACCAGGGCCTTTGTCTCTGTGAGGTGTAGGGGTGTGTGAGAGAGAAAGACAGAGAAAATTCAGAACACGCAACTTCCCACCTGCTTCTCTTCACCGCTCAGAGAGAAGCCCTCCATTCTACCACGTCTGGTCACCAAGTGTGTGAGGTTTGAGGTTCCTCCCGGCATGGATTCTGGGGTATCAGCACAGTGTTCCACAGCTTAACTCAGCTCTGAATCCTGACAGTAACTGGAGAGTGGGTTAGATCCCAGGGTTAGGGCATCCGTCCATCACACGGATGCCCCCCACATCTCCTCGCCCCCCGACTTCAGCGGTAGATTGGCTTTAAACCAGATGTCCCCAGGAACCCCTGGTCAGCTTTGCTGAGTACTCGAGTGCAGATCCCAGGAGGACAGGGGCCTACTGCTCACCAGTTCACCATCAACGGAGACCGTCAGCGACTGACGGACACCATCAAAGGAGATGGCCAATGACAGGTGGACGCCAAATGGAAAAGACACAGGGACAGGCGTATGGAAGGGGCGCCAAGCATCCCTGCCCTCTGGCGTCTCTACCCTCCCTTTCATAAGCCCCCAAGTCTCTGACCCACACCGTCAGAGTTTTCTATGGAGGCTTCAGTGTGTGAACACAATTGGATCAGGAAGCCTGTTTCCACCCCTTCTCATGAGACTTAGGGGGAGGGGAGCTCGGCCTGAGAATTCCAACCTCTGAATCACTGCTTGGTCTCTCGGCGGCCATGCAGAAGCCCACCCAATCACGCAGGGAATGATACGGGGTGGGGGGGGGGGCAGGAGCCCTGCACCCACAGCCAGGGCAGAGACAAGTAGGAATTTCCTATTCTTGGGGTGATAGTACGGTGGGATGGGTGTTTGCCTTGCATGTGGCTGACCCAGGTGCAGTCCCTGGCATCCCATATGGTCCCCCAAGAACCCCATGAGTAATTCCTGAGTGCAGAGCCAGGAGCAACCCCTGAACATCACTGGGTGTGGCCCAAAAATGAGAAAGAGAGAGAGAAAGAGAGAGAGAGCTATAAGTAGCTTGTGCACCCCACTGAAAAGGCAAGGATATAGTTATCATCGAGCTGAGCTTTAGACAATGTTCTGTCTTGTGTCTGCCCCACCCAGGGGCTCATCTAAAAGTCTGGAGTTATGGAATTCCAGAGGAATCCCTCAAACCTGATAATGCCAGGGAGGAGACGTCAAGGAATGTTACACCTCTGAGAGTGCAGAGGGATGGGGTGCAGAGCCGAGAGGAGGTCAAGGCGGCAAGACGTCACGCTGACGGTTCTCCTCACCTTTCCTCACCTCTGTTGCCTAATCTGCTGTCAAAGGCCAAGAAAAAACATAGAAATTGTCCATTTTTCAAACACCCCACCCGACACACGGGGACTTTGATCTCTCCAAAGGGAGAGAGCCCTGGGCAGTGGAGGACCTGAATGGCTTTGAAAGGTCTGTTAGAAAATAAAAAACAAAAACAGAGGAGGAGAAGCATGAGGGATTGACAGGATGAAAGCCCAAAAGGGTTGAACTACCCGCCCCAATTAAAGAGAACCCCCATGAGAGGACATGGAGGTCAGAGCAGGGGGTCCCTGCCCCCTGGGATTTGTTCAGTGGTATCTTGTTCGCAATGTACAACTTCCTGGAGGCAGCAGGGCAGCTTTATCTCTGGGTTCAACTTCTTGGATGGAGATTCCAGATCTCTCCCAAGCTCTTTCATCCCTTATCAGCCACCAGTCCTCCCCCCAGGGGCTTTGCTGATGTTCTTTGGCTCCATTTATTTCCCATAACCCCCTGTGGTTCCTGCCCATGCCCGGGCCGGGCGGGCGTGGATCTGGGTGCGGTTACCAGCGAAATGGGCACAGGGCCGGGAGAGCTGGCGGAGAGGCCAGAGAGGGCAACTGTACAAATGGGGGGAGGTGGGGGGGTGGAGAGGTCCCTTCGGGATGCTTCATGTGGCATCAAAGAGAGCTGGCAAGGAAGAGGCATCTCTAAAAATAGCCCAAGTCCTTAAAAAGACATCATGCTTCTTTGGGGGATGAAAACAACGCGGACGCTGTGTTCGTGGGTGATTCTGCGCACACGAGGCCCGGGAAGGCAGACGCTGGGCCGGGCACTATTTGCTCCCTGCCCTGGGGCGAGACACCCGCTGGGCGCCTTTGGGTCCTGCTTCCCTCTATGCTGCGGAGTGTTGGATGCCGAGCTAGGGTATGTCGGTCTCCGGCTGAGTCTCAGGCGGCAGAGGCCCAGAAAGGAAGTGGGTGTTTGTGGCCCGCTTTAGAGGCCCACGCGAGCTCCGCAGGGCTGGTGGTCCTCCCTCTCCTCCAAGTGCTCGGAGAGACGCGACTGCGCATGCGGCACAGCTGGCTGCTCCGCCCCCCCACCCCACCCCAGGACGCCTGCACAGCATCACCGTGGCAGAAACGGGAGTTTGTCCTTTTGACTTTTTGAAATGTCCTGAGAGGACACACGGCATTTGGGGACCAAGCTGCCCCCCAGCCCCAGAGGGTTGACAGCAGGGATGGAAGGCTTGGGACTCTCGGCAAGCCTCTCTCCCGGTTACAGAAAACAGGGAGGCGTCTGTTTACCCTTCTGACAGATGGGACCTCAAGTGCAGAATGAGGGTCCCCTGCCCTGTGCCATCTCAGGCGCCCAGGTAGGCTTGTTCACACATATCCAGGGCCTGAGATGCTAGGAAAATGGGAATAATCAAGAACGAAGACAGAGGCCCCAATGAAGAACAACGTTTGCGTTTCTTTGGTGCTCCCTGCTGCCGGGGGGCCCTTCCCTGGCCAGGCTCTGTTCTCTGTCCGTGGCCCAGGAGGGAAGCAGGGTCCTGAGCTGCCACATTTTCAGATGAGGCGGCTGGCACACAGCATGGTTCGAGGGCTTTCCTGATCCTGAAAGGGTTAAAGGCATGGCAGGACCCCAAACAAGTCAGGTACCTGGTGTGAGCCACCCCACCTGCACTCCGCGGCCCCCAGCCCTTTAAAAGCCCTGGGGTGTGCGTCCACTGTGACAAGGCCAAGGTGGCCTTGACTGACACTGCGTCACTTGTGGGCCTCACAGTGACATTCAGGGACAGGCTGGAGGAGATCTGGGTCCTGCTGTGGAAGAGAACCATCCAGACACCGTACACCACGAGAGCCAGGGCCTTTTGCCAACGCACCCCTGGGTTAGGTTAGGGGAGCTGCTAGAGTCTCCAAAAGACCAAGGAACTCTCAACCCACGGGGCAATTTTAACCTCCTTCCACGTTTCCTGGCATTCAGAGTTCTGGCTCGAGAATCAGAAAAGCCTGTTTAGAACTCTGACATTTGAGCTGTGTGACCTCCGATAAGTGACAAAAATTCTTGAGCTGCAAAATGGGAGATAAGAAAGTAATGCTTGGGCCCGGGAGAGAGTTCAGTGGCCAGGGGTGCATACAAAGCTTGCACAGGAACCCAAGTTTGATCCCTGGCACCACACGGCCTTCTGAGTACCGCCCAGTGTGGCTCTGGAGGGCCCAGGTACTGCCAGGGTGGCCCTGGTGGGGGGTGCTGTGTGCACCGCACCTCAGGCCCTGCAGGAAACCCCTCGCCCAGCTGCCCAAGTACCACAGGGAGCAATCTGGGTTTTCCCAGCACCACTTAGGAGAGCCCTCACAACCTCAAAGAATGATGCTTACGTTCAATCACGCCTCAACCCATGCTCTGTGGGGCTTTATGTCTGTTTCTTTTGGGGGGCGTGGGTGGGGCGTTGGCAACACTCGCTGCTACTCAGCTCACTCCTGGCTCTGCACTCAACGACCACTCTCAGTGTGCGTGGGAGACTGTATGTGGTGCTGGGCATCAAACTGGGTGCCTCCGTGCAAGGCAAGGGCCTTGACCCCGGTACTGTCTCTCTGGCCCATGCTCTAGTCGTCCAAAGTCATAAAAAGTGGTCCGTGTAGATGCTTGCACAGAAAAGAGGATTCTAGTCGTTTATCTCCCCACCTGTAAAAACAAAGAAGTGAAAACCAGCATTTCGAACCTAGCAGAATTTCTTTGAAAGTTAAAGAAAACAATGTATGTCGGTTGCTTAGGCTTGTTCCTGGTCCACAGCGAATATCTGAGAAAGAGGTCATTATTTCCCTCCCTCATTATGAATGCATTTTCTTAATTATAGGTATTTCCAAGTAGGCTATTGGGAAACATATGGTAGGAGAAACTCAGTATTTCCAAAGAGATAACAAGCGCATACTGCGCAAAAGATAGAGTTTGAAAAAGCCAATTTTTTTAGGTTGATAGAGGTGAAAAACAGAAAACAAAAACAGCACCAGACCATCTTCGTGTGAGCTGGGGGTCTCTGCAGACTGGGAGGAGGCCGGGTGGGTTCTGGAGAGTGTAACTCGCACACAGATGTGAAAGAGTTTTGGAGACACATGAGAAGCAAGAGGTTTCAGGACATAGAACAGGTCGTCCGGGGCCCCTGCAGAATGTCTCTGCGCTTGGCTCAGGGCCTGGGTTTGAAGCTCCAGCCTGCAGGAAGGACATTTCTGCTGAAGATGCGGATGGTCCGGTCTGCAGGGTGCTCTGGGTGGGGGTGCACCACTCAAGTTCAGACAGAGCCTCGACACCCCCCTCCCTCAACCCACAAAGAGAAACAGGGCGTGCTCTGCTTTTCCTTTCTGAGTGGAGGCGGATTCTGCCAAGCACTGAAAGGAATTCCTGGCCTCCTGCTGAACAGAGGGGCGGGCAGGGGATGTGGCCCCAGGGAGCCAAACTGGAGAGTCTGAGAACCCAGAGAATCCATGATCCAGAGTCCCGTGGAGAAATGGGGGAGAGCAGAGGGGCTCCTTGGGGTGCCATGTGTGAGGGGAGCTGCCGAGGGATCCAGCTGGATTAGATGGATGGTCCCACTGCCTGAGCACCCGTGGCCTCCTCCCCGAAGCGGGGCTTGGTGGTCTGCCGTGGCCAGACTGGGCCCTCCTTTAAGGCGGACACTGTTTCCTGCGACAGGTCCCAAATTTCTTTTTTTTTTTTTAATTTATTTATTTTTTAAATTTTATTGAATCACCGTGAGATAGTTACAAGCTTTCATGTTTGGGTTACAATCACACAATGACCAAACACCCATCCCTCCACCAGTGCACATTCCCCACCACCAATATCCTGGGTATACCCCCCCTTTCCCACCCTCCCCCTGCCTCCATGGCAGACGATATTTCCCATACTCTCTCTCTACTTTTGGGCATTATGGCTTGCAACACAGACACTTAGAGGTCATCAAGCTCTGGGGCTAATGAATTTCAGCATTGAGGGAAGTCTTCGAAAGGTAGTATGGTACATCTCCTACATATAATGGAACCACTCCAGTCAGCTGGACGTAGCCCCCAATAATCCAACATGTTACCAACTCTACACCTGGTTATATAAATACGAATCAAGAGAATTAAGAAAGACTTTTAAAAGTCGAGGGCAGTGCCCATTCTCCACCACCAATGTTCCCAGTATCCTTCCCACCCCCACCCCCCATCCAACCCCCCACTCTCACTCCCCACCTCCATGGCAGGCACATTCCCTTTTACTCTCTCCTTTTGGGTGTTAATACAGGTACTAAGTGGCCCTCATGTTTGGTCCATAGTCTACTTTCAGGACACATCTCCCATCCCAAACAAGCCCTCCAAGCATCATTTACTTAGTGGCTCCTTCTTTATCCCAGCTGCCTTTTTCCCCAGCATTTCAAGCTGTGGAGCAATCCTCCTGGTCCTTATCTCTACTATTCTTTAGTGTTAGTCTCCCATTATGATACTTTATATTCCACAAATGAGTGCAGTCCTTCTATGTCTATTCCTCTCTCTCTCTGGCTCATTTCACATAATACTCTCCATGTTCATCCACTTATATGCAAATTTCATGGTGATTCATTAAAAAATTTTTTTAAAAGTTTTTCACACTTTCATCAGAGTTCATTTCCATGTTACCATGTAATCGAAGTAAAGCTATAAGTAAAGATTTATTTTTATGTTTAAGAAAAAGAAAAAAAGTTGAGGGCAAGTCTGAGTGTGCTTCTGAGAGATGCCTAAGTTATCAGGCTTTTGCCTTTCAGAATTGTGGCTTAAGAGATTATAAAAAAACTACTCCTCGCTCTCCATTTCTTTTCTTGTGTTTCCAGGCTATCAGCAGCCTTCTGCCTCTGAGAGGTGCCAAGCAGATGTTGGCATCTAGAATACAACATTCTGATATCCGCAAATAGTATTTGATTTGGGAGCCAGAGAACAGCCTGTTCCTGGGGACACTTGGGGATTCTATTTTTTGGGGCTTTTTTTTGCTTTTTGGGTCACACCTGGCAATGCACAGGGGTTACTCCTGGCTCATGCACTCAGGAATTACTTCTGGCGGTGCTTGGGAGACCATATGGGATGCTGGGAATCAAACCCGGGTCAGCCTTGTACAAGGCAAACGCCTTACCCCCTGTGCTATCGCTCCCGCCCCTGCTTGGGGATTCTTTAGGGCTAGAAGAATCCTCAGTTAAAGAACAGGCAAGCAGTGCTATTGACCCAGAGGGTCCCGGTCCTCCTGGACATGTACAGACTCATCAACTCCACAGTTATATCACAGTCGGCAGCTAAACAAGAGCCTCCTGTACAGCCATGATAAGTAAAAGTCTGCGTAGTCATATAGAGAAGGGGATTTCCCCCTCCACAGCCATTGCTAAAATATCACTAAATGTTTTTTTAAATGGAGGGTTTTTTTCCCCGATCTAAATCAATAACACGGACCACATGCAAAAGTAAACAAGACAGGGGCTGGGGAAATAGTGCAGGGGTTAAGGCACTTACCTGCCTTAAACACAACCAACCCAGGTTCAATCCCCAGCACTATATAGGGGTCCCCAAACATTGCCGGGAGTGACCCCTCAATACAGAGCAAGCAGTAGACAGTGAAGCACCATCTGGAGTGGCTCCCAAACAAAAATAGGCCAACAAAGCAAACACGACAGGGCTTAAGCACTGGGACACCTAAAAGTGCACAAATGTTCAAAGGCTGGGCTCCACGCTTCCTACTAATCATCATTTGTCACTCACAGGATGTCTGTGCAGCAGAGTCTGCTAGGGAGTCTGACTTAACAGGTGGGGATATGCATGCTCCATAAGTCAGAGCTATTTGCTTGGAAGTACATATATTGGTCCATATATTGTATACCAGCAGCGCCTGGCAAGCTCCCTAGGGCGTATTTGATACGCCAAATACAGTAATGATAACGGGTCTCGTTCCCCTGACCCTGAAAGAGCCTCCAATATGGCACCATTTGGAAGGATGAGTAAGGAGAGGCTGCCAAAATCTCAGGGCTGGAACGAATGGAAATGTTACTGGTGCCCGCTTGAGCAAATCGATGAACAATGGAATGACAGTGATAGAGTGATATTGTATACAATGGAAGCACTTCAGTGGCAAGACAGAGCCGCTTATAATCAAATATGTTAATAATTCTATACCTGGTTAAATATAAATTTTGGGAATTAAGAAACACTTTAAATAGTTGAGGACAGTTTGGTCTCAGTTCACCTTCTGAAAGCCATGTAAAGTTTTGCATTTCAGAATTGTGGGTTCGGAGGCTGGAGAGATGATAGAGTGGGCAGTGTGCTTGCCTTGCCGATCGCCCACCTGGGTTCGATTCCTGGCACCCCATATGGACCCCCAAGCATTGCCACAAGTAATGTGGCAGTGTAGAGCCAGAAGTAACTCCTGAGCATTGCTAGGTGTGGCCTAAAGCCCAAAACCAAAACCAACAATAAGAAAAAAAAACCTAACACCATCAGAATTGTAGGTTCAGAGATTTCAGAAAATCCTGCCAGGACTCTCACCCTGGTCTAGCACCAGGCAAGCAGAACAGCGATTAGAGAAAAGGAAGAAAGAGGGATGGGAGAAAGGAAAAGCCCTGACTTTGATCACTTGCCAACTCCTCTTGCGTAAATAAGCTCACCAAAGCTGATTGCAGTTGCCAATGGTTTAACAACGCGCCTGCGAAATTCTTGAAGCTCGACGCATTGGCTTTCAGGAACGTGTCGAAGTTAACTCCTGCACACGACTGACAGCCCCTCCCAGAACCAGGGCCACAGGTGACTGCCAACTCGGGAAGATGAGATTTCAGCTCAGGGAAAGGAATTGGCCCGGGAGAAGCGTGCGGGGGAGTCAGTCAGCCAGGACTCCCGACCTCAGGGCTGGTCCCGATCACCGCGGGTGGAGCGGGGGAAATGAGAGGGGGAGAACATACTGTCTCGTTTTTCAATTCAGGCAAACTTTCCTTCGCCAGTGGGTGTGAGGTGCATCCCTGCCAACCTGACACTCCCTGGCAGAAATAACTAAGCCTGGAATTTGCTCGAGCCCTCCGACCTTTTTTCCTTGCTCAGATAAGGAATGCAGACTTGGTCCCACAATGTATGGTCTCTTCCTAAGAGACTTTTGTTCCTGTATCACTTCTTTGAATTAAAGCTCTTCTACAACATGGGGACATGATCGAGGTCTGCTTTAAATTGAGAGTAGGAGGGTCCAGACTATTTTAAATGGAATTAAAATACATTTATGTACCTTTCTGGCTTTGCTCCGCCGTTAGTACCAGCATCTTCTCACTGGGGCTCTGGATAATATGTTCCTATGCAGTCTGGAATTCAATCAACAAACACACACACAGGACAGTGAAGGGGCTCAGGCCATATGCTACGTGCGGGATTTAGGAAGAAAACGCACCGTTGCTCTAACAGGGCCTCAGAGACTAAAGAAGGCATTAGATCAACATAGTTAAGTTCTAATCATTCACTCATCCAGCAAATATTTGTCAAGTGCCCGTGAGATGCATCTTGCCAGGCACAGGGGCACCATGGTCAACAAGATAGATGAGCTTGTGCAGTCGTGGAGCTGACAGTCCCATCTTACATCATGGCAAGGATAAAAGTACAATAAAAACAACTGAGGAGTTCCAGAGTCGGAGAGAGAGAGGACAGTGGGGAGGACGTTTGCCTTGCATATGGGTGACCGACATGGGTTCGATCCCCAGCATCCTGTATGGTCTCCCAAGCACCACAAGGAGTAATTCCTGAGTGCAGAGCCAGGAGTGGCCCCTGAGCATCGCTGGGTATAACCCCAACACACACACACACACACACACACACACACACACACACACACACACACACCAAGTAGCTATGAAGAATTAGGAAAAGATCCTTGTGAGAACTGGATGGGGCCGGGGTGGGGGGAAACTTGGGACTTGACCAGTGAAGCAAAGACAGAAAAGGAGGAACCCATGGGGAATTATTCGCCAGGACACCGGGGTGGAGGAATCACACTTGGGGGGGAATAGGAGGGACAGTGTCCATGAAAGTCTCAGGCTTGGTGGGAGTGTTCGCGCTCCAGGGAGTAGAAGGCGAGTCGGGGGGATGCCAGGGCCTTCCTCCCGCCCCCCCCCAAGCACAGGGAAAGTGCTGCACAGGGCAGCAGGGAATGCACAGGCGCGGCTGTGTGATCAACTCATCTCAGGCTGCCTGTAGGGAGGGGCAGGGGGAGCTTCAGGCTGGGAATGGGTCCCAGTTGGCTTTCTGGAAGGAGGAGGGTTCTAAGATGCAGTTCTGAAGGGTGAATCTGATTGAGCTATGTAGCTATGTCCTGAAGAAAGGAGGAGGAAAGGAGCAATAGAGAGAGGGGAGAGAGAGAAAGACAGAGAGGGAGAGAGAGAGGGAGAGAGAGAGGTGGCTAAATTAGGTCTAATCTTTTTTTTTTAATAAGAATTTTATTTTATTGAATCACCATGGAAAATTACAATGCTTTCAGGCTTAAGTCTCAGTTATACAATGCTGAAACAACCATCCCTTCACCAGTGCCCATATCCCACCACCAAAAAAAAAAAACAAACCCACACAGTACACCTCCCATCCCGCCCCCCCGCACCCCTCCCCCACCTTGTAACTGATAAGTTTCACTTTACTTTCTGTTTACTTTGGTTACATTCAATATTTCAACACAAACCTCACTATTATTGTTAGGAGTACCCCACTACAGTCACACCTGTTGTGAAGAGAAATGAGGTCACGCAGCCGCAGTAGCGGCTTTGGATTTCTGTACTTTAACAACTAAGTCCAGGGAGATTTTTTCCAGATATTGTATCATTGCAAGCTTGTAAACCCCATCTGTGGTCGTCATAATATGGCGGTCACCACGCCCTTCATTTCCGGAAAGGAAGAGGCGAGAGAGAGAAATACCTTTCCCCTCCTGGGCGGGCATGGGGCCGCGGCTTAGTTCTCAGGCTGGAGACATTCTGCAAGGAGCTGCCCATGCTGAAAGTAGTTTAGCTGGGTCTGGATTCGCGCTCGTGCAGCTGCGGAGAGGCCGCACATACATGCGGCCCCCAGGATCACATCTCCAAATTAGGTCTAATCTTTAGGAGGACTTGGGAAAAATATTGATCGTCTCTTAGTCATCTTTAAAGAGAGGTATCTATAAGTCTCATATACTCAGGTGAAGTCTATGTGATGGGAAAGGTACCACATTCAAGGCAAACGCCCTCCCTGCTGTGCTATGGCTCTAGCCCTGGGAGAAGGAGGGTTTAGGAAGGAAATGCAATAGGCAGTTTGAAGTCAGCACTGCACTCTTCCCTGTAACACAACGTGAAAAGGTGAATTTTCTATTTGTCACTTTGTGGTATAAAAAGAGCTAGACAGATTTCCACTGTGTGTGAAGGAGGAGAGCTGGAATAGTCTTTTAGCTTTCCAATATAGTTTATCTGGTACATGCTGATTTATTTTATTTGCGGGGGAGGGTGGTCTTTGAAGGGACTTCAAATAATAGCCAAAAGTAAGGACTTTGACTAATCTCTCTGGCTGCATAAAGAGAGACAGAGCAGAGACAAATGGGAGCTTCCTATGGGAACACTAAGTCCAAGTTCACCAGGACAAAATATTCAAAGTTTTATCATAGAATTGCTTTCCATGTGAGTTACTTCATGAGGCTACTCTGGGAGGGAGTGAGGGAGGAAGGGAGGGAGGGAGGGCGGAAGGGAGGGAGGAAGAGAAGCTTGGATGGATTGATGGATGGATAGATGGATGGATGGATGGATGGATGGATGGATGGATGGATGGATGGATGGGTGGGTGGGTGGATGGATGGGTGATGAATGGATGAATGGGTGATGATGGATGGATCAGTGATGAATGGATGGATAGATGGGTGGTGGTGTATGGATGGATGGATGATAGATGGATGGATAGGTAGGTGATGGATGGATGGATAGATGAGTGATGGATGGATGAATGGATGGATGGATGGATAGATGAGTGGTGGCTGTATGATGGATGGGTGGGTGGATGTGTGGGTAGATGAGCCAATGATGAATGGTCACTATTGGAACCTCAAGGGGCTAGCTGGCCATGTGTGGAGTTGACAGTGCTCCCTAACACCTGTTGCTATGGATTTCTTCTGGGGAATGAGATGTCTGTACTTAAACTCCAGGGACAAAAGTCAAGGCTGTTGGTGATTAGAACCAAAATCTGGACCACAAATTAGCAGATAGGTTCATGACAGATGTTATGCACCCCAAAATGGGTTAATAGGCTGGAGAGATAGTACAGCAGGTAGGGTGTTTGCCTTGCACATGGTCACCAGGGTTCAGTTCCTGGCATCCCATATGGTCCCCTGAGTCTTGCCAGGAGTAAGCCCTGAGCACCACCAGGTGTGGCCTAAATAACAAAACAAAACAAAAAAGAAAGACAAGAAAAAGAAAGAAATGGGTTAAAAGCCCAACTTTGGGGTAGTAGTATGATACTACTGAATCAGTGAAGTCAACTTAACCCGAGAATTTAGGGCAAGAGAGAGCTGCATTTCCAAGGCCCTACTCAATACTCAGTTCCACCACTTACTGTTGACCTTGAATAGGCCATTGGATGTCTCTCCAATTTGGGGCTTATTTTGTGTAAAAATGGTGATAATCTTCCTCAAAGCATTCTGATGAGAATTGCCTGAACTAACCTTTAACCCAGAGTATGTTAAAGATAATAATCATTGCCGTTGTTGGGGCTGGAGCGATAGTACAGTGGGTAGGGCATTTGTCTTACATGCGCCTGACCCGGGTTCGATTCCCAGCATCCCATATGGTCCCCCGAGGACCGCCAGGAGTAGTTCCTGAGTGCAAAGCCAGGAGTAACCCCTGTGCAACGCCAGGTGTGACCCAAAAAGCAAAAAAAAAAAAAATCATTGCCGTTGTTTCAGGGCCAGCACCTACGCATTTATAAGGTGAGTCAGCCTGCAATGGGTTCTTGATTGCTTTTTTCTCCTTTTGATCTCAGCCCTTATGGTCATCAGTAATTCATTCTCCTGTGGCGGTGCCAGTAGATGCTATAAGATTCTAACATTCATTAGGGACTTGGCTTTATAATCCTTAGAGGGGTTACTGGATGTATTTTTACATAATAACAGAGATTTGTGGTCGGGGAGACAGTATACTAGCTAAGGGCGTGGCTGACCCAGGTGCAATCCCTGGCACCTCATCTGGTCCCGGATGGCTGAGCCAGGAGTAAGCCCCGAGCACTGCCAGGCGCAACAAGCAAGAGGAATGGATTTAAAAGTAGAGAGAGAGTATGGGGGAAATTGTCTGCCATAGAGGCAGAGGGAGGGTTGGAAGGTTGGGGGGGGAGCAGTACTGGGGACACTGGTGGTGGAGAATGTGCACTAGTGGAGGGATGGGTGTTTGATCACTGTATGACTGAAACTCAAACATGAAAGCTTTGTAACTGTATCTCATGGTGATTCAATTAAAAGAGAGAGAGAGAGAGAGAGAGAGAGAGAGAGAGAGAGAGAGAGAGAGAGAGAGAGAGAGAGAGAAACGGGTTAGCCTCAATGGAGGTCTAGAACATGAGAGGATCCTAGTATGTGACCTGGTCGCCTCTCTGTCATAGGAAGTATTTCTCAGGAGAAAAGAATGAGGACAAAATTTGCTCCAAAGGACAGACCCACCTTCTCTTGTGGAGCGGGCAGCGATGGGCCTCCCGTGCAACCATCCGTCTAGAACACGTCCTTTAGCACAGTCTGGCCTTTAAAAACCCCTCTCACCACCCCACCCGGTGTCTCGGGCCCCGTCCTGCTCCTGCCGGCAACCCCTGAATTTTCCTTCACTCATCCCCCTTGGCCGTCTCTGTTGTGGGAAGCTGGCGGGGCCGGTCGGCTCGGCCTCTCCTACGAGTTCCTGAGTGTGTAGACGGGCTGTGTTATCACTGCCCACGGGGCCCTCGGGGACAAGGTCACAGCGGCGGGAGGGCAGAGGGCAGAACCTCAGTGCCCGCCACTTGGCCTTTGTGGGTTCCTACCAGACCCCAGGTGTTATTTTAGCGCAACCCCAGTGTTTAATTTGAGGATCCGAAGGAGGGCCGCAAACCTTCCCCACCGGCTTTGAACCCACTGATTCCACTTGAAGTTCTAAAAACTGCCCTGCCTGGGTCCACGCTGGTCCAATTGGGCAGTGAGGAAGGGCCCCACGTGGGAGACCTTCCTTCCCACCCTGCTGGCCTCTCCCACGGGCAGCAGCCCTGCACCCCAGCTCACTGCACCTCTGCCGGAGGGACCCTGCCACACAGATTGGCTTCTTCTCTTACAGTCTAGACGTCGCAGCAGCTGAGCCATGGCCGAGGGGGAGATCACCACCTTTGGGGCCCTCATGGAGAAGTTTAACCTGCCACCAGGGAACTACAAGAAGCCCAAACTCCTGTACTGCAGCAACGGGGGCCACTTCCTGCGCATCCTCCCGGACGGCACAGTGGATGGGACCAGGGACCGCAGCGACCAGCACAGTGAGTGACCCTCTCTCACACAGCCCTGCTGTCTGCTGTCAAGCCGGGTCGAGGGAAGCAGGCGGGAGCCCTGGGGCTCGCCTCTGCTCCCAGGTTATTCTACCCAGGCCTGACACGCTCCGAGGCGGGGAAGAGAAATCTAGGGAGCTGGGAGGGAGGCAGTGTGAGGGCTCAGCCCACGCGACGGGGTCCTGTTTCGAACGTTTGAGAAGGACTCTGCTGAGCAGCCACCACGGCTCTGTGATCAGGGCTTCTGGAACTAGGTTCAGTACCCAGTAGATGGTCCCTGGAGCTGGACGGTCCAGTGGCTGCACGACAGGGAGGGCGCCGCGTGGGCCAAGGTGGCGAAAAGCCCGCAGAGAGACGTGGGCTGGGCTCCAGGCTCCCGCGGGGCTTGGTTTCTGAAACCCGAGTTCCCAGGCAGGGTCTTGCATGTCATAAATTACACAGCGCTCAGTCGGGGTCGATCATGCAGCTGTGGTTGTGGGAAGGTGGACGGGAAAGTCCTTCTCCAGGCCTTCAAGGGAGCGCAGTGCCCAGGTGATCAGAGCCAGCCCAGCTCTGAGTTGGCAGGGGTGGAAGGATAAGTGGAAGTTTGACTTTGGAGCAAGAATAAAAACCCCTTGAGCTTGAGAGACGTCTCTCTCTCTCTCTCTCTCTCTCTCTCTCTCTATATATATATATATATATATATATATATATCTCCCTCTCCCTCTCTCTCCCTCTCTCTCTCTCTCCCTCTCCCTCTCTCTCTCCTCTCTCTCCCTCTCCCTCTCTCTCTCCTCTCCCTCTCTCTCCCTCTCTCTCTCCCTCTCCCTCTCTCTCTCTCCCTCTCCCTCCCCCCCCTCTCTCTCCCTCTCCCCCCTCTCTCTCTCCCTCTCTCTCTCCCTCTCCCTCCCTCTCTCTCTCTCCCCCTCTCTCTCTCTCCCTCCTCTCTCTCTCCCCCCTCTCCCCCCCCCTCTCTCTCTTCTTCTCTCTCTGTGTGTGTGTGTGTGTGTGTATGTTTGAGATGTGGTGTCTGGTCTTGCCGTGGTTCTAGGAATAGCCATTGAGGTCAGACCTGCTCCCTGCTAAAGGGGCAAACGGGCTGTGAATGAAGGGAAGGAATGTGTGATCGAACAGGTCACAGAGACGGACACAGGGCGATTGTGGGGTCTGGCCACAGGCTTTAAACTGCAGAGCAGTGCTCCAGCCTGCCTGGGGTTGGTGCTTTCTAGGCCAGATTGTCTTCAGGATTCTGGAACAAATGCCAAAGCTCTGAGCACAAATGACACTAATGACGTCCTCTGCATGCTGCTCCCGCTCTGCCATCGGGTGTCCAGGGAGCGGGGCCAGCACCACCCGCCCAGCACGCAGGCCCCTGAGGCGCAGCCGCGTGGTTATATTTTTGAGGCTGTGTTTCCGTGGCCGGTCTTCGGACAGGCCTGCAGAGTGCCGTCAGCCCGCGCAACAGAGTGAGAAGCGCATGTCTACTTCGAGAAAGTCCTAGAAGACTCCAGTACATTCAAGCAGACACCTAAATGGATTGGCTATAAAGTGGGCCTAGCCCACGGCCCGTGGTGTATGCACCAGACAGCCTGTGGGTGTGTCCCACACACCAAGGGTTTCATTTCTTCATGGTTTTCATCTTCCCAACTGTTTGTTTTTTTTTTTTAACCCATGTTACAAGTCACTAACAATATGCCCTGATGCTCAGAGTCACCGAGGAAAGACCACCTGGGTGACACCGAGGTTAGGCCCTTCCTGAAAGGGGAATGAGAGGCTCCTGAGATACATTCCGAGGATTTCTGGACAAATTTCATGAGACCTCATCGTTGTAGTTCTGACACTAACCCTCTAGCGCTGGCTCCCTAACTGTGCTCTGGTTTGGGGCAGTGGCTCAGGCAGACATAGGAACCCCCATGATGCTCACGGTGAGGGGAGATTTGCACCCAGGCAATGCCGGGGTTGAGATCTGTCACAGTTCCCTGTTCTCCCCGGGACAAGCAGGAGAATGTTAGCTGCCACCTCAGTTTCTTGGGAGGGTGGCTTGAGATCAACACAGTGAACGTTCTTGGCAGGGAACCTTGCCAAGTCCCCCCCCACACACAGTATTAACCCCGACACCTGCGGCCGGGTCATCACCATCATTGTGAGGATTCACAGATATTCACCCCAGTGCAAGGAAACACAGGATCCCCTCACGCCTTCCCTAGGCCCATCAGCAAACCCCCCTCCCGGGACAGCCAGCAGTGCAGCCTCTGATTTAGAGCTTGCAGCCAACAGGAGTCTCTGTGTTGGCTTTGTCCTTTAGCCCGGACTATGAACAAGGAAAAGGACGCTGAGAGATCTGAGTCAGTGTGGTGAGGGTGGATACAGAAATTTCTTTCTTTCTCTCTTTTTTTTTAATCTTTTGGTTTTGGGGCTGGAGTGATAGCACAGCAGGGAGGGCATTTGCCTTGCTCGAAGCCGACCCGGGTTCGATTCCTCTGCCACTCTCGGAGAGCCCAGCAAGCTTCCGAGAGTATCTCGCCTGCACGGCAAAGCCTGGCAAGCTACCCGTGGCGTATCCAATATGCCAAACACAGTAACAACGAATCTCACAAGAGAGATGTTACTGGTACCCGCTCGAGCAAATCAATGAGCAATGGGATGACAGTGACAGTGACCCAGCAGTGCTCAGGGCTGACTCCTATGGCTCGGCACTCAGGAATCACTCCTGGCGCTATTCTGGGGACCTGATGGGAAGCCTGTGTAAGGCAAGTGCCCTCCCCGATCAGTCCAGCTGGGGTACAGGAATTTCTGCCTGTCCCTGTCACCATCAGAGGCGAGCCCTCCACATACCACTGAGGGCTCTACACCTGCCGGACAGCGGGAGCTCATACTCCAGGGCTCCTACTTTCTTTTTCTTTCTTTCTTTTTTTTTTTTTTTTGCTTTTTGGGTCACACCTGGCCATGCACAGGGGTCACTCTTGGCTCTGCACTCAGGAGTGACCCCTGGCGGTGCTCAGGGGACCATCTGGGATGCTGGGAATCAAACCCGGGTCGGCCGCGTGCAAGGCAAAGGCTCCGGCCCCAGGGCTCCTACTTTCTAATGGACTCAGCCCTGAGCGATGCCCGTTCTCTCCACTCTGCACTTAGGGTTCTGAAAACGTCGCTTCAAGTCCCCCAGGAACGGATGACTTCCTGGATGTCTCAGCAGTTTCCTTGCCTATAAGGAAAACTGTGCAGGCTTGGAACGGCCTCAGACCCGGCAGGCAAGCACTGGGTGTGGGTCTGTCGCCCTCTACTGCCTAGTGTCAGTACTACCACAGCTCTTGAAAAATATCACAGTTTCTTCGGCGGCCAAATGCAGCTTACTTTTGGCTCTGTGCTCAGGGGTCGCTCCTGCCGGTGCCCTGGGGGCCATACACATTTCTGGATTGGGATCGGACGCTGCTTGGCTGCACGCAAGGCAAGCACTCTACCCACGGGGCTATCCCTCCAGCCCCACAGTCTCCTCATTTTAAACACATAGATGCCCTCAGTACCCGCCTCCCAAGAGAGAGGGCGGTTAAGTGTGATCCAACTTGTCAAAGGATTACTGCCTGTCAGAGCTTGAAAACAGGTATTTATCACAGCGCCATCATCACAACCATCACCACCTGGGTTTTACCTACCCAACCGTCTTTGGACTCCCTTAGGTCAAATGGACTCGCTGACAGGGCCAGGTGCTTCTCCCCGGGCCCCTGGGGCCGTCTGCATGTGGCCACTGAGCAGGCCAGCATGGGGGTGTTGTGCCCAGGACGGGTCCAGCCAACCCTGCCCCATCTCACCTCTTCCCCGAGCCGGGTGCCGGGGGCAAGGCCAGGGAACACCCCGTCTGCTCCCGCCCGGCGCCGCCTTTCGAATGGAGGGACCCCGACTTCGGCAGCAGGATTAACAACCAGAACAGTCAGGGAGCAGGAGAATAAGCCCACGCGCAGTCAACCCTGCAGCCCCCTCCGAGGACCCCCCTCCCCCGTGCGCGGGAGAAGGAGCCGGGTTATTCCTGGCCCCACTCGCCACACAGATGGAAATGGTCCTGAGCAAAGTGTGCGCCAATGAAATATTTATGAATCAAACCACATCCTAAAGGTACTTAGGGAGTTTGCTGGGCCAAAGCCTCCAACTCTGTCGAGGGTTATAAAGAACAAGCCCCTCCTTCCGTGCAATCCCTCTGCCAGCCTGCTTGGGGGGGGGGGGGGCGAGGGGTGGAGCAGGCTTCCCTCCTCTGGCTGGATGTAATGGCACTGAATGGTCATGGCATAAAAGTCAAACCAGCTTTCCCCACTGGCCAGGAGACAGGCCGGTTGCCACAGGTCAGAGAGGGGCAGGTTTGGGCTGGGCTGATAGTCCAGCAGGTAGGGCGTTTGCCTTGTACATGGCAGACCCGGGTTTGAGCCCCAGCATCCCATATGGTTCCCTGAGCACCACCAGGAGTGACTCCCGAGTGCAGAGCCAAAAGTAACCCCTGAGCATCACTGGGTGTGGCTCAAAAGGCCAAAAAAAAAAAGAAAGAGAGAAAGAAAGAAAGAAAGAAAGAAAGAAAGAAAGAAAGAAAGAAAGAAAGAAAGAAAGAAAGAAAGAAAGAAAGAAAGAAAGAAAGAAGAAAGAAAGAAGAAAGAAAGAAAGAAAGAAAAGAAGGAAGGAAAGGAAGGAAGGAAGGAAGGAAGGAAGGAAGGAAGGAAGGAAGGAAGGAAGGAAGGAAGGAAGGAAGGAAAGAAGGAAAAGAAAGAAAGAAAAGCAGATTTAAGGGGGCTGGGGAGAATCGCTCACCCCTGCAGGGGTCTTCACCAAGGTGGGATGGGACCAAAATGCTCCCAGTCCCTCCTTCCCACGCGCTCCTTATCTTCTTTCTCCCCAGGGTTCCTCTAGGTTAAAAGTTTCTTTTGTTAATAGGATGTAGTTTATAAAGTATATCAAATATTCCCAGACACCTTTTTCTGCCCCTAAAGGTGCAGCAGACACACATTCTAAATGCCTTTTCTATCCATCTAGATGTGTGTGGACGTATGCGCACGCACTCCAAACCACTGGAATCTTTTTTCCCCACAAATTTCCCCCACCCCTTTTCTCCCCCCCCCCTCCTTCGTCTTTAATGTTTTCTGGAGCCCAGCTTGTGGCTACATGTTAATTATAAATGCCACTGACACAAAACCACCTCACGGAGCTCTGAATGAGGCTGACCTCACTTTGGGTAAACACGGCCAGGGACGGGAAGTCTCCAGCTCAGAATAAACCAGGCACGTAATCTCACCGGGCCTCTCTCTGGACGCCGCGGTGGAAAGCAGATTCAGGGCCACAGAGGGGTGGTGGCAGCGCCCCCCACAGGCGTCTGTCCTGCTGCAGCCATTGGCTGCAGAATCCTCTTGAGCACGTCCTAGGTCAAGGGCAGGGATGTAGCTCAGACTTCACCTGTATGAAGCTCTGGGTTTCGTCCCTGGCATCAAAACCAATTAAGCCCCTAAAAGGAAATGAAAAATAAAGTCACTGCTTAGCTTAAGTTAAGCAAGGTAGGGGCCTGAGCGATAGCATAGCGGGTAGGTTGTTTGCCTTGCACGCGGCAGACCCGGGTTCGATCCCCGGCATCCCATATGGTCCCCCAAGCACCGCTAGGAGTAATTCCTGAGTGCAAAGCCAGGAATAACCCCTGAGCATCGCTGGGTGTGACCCAAAAAGCAAAAAAAAAAAAAAAAAAAGTTAAGCAAGGTAACCGGGGAGCACAGACATATATATAATGAAAAAGTCAAGAGGGACTGAGTTGCTAGCATAGATGCCCCAAATAACCAAAAGATATATAAGGAGACCACTGAGAGACCTGGAGAGAAACTGAGCATCACAGAACAGAGGGGTCTGTTCTCCAGTTCCCGGGGTCTAACCTGATGGAAAGTGCTGGAAGAGGAAAACTGAAGCGAGAGGGTGTGGTGGTAGGGGCCCTGCCTAAAGCAGTGCCAAGGCTCCCGTTTGAGGACCCCTCTGTTCAGGGCTAGATGGGGCGTGGCGTTGAACCTGAACTGCGTCATCCCACAGGGCAGGGCCTGGGCAACAGGAAGCAGGAGCCCCGGCCAGCAGGCTTTAGAATGAACCCACAGGAAGTAGGAAGAAAACTCCCCTTGGCCCGCAGGGGGCCGGTGTTTCTGTGATCGGACCAAAAGG